>NC_071576.1:42290972-42603358 GCF_024509145.1 Vidua macroura | reverse complement strand
GAAAGTTCTGTATCAATCACCCCACCTTAGCCTTTCTATTTGTCCCAGCACTCTGTACCCTCTGTTATGTTACCATTGGTTGTTATAATCCATGTCATTCTCTATCGTTTGTCCCCATTAGGGGAGCCAGGTTTCCACCCCTGTCCGCCCACCCCCTACTTAATCTGCTGCAACCCTTTGTTGTCCGGCATTTTGTTCCCACCACACATGGGGAAATAAAAGTTCTTAGGGCTCACAAAGTGTCCTTCTCTCATCCCTTCACCTCCTCTCAGCGTGTGAAGCTACCAAAGCTGCGTTACCCACGCTGCAGCGCTCAGCACTACCAGGCTGGCAGACGCCATTCCCCTGGAGTGCCCGCACACACGTGGTGGCCACCCGGCCTCACACGGGCAGTGCTGGCCGGTGCTTCTTGACTGCTTGAGGTCGTGGCAGGTAGCCACCGCACGTTTTATTGAAAAAGGTTTTGTCTTTTCTTATGTAAAGAGAGGCTGGTTTTTTTCAAGTGTAAAGAGAGTATCTGGCTCATAAATCTGTTTATAAAATGCCATCATGACACTACTTTCTGACTCCAATGACTAGTTTACTAGAAAACTTTATTTTATAAGAGTTTATAGTAAAGATGTTTTATACATTTGTTATCTAATTAGGAAAGATTTTTTTTTTTTCCCCTGGGCATTTATACAGAAAAGTTTATTCCTCTTCTGTCCTTATTTTGGAAGGTTAAAATAAAATGAATGATGATTAAAATAAAATGAGCAACTCTCCAAAGACCATATTTAGGAGCCTTTCCTTAGCATGCTCTTGATTAAATCATTTTTCCTAAATATATGCATATATTATACGTTGGTATAAATGAATATATATATATATGTGTGTGTGTATATATATATATATATATAAGTTGAATACAACATTACATTAAAACACCTATCAATTCTCTGTACAATGTATTTATCAGCTTACCTCCTTTGGAGAAAATATCTTACTAGAAAATGCACAGTATGTCCTAGGACTGCCTTTACCTTCTCCACAAAGCTTGACATTCAGCCACTGATTAACTGGTATCCTCAGGTTTTTTCTGTCTCTTCCACTTCCAATTCATCATCTCAGAAAAGTACTTTAGCTGTAGTGTCTTCAAGTACTGAACTTTGAATGCAATATCACTACATTTTTAACCTTTGTCTTTGTAGTATTAATTAATTTTTGTTAATTAATTTTTGGGGTTTTTTTTGGTTGTTTTTTTTTTTTTTTTGCTGGTTTACTTTTGTTTTTCAATAACAGTGCTGCTCCTATTTTTAATCCTAACATATTTTATGAACACTATGTACCCATGAAATTACTTTCCTTTTACTCCAGAGTTTTTCTATGAACTAAAGAAATATTCTACATCTCCACAAATTACAGGACTTTCACATATTTATTCATGTAACATTCTATATAATTAAAAATGTAAGTTCAGTTTTTTTAATATAAAGTGTGCAATAGGTATAAAGCATTTGATATCCCATTTTAATTGAGAAAAGAATGGAATAGTTTGGCAATTAATAAATGTATCTGTAGAGTTTGACCTAATGTTAGTGAGTGTAGTTTAAATATTGAGATTTTAGAACTTCATTAATGCTATGCCCCACTTCAGATGATATGAGAAAAGAATCAATAGTCTTGATTAGTGTGAAGGGCTCAGATACTTGCATATATCTAAGAAACCTGCTTTAGGGGGTTCAGTCACATTTAGATTTTATTCCTCTTGTCACATCATCAAAATCAAAAATGAAAACCTTTCCATTAGATTGAACTGGTGGCCTGGAGTTGTTTTTATTATTATTATTACATTTGTCTTGATTATTGCAAATACAGAAGGACTGAGAAGCCACTACAGCCAAACAATTAGTAGTACATCTTGAAGGGAGGTTTGATAAAAAAAATTCATAATATAGGCCCAGTAGAAGAAAATTTTATAACTGAAAAGTATCTGCTAATACAGGATATTGTTGAGTTGCTTTTATTTTAAAAATTAAATTCAAACCTAATCAATATAGAGACAGAATTTAGGTTGGTTTATATTTGCTTCTACATTTTGAAATTGTTGCATGTCCACACAGTAACTGTACTTTATTGTATTTCATGACTAATATTTCAGATTCCTAATTCTGAATTCTCTTCCTTTGGAAAACTAAAATAATTTTTTTCTTTTGTTCATGTTACAACTAAAATATTACATAATTGCAACACACTAGAATGGTGTACCACAAACTTCTGTGTTCATAGATACTAGAAAAGCTCCTTGAGTCACCTACAAATCCACTTACATAAATACCTAAAACTGTCATAATCCCACAGCCTGTGCAAAAGCATGAAACTTTAGCCTGTTGGAGTCAGAAACTGTCCATTCTTCTACTTTATTAACCTGAGAGGGCTCTCGGTGCTGTGAAGGGGTGGTTTGAGCACTGCTGATTACACCGCTGTGGGATTCAGTGGAGCACAAAGCCTGCCCTGTAATCGCTGTGCTGACCTATGCTGCAGCCAGAGCTGGTCCTGGTGATTGCACAGGTGCTGCTCTCTGACTGGGGCCAGGCTGCCCCTGCCTCTCCAAAGGGCTGGCTTCTGCAGGGAGGAGAACATAAACACTGCTGGCAGCTGGAGTAAACAGAAAAAGGCTTGGAATTGATATTTTAGCTGAAAAATACTGCTGAAATGTGCAAAAACTGAGATTGTAATGGCTTCTATTAATAATGAAATAAGAGTATCAGATATGCTTTTTCTTTCTAGAAATAATTTCTTAATGAAACCTCTTTGATTTAGTTAAGTGCCTTACGCATAGTTAAGGGCCTAATCATTAAAATTCAAGACTTCTCTCTCTACACTCATAGAGGTACTGTGGATACTGCATAGAAGCTCTGATATTTCACTGATTAAATAAAGAGGAATACAAAAAGTTAGGCTATTTCATACACAGTTTTTGCGCTGTGTGCATGAGTGTTTTGCCCTGACATCCTAATTGTAACCAACATCATTAATATCCCATTTCTGAAGCACAAACTTGACAACAAAAAAATAGTAGGTATTGAACCAGGAATACAGTTTACTGTATTGTTATTTTTGTAACTTCTTAAAAATAAGTAATTGGTGACTGAGCTCAAACATATTTTACACTTCTAAAAATCAAAAAATACAAAGAGAAGACCAATGTCAAATAAAATACTTCAGGGGTCAATGAATAGGAACTCTTCTCTTGCATGTATTATAGTTCCTTTCATGATTCAATGCAAGAGTGAAAAAGATCAGCACAGGGGAAAATGGAAGACTTAAAAATACAGCATTTTTCTAGTCCTGCTTGGTATACCTTGTTAACTTTTTGGCCTGTTTATGCATCTCTTGATAGAAGGCACAGTTTCTTTGTGGCATCCTATTTTATTTAAAATGTACTCATTTTAAGTTATTGTTTCATCTGCTCAAACTTGTTACATCTCACCCTCTCTGCCCTTCAAGTGAGAAACAGTAATTCATTAGATGTAACTGTGATACTCTGTTGTGTATGCAAAGTAACTTCCCCTACCAGTGAAATTGCATTCCATGGAGGTGTTTTCATGGCAACTTTTTTTGGGCGACAGAAGAAGAATACTCAACTAGTTAGAAAAAAAATCCTGTTGCTTAACATGCAATTTTAATATAGTAATATCTTGCAGGAGGAGTGGTGTTTTCCAAAATGAACTAATTTTGTCACTTTTTAGGGTCTAACTGTACTTTCCTACCTCGTGAGATTCAGATGTGGTACCCCACCGTATTTCCTATTATTTGTGATTATTGTTCTGAATCTCAAATACAGAGCATGGAGAAGTCCATGGCTTTTAAGTCATGCCACTTTTGAAAATGCTAAGTCTGGCAACTGAGCTGCTCTCTTCTTTAGCTCTTCATTCCAGGGCTGGAAGTTGATACTAAGTAAAAGCTGGATGAATGAGAAATGATTGCGTCTTTCCTCTGTGTTACTGACACAAGGAGCTGCAGAGCAGCTAATGGGGCAATGGAAGTGATAACACATTCTGTAATGGCAGGCTGATGAAGCTGCTCAACTTCAAATTACAAAAACTCAGTCTGATCTCTCGAAAACTACTTTTCATCATTTTTTACCATCAAATGTCCAGAAAGCAACAGGTGTCAGTCTGTATTTAGAATGTCAGCAATCTCCAGAGTCAGTGAAAGGTGTGATAGTGAGGTGTGGGCTGCTGTAACAGGGACACAAGTGAATGACTGAGAGTGAGGAATGCTACCAGCTGTCAGCATCCTGCCAACATGTAGCACAGAAATACTGCTGTCTACTGGGGAAGTTGTAAGTTACCGTCTCAGCCACTGAAAACTAGGTGGTGATTTCACCATACTGCTGAAACGAGAAGGAAGAAAAAGAAAAAGCTTTTCCTTTCCCAAATTTTCATGTAGCGCCACTGCCTCTGGACAGAAAGTAACAGGGACTGCAGTGTCTGAAATTCCTACCTCTCTTCCAGAGAAAAACAAATTCTGCTCCTCACTGTTGGAGTGTCACTTAACAGTGAAAACTTTTCAGGCACTTTATATGTTTTCACTGCCTTTAAATGATAATCGATGTCAATTGCCAGCTGATTACAAAGCTTTTTCATGGATCATCAGAAATGCAGTACCTGAGGGGATGGCCTTTCTTTTTCCACTGGAAACCAATTTGTACCTGCCATTTACTTTGAGGTACAGAAATGTAGTCTACAAACTAGCAGACCAAAACAAGGACTGCATCAGACTCTAATTATTTCTGTTGGGAAAGCTTACTTTCTCTATGGGCATAAAATTAACTAATGATTTTTAGGAAGAAAGAATTTAGCGATGACAGTCTATCTAAAGGAACATAATGTTTAGATCTATGTTTTTTTTTTTTTGCTTTATATCACAAATCTCGAATAAAGGAAGAACATTGCCTTCTCTTTCAAACTCATGCCATCCTCAAAAATAATTACAGCATGAAAATTGGACACCTTTACTATGAACAGTTTTCTGCTTAATACATTTTGCATAGCTTAGTGGGTTTCGTGTTTGCGAGTGGTGAATTTTTTCCTTTGTAATTTTGTTGTTTTTCTAGGAGATTTACAATTTGTTTATGTATTAATTGTCTCAATGAAAATTGAGGTAAATTCCTTAAACTGTGCCTTTGAGCAGCCAAGAAGTTCAGATGAAGTCAGGAAAAGAAACAAAGGTGCCTTAATGAATAGTCTATGTAGTTGTCCCCATATTGTAAATCAAAACAGTTCTGTGATTTGCTCCAGCTTACACAGTATGAGCCAATTCACTGTGGAGTTGGCTAGCACTGAAGTGCTCAGTCCTGGTTACAAAATACCTGCTCCAGCCTTAGGTATTTTTGAGAGATTCAGATGCTGATAGTTTGAGATTATTCTGGTAGTTCATTGATATATGAGGAATTAAAGCTCACTGTGAGAAATTCCCAAGCTGGGGGACCTAAACTGTTAGGGGTTTTGTGTTTTGTTTTGTTTTTCTGGTGTAAGAGCAAATCTGTGTCTCAGATACAGTACATATTCATTTATTGTTATGAACAGTTTCCAGGTGTTCCCCAGAGACGCGGGCAGGGCCTTCCTAGTTCCCATGGCAACACTAAAAGAAAACTACTAACTCTAGCTAAGTACCGATATTGAAATGCTAATTAGCTAATTGCTCTGTTTGTTTTCTCTAAACTACCTGGGGACAACAGGCCCCCCACCCCTCCACGCTGCCACTCTGAGACTAACATGCTAATAGAAACCCCTTAGGATCATGGGAGTATTTTTAGAAGGAAAAAAAGAATATAAATCAAAAACTGAACACAGTAGAGGAGTCTAGGCAAATGCCCTAGCTGAGGAAGAGGGAAACACATCCCCTGATTGACTTTTAACTGTCGCCATCACCTAAGAAGGAACAGACTATATTAGGCTCTGAGAAGCAGGGCAATAGAGAGACAGAGAGCCCTGGTGCTGCCACCACGGAAGGAGCGGGGACAGCTGTTGTTCTGGACTTCAGCTACAGACTCTGCACACCACGCCTCCTCATCCTCGGGCCACCGGTGTGCCACAAGGAAAGGAGAAAGGACAGCTGCTGCTCAGGACTCCAGTGACTGACTCTGCACACCTCCTTCCTTTCGGCTGCCTGGGAAAGCTACGACTGCGGGGGCGAGCTCTGCGTCGAGCCCCCTGCCCAGCTGATCTTTTTAATAAAGAGCTGAACATTAATAAAGGCATTAGCCCTGTTCATTTCATTTATCACAGCAGAAGTCTGAGGTTTAGGAAGCCTGGGCTCTGAGAAAGAAAATATTCCTGTTCTATGACAGCTTTATGAAACAAGCACGTTGTCATGCATTATTACTGAAGTATGCTTTAGTTCAACACGAACACCATAACCCAGGCCACTCACTCAAATATATCAATGGATCAAGCTGTTGTTTTCTGACTGCAGCCCTCTTTTTAGAAAAATTCCCCCTTGTTACTGAAATTCTGAAGCAGAAAGTAGCTGTGCCAATAAATGGAGCAGAATAAAATTTAAACAAGTAAAATTCATATATTGTCCTTATTTCTCCTTTTTTTTTTTTTTTTTTTTTTTCTTTTAATTTTCTCTCTCTTGAGGCAGGAAGAAAATGAAGTTGTGTACCATTAAGCAAAGGACATAGTGAGTCTTGACTGTCAAAGGGATCAAAATTAAGCCTCTGCTTTAAATAGGGGACATTGCAAATACCTGTCTTTTATGCTCATTTCACAGTGTAAATTCATCCTGATTACTTACCACATCTTCTTCTACTAAGCCAGAAGAACTATGTATTTCTTTTTTAAGAAATATATAAAAATACATACATGTCAATAGAAAAATATTAGCAGTGGAGTTTTATGTTAATTTTAGTTTTTCTTTGGTTTCTTTTTTTTTTAGTGGAGGGAATGTTGGTGGTTTTAGGGATTTTTGTTGTTGTTCTTTTTTTTTTTTTTGGTTTGGGGTTCTTTAAAGAAACAGTCTTAAAATTTGGATGAGAAATAAAATTTGAATTTAATAAAAGCATATGGTTGTACTTATATGTGGAGTATAGAATGTATGATAAAACTGCTGAAAGCAGTTTTAGTAGAAGTTAAATGACAAGACTCTGAAATTTCTTCTTATTTTTTGATCTGTGTAACGAGTGGTAATTCAAATTGTATTTTTAATCACTGAATTTTGAAGTGTTTATTCTCTAGGCATCTCTTAATGGTAGTTATGTCCTATAATTCCCAGTGAATTAATAATGAAAGCTTTATATGGCACCAGAAACCAGAGTTTAAGAAATAGCAAAGAGTGGTTTAAAATCTAGAAAGCAGATATAAGGGCAACATGAAATGAGCAGCACATATTAATTGCAGTTTTATAAAAGTAAATCATATTCCGTATGTTTGCAGTGACTTTTCAAAGCCTATTGCTCAAGCTATCAGATAAACTGAAAGTCTATAAAACCTCACTTGAATTGCTCTGGTTTTAAATGATGCTTTTCAAGGGGACTCTCCTAATACTTCAAGCCCTGTAATGATTTTCTTCACAGTTCTCAATAAATTAGCCTGTTCTTTTGATAAGTAATCAATGGTTCTTACATGTACTGTACAAATAAAAAAAAAATGCTGTTATATTACTGGAAAGGTGGTGGTTTTTTGGGGGTTTTGTTTGTCTTTTTCCTCTCCCTTTAGACTTAAAAAAAAAAACCAAAAAAAAACCAAAAAAAAACACCAAAAAACAACATGATAGCAGGATTCCCTTTAGATTATGAATTAATTTTGTAACTCATTAAAATACCTAGAAAAACATCAGCTTGTATTCCTTGGGATACTTAGCATCTGCTTCCAGCAGAACCTTCACAGACTTGCAGAACTTTGGCATGGTCTTTAGAATGTGCTGTTTGACAGACCACCTGAGTGGGCTGCGCCAAATGAGATATCTCTGGTTATACCCATCCATGAGTTAGAAAATGCTTGAACACTGAGCAGAGATCCCTGTGAACTCAAGGAATGCTTTCTACTTGTTCATACTTGTAAAGTATTCATATTAATATATCCTGCATGCGATTGCAGATAACCCTTGGAAAATGCATTCTGCTCTGCTTTTTGCTTCCCACTCTTCTAATCTCACTGGGCCTCCATGTTCTTCTCCAATATATTCTTGCTTCCTGGTGACTGCAGTCTTGGCCTCTGTCTTTGGTCAGAATGGCAAAGCTGTGATTGTGGAACTGAATAAAATGGTACAGCACAAAGGTGATGGCATTTGCATTTCCAGATTTGATGTACTTCCTAAGGTACCTCTACCCTGCTTCCATTTCCAGTTATTACTTCTATGGTACCTGTGAGTTAACAAAAATAGAAGAAGAAAGCTAATAATATATTCAGGAGACAAGAAAATAGTGTGAATTCTACAAGGTGTTATTGTAGCTTTTTTGTACTTTATTTTCAATTCTACCATTAATGAGGTTTGATATTCCCCCTAGGCAATAACTTGACATAAATCAAAAGAATTTTAATTACACTCAGAGAGAAGATTGATTAGAGCAACTTCTTCTTTAATTCCATGTTTGTTCATTTAGAATTTAATATGAATTTTTATTTTAATTACTTAATGTTTAACTGACTTTAGAGGAAGGCAATGAGAACACTAGAAATCAGTTTGTTTTACATGTATACAGCATACACAGTCTGTGGCCAATCCTTTAGCTTCATTGTGAAGATTTCTATTAGATAAAATGTATTTAATATTTTGCCATAATTAATTTTTCTTCTTTAAGGGCAATTTGAAATGGAATTTTTGGCTTCAGTGAACCAAATGGCAAAACCTGAGACAAAACCTGAGGCCTCCTTTTCAGATACTTCTATATGCTACAATACTGCAATTAGAGGACAGAACTCTTCCTAATGAACTGGTAAATGTGCTAAGAAAACAATTTAAAACATGCACGCTGTTGCATCCCGGGTTTGGGTTCAGATTAGGGGTTCTGATATATGTTAGTTAGCCGGTTCTGTGTACCCCTGTGTACCCCCATGTTCCCCCTGCGGTGATTCGCTCCGGGTCACTTACCATTGGAGCATCCCCATGTCAGTCTTGTGGCCACCCCCCTGTTCACTCCTGAGAGTCTGTTACCCCATCCCTGCATTCCCGTTCGTCCCGGAACCCTGTACACACCCCTGTCGTGTTCCCACTGAGTGGGAGTGCATTATTTTTCTCAGCCCCGGTCAGCTCCCAAGCACCCAGCTTGGGCTCCTCGGCTTCTCATCAGGACCAGTGCTTGCCGCTACTTCCGGGCACTTCTGCTGCTGCACTCCAGGGTGTGTTGGCGGCTTTGCTGTCAGCGTGAGGGAGGAAACAAAGAGGCAGGGAAAACGTCCAAATCCATCCATGTGGTGGCTGGATGCTTTATTGGCCGCAGGAGCCGTGATGGAGAAGCTGCAGCCCACTCCCAACCTTGCGTGGACGAAAGTGGCCCCAGGACTGGGATGATATAGGCGTGGGACAGGGAGGATGGGGAGTCCTCCTGCCCAATGAATACAGACGCCGTGGTGATGATGTGTACTACAGCGACAAATGGGAACACGGCAGGGGTGGACACGGGGCTTTGGGGCGAGTGGGACCGCGGGAATGAGGTGACGAGCACGGAATCCTCAGGAGTTGTCAGGGAGTGGTTACAAGAGTGACAGGGGGAAACTCCAATGGCAGGCAGCCTGGAGCTAGCCACTGCAGGGGGGAGAAAACCCAGGGAATGCACGAGGGTGCACAGAACCAGTGAACTAACAAAGATCAGAACCCCTAATCTGAACCCAAACTCAGGATGCAACACCATTGATTGCCGTAGTCCATGTCACCCGCATGTTACCTGTCCCCATTGGGCGAGGGGACCTTCCACCCGTGTTTGCCCGCCCCCTTATAAAACCCCCATGCGTTCCTTTGTTCGCCGCCATTTTGTTCATGCGGCACTAGGGAGTGGCCACTGCTCTCCATCGCAGCACCACGCAACAATAAACCTTCTCCAGCCAACTTCAAGGACATGGTATGCCTTCCTTCGCCTCTTTACCTCATCCCAGCGCCAGTTACAGACCACAGCCAGCCCCATGCCGCTGCGTTGAACGCCACAGCACCCGGGACACGCGGCACTCCGGTCCGGCTGAGAAGCAGCGCCTTTAGCCGGGCTCCTGAGCTGCCCTGGATCAGGAAAAAGAACACAAAGCTGCAGCACACAGCTACACACACATACACACACAAATATATCTGTGTGTGTGTACATAGTAATTTCTGATGTCTGCTGCTAAAGCTGGATTGTTGTAAGTGAAATTTGGAAGCATCTGTGAAGAACTCACTATGGCAGGACGTTCTAACTATAAATAACTTTTAAAATAATATATTGGAAGTTTTTCTTAAATCTAGTATTTTGTTAAGGAAATATAGAGAACATTGGTCCAGAGCCACAAAGAATGTTTAATTTATGGGGGTATTGGACTGGAATTTAAGAGTTTTAGGCTTTGACTACTGGTTTCTTAATGTAATTTTTGTTATTTCTTCTGTACTAGAACCAGTACTTGCATTCATATATAGACAGTACTTACAAAGGCATTGAGCCATTTTCTACTTTATATTCTAGCTCTGAAAGAACTTACATTTTTGATGTGCCTAATTCCCATGTTCTAATGATTTAATTTCATTACAGATATGACTAATGAAAGTCAGGAATCTGTATTTCACATTTATAGACAACAATCAGTTCAAATGAAAGAGTTTTTCTATTTACTTCCAAATTATGTATGAGGAGGTTTATTTATCTGACACTACTGAGGCAATTTTAAAAAAGTAATATTTTTCTCCTGGCAACATTATTCCAGTGGGACAAGGGCCAACAAGACCCCCTCTTGATAATAGAGTGGGTGTTCCTTGGCCACAGACAGTACAAAAGTATCACCAGGCCACAAGAGCTGATGGCGCAGCTCATAATACAGGCCAGGGCTCATCTGCAAGTACTAGCAGGATGTGACTTTACATGTATCCACCTCCCCATCAAAACATCCATGGGGAAAATGACCAAGGAGACCTTTGAACACCTTTTAAGACAGAATGAAAATTTGCAGTTTGCTCTAGACAGCTTCTCTGGCCAAATTCAAATTTGACATCCTGGCCATCATCTGTTTAACACAGAGTTCAAATTGTTGCCAAAAGAATTACAAAGTAAAAAGCCACTCAGAGCACTGACAGTGTTCACAGATGGGTCCGGGAAGTCCCACAAGTCAGTGACGACTTGGAAGGACCGAGAGACTCAGTTATGGGAATCTGATGTTAAGGTAGTGGAAGGTTCCCCACAGTAGCTGAGTTGGATGCTGTCGTGAGGGCTTTTGAGAAATTCGATCAACCTTTCAATCTGGTAACGGATTCTGCATATATAGCAGGAGCAGTGTCTAGAGCAGAACATGCAGTCACCAAAGAGGTCCCAAATCAGGTCATCTTCAGGTTGCTTACAAAATTGGTACACCTGGTTTCTAACCATGAGCATCCCTTTTATGTAGTGCATGTGAGATCACACACGGATCTCCCAGGCTTTATTGCCGAAGGGAACTGCAGAGCAGACGCCCTGGCAGCCCCAGTACAGGTGGGAGGCCAACCAAGTATAGTCGAGCAGGCCAGGCTCAGCCATCAGCAGTTCCACCAAAATGCCCCAGGTCTGGTACGCCAGTTCCATCTGCGGTGTGACCAAGCCAGGGAAATTGTGGCCTCATGCCCCAACTGTCAGGAGGCATCTTTACCAACGTTGGGAGCAGGTGTGAATCCCAGAGGTCTCCGCAGTTGCGAGGTATGGCGGATGGATGTCACCAAAGTTCTGGAATTTGGGAAATTCAGGAATGTCCATGTAACCATGGACACCTTCTTGGGAGGGGTTTTTGCCTCAGCCCACGTAGGGGAAAGGACCTCAGACGTGAGAAAACACCTCATATACGCCTTTGCCACCTTAGGGGTCCTAGCCACAATTAAAACTGACAATGGTCCAGCTTATACTTCCAGGGTGCTCAGTAACTTCCTGCAAGAATGGGGGATCCAGCATAAGACCAAGATTCCTCACTCCCCCACCGGCCAGGCCATAATAGAAAGAATACACCAGATGCTGAAGCAGGTCCTCTGGAAACAGTGGGGAGATGTGCGAGTGCTGTCACCACACGAGAGGCTCTGCAAGGCATTATTTACCATCAATTTCCTAAACTGCTCTTTTGACAGAGCAGAACCTCCAGCCCTGAGACATTTCAAACAATATCAAGAGCTCCAGCCAGAGGAGTGGCCTCCAGTACTAGTGAGGGATCCGGACTCTAAAGAAATCCAGGGTCCATTCCCACTTTTGACTTGGGGACAGGGATATGCCTGCGTATCCACACCCTCAGGAGTCAAGTGGATCCCCAGGAGGCATGTTAAACCTTACATTCCAGGACAGTCAGTGAGTCGGAGCAATACAGTGCCAGTGGATGCAACCAATGATCCCACCAACCAAGGGGTTGTATCCAATCACAGGCGCCGCAGGGAGAGAAGAGACTCAACATCCCCCTAAATAGCATTCTTCTCACATCTATCTCAGTCCCGTTATGTCCCCAGTCCACATGTTTGTAATAAAGTTGTTGCCCCAGTTCCCCTATCCCCAAACACCCAGGGGAAAACCAGCCCCAGCATCATCTCCAGGCCTTCTCCATTTGCAAAGCAGTCACCGCAGTCACAGCAGCAGAAGAAGCTGGGAGAAGAGGCCACTGTGCGAGAATCCAAGTCAAAGCAACTGTCTTTTTATACTTTTTAAAGCGGGGAGATGTTGCATCCTGGGTTTGGGTTCAGATTAGGGGTTCTGATCTTTGTTAGTTCGCCGGTTCTGTGTACCCTCGTGCATCCCCTGGGTTTTCTCCCCCCTGCAGTGGCTAGCTCCAGGCTGCCTGCCATTGGAGTTTCCCCCTGTCACTCTTGTAACCACTCCCTGAAAACTCCTGAGCATTCCGTGCTTGTCACCCTATTCCCCCAGTCCCACTCGCCCTGAAGCCCTGTGTCTGCCCCCCCCGTGTTCCTGTTGGCCGCTGTAGTACACGTAATCACCACGGCGTCTGTGTTCGTTGGGCAGAGGGCTCCCATCCTCCCCTATCCCTTCCCCTATATCCTTCTGCAGCTCCCCCGCCTCGCCGCCAGATTCATCCACGCAAGGTTGGGAGCGGGCTGAGGCTTCTACATCGCGGCTCCCACGGCCAATAAAGCATCCACCCGCCACGCGGATAGATTTGGACGAATTTCCTCCCTTTTCGTTTCCTCCCTCGCGCCGACGGCAACATGCGGCCAGCAGCCCACCCCGGGGCGCAGCAGCAGAAGTGCCCGGAAGTAGCGGCAAGCACTGGCCCCAACGAGAAGCCAAGGCGCCCAAGCCAGGCGCTCGGGGCCGAGAAAAGTAACACACTGCCTCTTTAGTCTTGTGACTTTTCAACGGTGGACTAGTCAATTGAGTAAAAAAATTTTTACCTGAGTTGTTAGTTGGGAAAAAAAATTCCAAGGAGAAGCACTGGATGGACCGTTATTTTCACAGATATCAATAAAAACGAAAATTTATAAGGGGGGAAAATCTCACCATACATCAGTGTCAAAACTGGCATGGAAGTCCACAGTTCCTGTAAAATAGTGTAGAAAACAAGGTTGGCTTTGAGAGTGAAAGATTTTGTATCTGTCCTCAAAAACTGAATTTACAAGTAAACACCATTGGCAATTCATGCTGAAGTCACATTAACTTCAAATGAATTAATCTTGATTAATGTTGCTATGATGAATATCAAAGAAATTAAAAATGATTAACCTATTTATTGCAGCATCTTGCAACCTGGAATAATGTTTTGTAGAACTGACACTAGCGTTGTGCATCTGTCTTTGCTATTTATGTAGACCTAGATGCAGAATAATTTATAGGACAACTGCTGTAGTTCTAAAAATGTAGACTTCATGAGCTTGGCTGTTTCCATGCCTGATTGCGAATTCACTGGCATATGCCAACAGGCTTAGTGAATACCAGATGTGTTTCTGTTCCTTTGTTTTGTAAGCATGTGGTGTTATGTATCATATATTCTTATTCCTAACTGCTCAAAAGTGATGAGCTTAATTTACATACTTTAGGTGTCTTTTCCAAGGGTCATATATTAAAAGAAAAAAAATAAAAAGTATATGCTAACCACCTTTATTCCCATTGCTCACCACTGGACTTCAAAAGATACTTTAACCTCTTTGAAGTTATCTAACCCACTCAATAGGATGACTAGATACAGAAAAAGTTAGATATACATACAACTCTACAAGTTTGAAACCCTAAGGTACTATTTCATATTATGTCAAAATTTTAATTATTTCTCAAAAGCTCCACTTGGTGAAGAAAAAAGTAGGGTAGTTTTTCAGTTGTAACAATACCCAGAAACAACTGATTTTTTTTCTTTTTTGGGAGATCATACAAATATTAAGGACTTACATCCATGAACACATTTCTAAAAGAAATTAGTTCAGGAGATATGATTTTACTAAAATAAATAGATGTGAAGAACAAAATATTTTTCTCTGTTCTTTTGAAATAAAGGCTTATAAGAATTTGACATAGAAACAAGTAAACCTTATTTATGAATAAAAGAATAATTCAGAAAAAAACTAAAAAATGTCTGATCACAAAGTAGATGAACTCTAATTATCACAATGAAATTGTTTGTGTTGGACATCAAGAAGAACATGACATATATTTTGGTTTACCATTTCTATAATTAAATGTGTTTTGGAAGTGAGAAAGTAGTGCTATACAGCAGAGAAATAAGTAGAAATGTGCTCTAGACAACTGTGAAAGTTGAAGGGCAATGGGAGGGTTGTTCATTCATTTGTTTCTTAATGCAGGATGCTGTATTTGGGAAATGTTCATAAAAAGGATTACTTCTTTTCTTCAGCTTTAACTCAAGCACAAAATAATAACCTTGTTAGAGATAATGTGTGTTCCATTAAACAATTACATTGCTTTACAGTGGGAGGAATTTTATATTCACATGTGCACTTTTAAGGATTTCATCTGCTAGGGCCTGATGTTTTAAATCTGCAGTCTAAATTATTCAGGAAAAACAAATTTGTGAAAGACTGTAGAGCTCATTAGTGTCCTTGGGTGCATCCTTGCTGTATTAGGTGAATAATCCCTTCACACTACTCCCACAAATCCCCCAACACTGGATTGAGAAAGCACAGAAGACACTGAAATTTCTTTCTGTTATGACATTATTATGCTACTGAAAGACGCATAAAGGTAATGCATGTCTCAGAGGTGTCTGAGACACCTCAAAGCATTACTATTCCTCTAGTTCCTCTAGAGTTTAGTTAGCCTCACTGTTTTAGCGGGGGGATTTTTTAATAACTTACCAGTAGATTTTTTTTTTTTTGGGAGGGGGTAAGGGGCGGACACAATAATGGAACATTTTAATAATGTGAAATGAAATATTCCCTGACCCACCTCAGGATCAGCTGTGCCATATGCCCTGTGTACATGTCCAAAAGCAAAAACTTTAAGTGAAAAATAAATAAGGAACATGAAGGTTCTTTTCATTAATTTCTTTCACCCATTAGATTGCCTTTTGGTAATTCTGACTTTGAGGAGAGGTCTATAACCCACACTTCCCATTTCACTGATGTTTGCCTGTACTGTAGCAGGGAAGGGAAGGCACTGTGAGGAGAAGTGAGAGATGTACAGGATTGTCTCCAGATTTCACTAAGAGTGTCCTGGCAAAAAATCCTTTCCTAAAATGACCCCTTTAATAAAAAAAGAATTAGAAGAATAATAAAGATAGTGAGCAAATGCTGCATTACTTCAAAGGGTAAGCATCTCCCATTTGTGCAGATTCAGGTAAATCATGGATGGATTTTTCCCATGGTGTACTGCACAAAGTAGATAATGTCCATGGAGAAAAGCTGTCCCTTGTGGTTACTATTGTGAGCTATTATGCAATTACCTTACAAGAAATCTATTCCTAAGTTATGTTCTTATAGGAACCCCTTGTTGCCCTTAAAATAAAGGTAAGGCCATGGCTGGTACCAGATGGGAGATGCCTGCTGGCTCCTCTCTTACAATGAGCTGACTGAGGTTACTCTGCAGCCAAATTATTTGTGCAGCACATCACAGGCCTGAAAGCCACCCTGCATGTGCAGCCCAGCACAGACCTGCCCTTGCTCAGAGTTTTCTTAGATTTTATGTGGATCGCCAGCTCTGAAACCTGCAACAGTCTTCCAGTCAGGATCTATACTGTATCCATTATTAAGGGAGTAAAACTTTGTCAATATTGTAAAAACAGAAAGGTGAAAATATGTGGGGTTGGAGTAACTCTAAAGTTGGCACGTATGCTGGGAAAATCTGTAGAGCTCATAAGACCTGATCTCATTCTGAATAGGACACCAGTCCTGTAGAGACATAGGCAGACAAGGCTGGAGAACTGTGATAACTGAATGTGTTCTAGAGTGCCTGGAGGCACAGAAGAATAAAATAAAAGTTTACTTTTCTGAGAGCAATTTTTTCTGCCTTCAAAAAAGGAGCTGTAAAAGGTAGTAGGAAAGAAATCCACTTAGTTCATATTATATTTGTGCCACTGGACTTTGTAACCTTTCATTGACAGCTTCTCCTATTAAATCTTTGTCTAGCTTGTCTAACATGCTTTTTGGCAAATTCTTCGTCATAAAAATCTGTAAACCAGCAGGTGCTTTGTGAGATAGATATAGCAGGTGCAGAACTGAGGTGCAGAGCTTGCTTTTGTTTGCATAGTCCAGGGTTGTTTCCTTTTCAGTCATTACTGCTGGAGGTAGAGAGGGTTACACAGGCACAAGGTGTGATTCTTGGGGATGTCCTCTGCAGGGCCAGCAGTTAGACTTCAATGATCCTTGTGGATCCCTTCCAACGCAGAATATTCCATCACTCTATGATACAATTGTTTACTGCAAATGAGAATATGGGCATTTCAGGAAAATGGGCAAGTTTAAAGAGCTTTTGCTGAGATATATAAAGATAGGCACTTCTTTAGAACTTGTTTCATTTTTAAATCCTTTAATCAATGGAAATATACCCTATGCAAAGTAATGCTCTTCTTTTTTTTTTTTTTTTTTGTTTAATTTTGATTCCTCTTTTGATTAATCTGAATGGATTCCTGTTTGAACAGGAATTTCTTTTGAAAACAATATCAAATAAAAATACACAATTACAAGAAATTCACCATAACAGTGAGTTTTTCTAATAGTTAATTTGCACTTTAAACAAGGGGGATTTTGATCTAGTCTGTATTAATCAATCTAATCAATGTATTAATTAATCACTAAGTGATAACCACTGTAGAACAAGATAACCACTGTAGAACAACATCTGGTTGATGGCTACCAGATCATGAAGCCCTCTCTTAACATTTCATTTCCAAATTTATGCTCCTTTTAGGATGCTACAGTAGCTCCTTGAGCTTCTTTTATTGTAAGGTTCTCTTCCCATTATCAACATTCGCACTGATTTATTAACAGCATTGTTACAGCACTAGTCAACAAATGTCAAACGAAAGATTATATGTTCCCCTTAATCTTACTCAGTGTTCTCCTTTTTGCCTATTCAAGGATACCATTTTTTATTTTTGGCACAGCATAGCACTGAGGGTTTATTTATCATTATTTGCGAGTCCTTTTCAGAATCATTGTTTCTCACAGCAAATTTTACCATGGTAGGTTTTGTGATTATGAACCTTTTTTTAAAATTATTTCTGTTATTTGACCTTAAATATGAATGTGTTGTAATTTTCATTTATTAGTCTGCTACGTTTAGCTTTCCAAGAGAATCTGAAGAAAGGTCCTGAGAGCCAACATCCTCTAATCTAATACTTATAATATCACTAGTACTAATACTAATGCTAATACTCTCAATAAACAGGAAGTTTTCTCCCATATTTCTCAGGCATCATCCCAGAAATCTCTTTTGACTTCAGCCAAATTTGATACTTGAAGCTTCAGTGCAACATTGATAGAAGCCAGAGAATCTGTTAACCTATTTCTGGCAATAACCTACTCCATATATTTAAAAATGTAGTCAAGCAGGAGGCATGGCCAATAGGGAATAGATTTGTAAGAATAAAATGCGTGGTGATAAGGACCTGGCATTCACAGGGCAAGTGATTGGGTGCAATATATTTGAGGTTTGCTTTAATTATTAGCAATAAATGAAGCTGACATTTTTGATGATACCATGTGACTCTGATAAAGACATGCTATTTAAGATGAAAAAAAGTTCTACATTTTCCTACTTTTCCAGTAACCTGCAGATAATCATAACTTTTAAAGATTTAACATTATAATAATGCAAATCTTCCCAAGAGCTATTGATAATATCAATTAGAATATATTCTTATAAATAGGGCATTCCAAATTCTATCCAAATGATATCTTTATATCATCTTTAGGTGAATAAGTGGACCATCATTTTCATCATATTTCTTCTTCTGGTTCTTACATAATGTACAATAAATTAAGTTTAAACATTTTGTCTGACTACTTGGAACTATTTACTTAATGTACTTGATTCTCATATGCTGTGAACTGAGTAATTGATTTTCTAGGTGAATATTTTCACTGGTGTCTATTCCATTCATACAACTGGAATGGTAAAAATGCCTGCAGTTTCTGTAATGAAAGATGCTAATGGCTGGATAGCTTGTGAGCATTAGAGTCTCCTTATCCTAATGTCACCTTCACATCTCTCATACTGCTGGAAATTACTGACTGACAGACAATCTCCATTCCTATGTGACCTTTTGGGTATTTTCATTTTTTCCTTGAATCACAAGTACTAATATTCCTCACACTACTCAGAAGTTCAAGGACTGGAGTTGATCAATAGAGTTATTGCTACAATCAACCTGTGTGTTATCAAATTCATCTCCCTCTGGTAAAGTTTAGGTCTCCCACACTCCTTCCCACTGAGTGGCAGAGCTACACCTGGAATAACCTTCCATCCTGAGTATGTATTTGAGCTAGGGAGAGTTTCAGCACTGAAGCAGAAGAGTTTGGGTCTCACCAGAGGTTTGCTGATATTATGAGGGGATGCACTGAAGGCATCTGACAGACATTGGTATTTGCATGTACAGCAGTTTTTCAGTCTAATTCTGAAAACATCGATGTAATAGAAATTCAAGAAATCACAATGTGGCTTAAAAATAGGAATATGGAAATACATTAATTCCTTATAAAATTAGATATGATGTGCCCAAGGCAGCGTTTCATTTGCAGGTTTTTTAAAGTTCTTTGAGGGTGAAATTTTTCCAAGAGATCCAAGGTGCCTTTGTTATACCTTTCAAGTATTTAAAGCAACACCTTTACAAAGCATCACCTTGCATGTGTTCTTCTACAGTCTTATATGGTCTATGGCTATTTCTTCCCAAAACTCTATCTTTGTAAATTCTTCTTTGGACACACTAATAATTAGATTACCTAAACCAAAACATTTCTCTAGCTGGATCCATTTATGGCAAAGGTACATCACCTTCTTACAGCTCTGGTGTTTGATGATGTGGTTTCCTGCCTCATTTCTTCTTCTTGCACTTTTAAGGGATGTAAATGGCCTAAGTCAATAACAACATGAAACAGGGTAGGTGGACAGAAAAAGAGGGCAGCATTTTGCCAATATAAGACACAAAAACCTGCTAGTACAGTGTTCTTATTTACTGAATTATACAGATTGGATTAACATTTTATTGTGTGTCTTTTTGGTTGTCTTTCTCAGATCATAACTTCTATTTTTAATTATACTACTGAACGATCATCAGCTTTGGGGCAAATAAATGATGTTCAATAATATGATATTTTGTTACTTCGTATAAAAGAAATTGTGCTAGCCAATTTTGAAATGTCAGGGTAGGAATTCACCTTTCCTGTTCGTGTGTGCTACAGAGCATAATTCATGTCTTGAATATTTGCAGGTTTAAAAGTATATTGTTCAAAAATAAGCTAATTTTTTATATCTCTTTCATGGTCAATGGAGAGATCTCTACTGATCTTAAATACTTGGAATGAGTGGGAATATTCAATATTCCTCAAATACTCTGGAATCACCCATTTTACATCATCAATTAGAAAGGGAGCCAAAGCAAACAGCTGTCATTTATCCAAGTAACCTTCAGATAGATAACATCCTTTTTTACTGTGAAAGGTTTTGGGCTTTTTTTTTTTTTTTTTTTTTTCCTTCAGGAAAGCTAAATATATCATGACCTATATCAGCTGTTTTGGAGGTACATGTGGATAAGTCAGAGGATTGTAGTTTTTTCAGTGTTAGAGATGCTGATTTTCCTATTGAGTTTATAAGTGATTTTAATTTCTGTAATTATTGTTCCAATATATTTTTTTGTTTTTCACATGAAGAAAACAGTGTTTTGAAAATCCCCAAATCTTTCTAGTGGCTCTCTAGAAGACACCTAATCCTCCTCTGGTGTGGTTGGTGATTTAAGCATATCTATCTCCAATAGTCATAGTGTATTCAACACCTCTTGTTAGCAGTGCAGAATTCACAAAGGCACAATGCGCAGAAATAAAGTGCTGGTGACTCCCTCTTAAACCATTCAGATAGTATGAGATAACAAATAATTGACTTAGCCAAATATTAGACATCACATATACAAATGAACTAGTTTATCATGACTAGTCCTGCTGTGTTTTCAGAGCAATGATTAATAATTATTTTGAAAGCAATTAAATGTTGAGGCATAATTTCAGTATTGACTATTTTTTCCACAAACACAAAGACAAAAACTTTTTGCCTTGCTGTTTCTGATAAAACCAGGATGTTGTTTCATGCTGGATGCTGTCTACCACTTAATTTCAGCATCTTTACTGAATCTTGGTTAGTTTATGATGTCAGATGAGAAAAAAATAATTTCCTCTTTTTTTAAAATGTTTTAGACATGTCTCTTATCACCATTTTACTGTTTTTCTTTGTCTTTTTAAGGTGTGAAGCTCAATAAATTCAATTACTATACATGCCCAACATCAGTTATCAATAATTGAAGTCCATGTTTGTATAACTTTGTCCTTTTCTGTGAGATGTTCGCAGTGAATATGACAAGACATAAACTTCTAAAGTCAGATTAATTCTCTTCACCTTTTCTAGAAGTGCAGCCTAATCTGTGCAAAGTCTGATTCACTAGATTTGAACCAGTTTCAGTTCTTTAATATCCTCTTCTTCTAGCCAGATTCTAAGAGCATAGCCTTTGAGATCTTTGAACATTTCAGAACATTTGGGAGTGCTGTTTTGGTAATAAATGAAAATTCATCTTCCTAAGTTAACCCAAGTGCTGAATAACCAGTGCACTTGTTATGGAATTTCTATTGCCTATTTTACTTATTAATTGACTTTGGGGTCCATTAGCACTGCTTGGCAGACCTACATAACAGTGTATTAATAGATAATGCATAACATTATATTAACTGTTAATAAAATAGGTGAATTGAAGCACATTTAGAACAGCTAAAGATCAGCATTTGCATGATTTGGAAGTTTGTTGTTCACACCTGTTGAATATATACTGATTTCTTTGAAGTTTTAAAAAATATATCTAAGTACTTCAAACATTTTTCAACAAAAGTAATAAATTATTTTAATTTTAAAACAGCCTAAAAATGCAGCTAAAATTTTTGTTATATGTAACAGGTATAATTTGCGCCATTTTTTTTGCATGATATATATGTAATATTAAATAGTTGTTAGAATGTACACTTTGGCATTAGAAGCCCCCCTTCTCAGGCAAAACCAGGTGTGTGTTGAAACCTGATTTACAAGCAAAGGGATGTGGCTCGCCAGGAGATGGGCATTATCTGAGGCGATACGGAGACACCCAGGCACTGATCATTGCGTGAACAACCCGAGATGGATATCAGGAACATCCCCCAGGGCCGATACATGTGAATACCGTGTTCCTGTAAATTTCATCAAGGGTTTCAATGACACCGGGCTTTGAATTGTTCTGCCTTGTCGCTGAGAAGGAAATGTTATCAAGTTATGGGACTTTGAATGAAACAAAGGACTGAATGCCGAAATCCTGGCTTCAGGCAAAATTTTCCCTATAAAAATCGCTTGTACCAGGATGGTGGTGTGGGAGCATAGAGTGAAACCTCTGCTGAGGCTGATCTCTGTGTCTTGCACCCAGCACCGATCCCAGGCTCGGCACTGTCCTTTTCCTTGTGGCTGGCTAAGTTAGATCTCTATTGTTAAAATAAATTCTTTTTATTTTTTTAATTTGGCTGGATCATTTTTCATTTATAACAATTATTTTAATAAAATTTTAGATACCATTAAGACAAATTAATTAGTCGTTTTGCTAAATTCTAGATTTTCAGCATCTCTGATAAGAGCTAAAAATAGAAGTCAAGAAACCATTTTCCTACATAATGAAATAATTAGTACTTCTGAAATAATTGTGTCATAATACTGCTGCTGCTGAACATGATCTGCCAAATCTTTCTTATTTTTCCTTAAGCTTCAGAATGAATGGTTTGTCTCAAACAAACAAACAAAAAAGTTATTCATTCCACAGGCTATAAGAAACAGCTGTGATTAATATATCTTCTGCAGCTCCCAGTAGCTGCATGTAACGTTCCAGGAAAAAGCAAAAAAAATCTTAATGCCTGAGGTGCTGTTGAAAACAAGGTTCTTTGAGGGGATCAAGTGAGCTTGATAATAACTGAGGAGAGCTGTTTCTGACTGGAGTGGAAGAAGTAACAATGGAAAGTACAAAGATGAGAGAAAGAATATTACTGATTTTCATACTGCTTTTATTCCCTTTCTGTCTGAGTTCCAATTCTGAGTCTGCACCTCTTTCTCTTTGTACATACGTGTGTGTGATAGGGGGGACATGTGGTGGACTTTTTTAATCTTTTTAAGATCAGTAAGTTTTTATTTAGTTGTAATGTATTTTTGGCCAGCTATCAGCTTGATGCAGCAACTGGTAAAGGCCAAGTGTGAACTTGCTTGCCAATAGAGCTTATGTATTTCTGTCAATTTTTTTCTGCTGAAAATACTCCTTTCTGCAGCAGCCAGCAACAGCAAGAACAGAAGCCAAGAATCAGTGATCAGATCTTTCTTTCCAAATTGTATCATGTTGCACAGTTAGAACCTGGAGGGGAGGCAGATGATGTATCTCCATTTTTAAAAGACACTTAGACTTATTTGAATTACTTTAGTTTTATTTGTTATTATTTGAAAATTTCTAAGTAAAAGGCAAACTTCATTGTTATGAACATGATGGCAAACAAATCACAGTTTGAACAAACTGAAGTATATGTTTTTTTTCCTCCCAGTAAACCACTGATATTCAGATTTAAAGCTTTGAAATGTCAGCTTTACAAAGTTAGTAAATATTAGCATCTAATTATCACAGTGTAGATTGAGGTATGTCCTACCTAAATGTAAAAACATAAGATGAAGTTCTGAATTTGAATGAAGCAGTTTGAAAATATACACTTATGAAAAAAGATATATCTAAATCCACAGAAACATTTGCACAGATATCTGTGAATCAAGACTTCTGTATCTGGTGTCCTCAAGAAGTCATTTTGTGTCATAACACCTGTTGTAGAGGTTTCTTTTTAGAAAAACTGTCTTCTAAATATGAGATGAACAAAAAAATGTGTTATTTAATACTGATAACCAAGAAGTTGATAACATTTCTCTTTAGTCTGGAAAGTGGGATTTTTTGACTTTCAAGAAAACACTAAGCAGGTTAGGTCACACCCCCTTAAATCAGTTATGTTTTCATATTGTTCAGAGTATATCCAATAGATTCTAAAAGAACTTAAAGAAAAGATGAAGTAGTAGTAGAAAATGACTAATCCTTTGATTTTGAAGCAAATTGTCCTAAGAATTGCCTAGAAAGTATAAAATAGGAGTTTGTTTTTCTTTTTTAATCTGAGATGGTTTAGGCCAATCTTCATCCCAAAGAAGTAAGTGATGGAAGATGAGGCTGTTTTCCATCCCTCCTGTGCTACTGGATATTCAGGATTTCAGGTTTCCTGGGTCTCAGAGTGTATCCATGGGAGCTGAGGCTCATAGTCAATTTGACACTCTCCTTTGAGAGTTCTTGTCTTCTTCCCAGTTTTGTGTTTTACCTAACAACAATTTAATGCAAACACATAATTAAGACTGTCGAATTTAAGGTGATCAGATGAGATTTTCACAGTTAAGTTTTATAGCTCTCCATGAAAAACCAAGCTACAGTCTAGTGCTTCCCCTGGGCCCAATTAATCTTGGTTTCCTTTTTAGCAAGTGAACAACTCCAACAAGAGAGGTGCATACAGGTTGTTTGTAATGTTCCTCTCAGGGGAGGTAGGAGATGCAGGTTCTACTCTCCTGGGCAGGAAAGAAAACAACCTAAAAATCTGCTACATCCTACACACACTTGAACTGCCAGACAGCTATAAAAAGGTCAAAACCATCACTAACAATTTCCTTCTTAAAGAACTTATGCAGAAATTGCCTAGCTTCATGATCTTGCTAATGATTACATATGAGTTTAGAACTAAGATAATTAGCCAAGTCAAAGCTACTGTAGTTAGAAGCAAGATGGAAGCATAATTCTAGGTGGTAAATCTTAATACTTACCTTAACCAGGGATTTCAGCATTTTTATTTTATTTTAAAGATTCCATGCAGATCCTATTATTGGCGAATCGGTATGTTTTAATCTACTGTTAATAAAAAGAAATGGTGAAATGAAGTTATAATTTAACCACCTGCGCTCATTTTGAATCAATGGACTTTAATACATTTAAATCTTCAGAAAATATTTCTGTGATAATGTTCCTTAACCTGTACACAGTAATGTATGGATGTGGAGGCTCTAAGAAAACCATGAAGTGAAATTTTTATTCTATAAGGAAAAAAAAAAAAAAAAAAGAAAAGGTCATCTCTTCTGTCCCAATGGAAAAATGCTGAAAAGCTCAATGTTGAATATTTACATGTAAATCAAAATCTGGAAACTTTTGCCCTTCTCAAAAGCTATATAGGTCTAAATGAGTCGTTAACACAATTCACTTATTAAGATTTATTTTCTATTAGGGAAAACACTTCTGCAACATTACTAACTGGAGGGCCACAGCTGAGATTAGATGGATGTGGGATAATAATCATTAGTGCTTACTTGTTTAGGAGTTTAAAATGACTTGCATATATGAGTGACAGATACTGAAGAGCTAAAACATGAGTTATGAGCATAAGCAGAGTACATGCAAATGCTGTAATTTTCATAAAGAGCAGATGAATACAAATATTTTAACTGTCATTGCTCTAAAAGCAAACAAAAGTACTGCTAAACATTTGAAGAAAACAATTTTTAGATAAATTAACTTTCCAACTAATAGATATCATTGCTTTCTAATTTCTATTGCCAACTGTTTAGCAGCATGCTGTTTATTGGTTATCATAAATAACAATATTTTACTAATAGCTTTTTAATGAGCAATAAATAATTGCTTTATTAATACAAACTGCTATAGTTTGTTGTATTCTTGGATTCATTCCTCTGTTGCTTGCTATGCAAATATTTTTTTTATATGTGGTTTTTGAATTATTTTTAAAAATGCAAGCAATTCTGAGTTAACTACCTGATAGATATATGCTGACAGACTGATACTTTAAGGACATGAAGATCATGCAAGTTCTTTCAGTTTATGACTTTGCTTTATCAAATTGCTTACTTTTTTGTTTTGTTTTGGTTTTTTGCATTGAATTTAGATTTTATTTGCCACATTCATTTGGATGGAAATAAAAAAAACAGAATGCAAAATATCTACTTCTTAGGTCAATTCTCAATGGATGCCTAGCTTGCTAAAAGCTACCATTCCATGAAAATTATTAAGTGTGTGGGGAGAAATCACAGATCAAAATCCATAAAATTCAGAGGTAATTACTTCATAGTTAAAATATCTGGGAAAAGAAATTCAAGATAAAATTACTGTTATCACAATGAAAACCACCTAAAATAGTTGAGTTTATTCTTTTTTCCCCTTCTCTATTGTGTCCCTCTCCATTTTTAATCAGTCCTCCCTCCAAAATAGGGCCCAATCACTTTGCATTTTATGCGTAATTCCACTAATTCTTCCTCCAGTATCTGACCACATTTAGGAAGATTTCATATTCTTTAACTGCAGCTAAGATACTGGCTGAGTGAAAGTTGAGAATAAATGAAATAAATACTTCAGATTCTAGTTCATGAATAGGATTTTCTCCCTAAAGTAGAGGAGAATCTGGGTGCATATTTTATCTGCAATTAAACTTGAAATTCCAGTAGTCTTAACTGGTACACAATTTTTGACTAAGCTCTATGCAGAGATAAGAGTCTTTGTTATGGGAATATATTTTAAGGTACACTTAAGATGTAGGTATAGAATTCTCTTCAGTTTTAAGCTCTGGAAACATCATATAAGATGCACATTTGTGCTGTAGTTGTATTCGTATTGTCTTGTGAAATTGGTAGCTGTCCTCAGTGGTACAGGATAATGACTTGCTAATTTTGTGTGTATTCTTCTTGTTTCCTGAGGAGATACTGTGTCTCCTATGGGACTTCATTTTCCAGTATTTTTATGCCTATAGAATTCTCCTTGTGACACCAAATGCTAATTTAGGAATGAATGTAATCCTATGATGATAATTCTGGTTTTGTTTAGGGACTTTCTGTGGATGCTTTACCCCTGGTCATTTGTGGGTTCATCCATCTGGTTGTTGTTGTTGTTGTGTAAAATAATACACTATTTTCTTTTTGTTTCTAATAGAATGCCCTTGATCTCACCCTAAATTATATTGCAGAAATTGAACCTGTTTCTTCTGCTGACTGAAATCTTCTGGTCTGTATTGACACAAGTCTACATATTTAAAACTACCCTCTGGGGTGCACAGGAATTTTGACAGATTTACTGAATGAAGGCACTGATTCTGCCAGCTTTTAGTACTTTGCTTTAGCTAAATAAAAACAAAGTCCAGTGGAGGGCCACAGAGGTGACTAAGAGACTAAAATATCTCTCTTATGAGGAGAGACTGCAAGAGCTGGGCCTGTTTAGTCCAGAGAAGACTGAGGAGGGGATCTAATTAATGCATATAAATATCTCAAAGTCAGGTGCCAAGGGGATGGTGCCTCCAGTTTTTGTAGTTTGAAAATCTCAGTGACGCAAATACTGACAAAGAAAGTATGCCATATATATCAACAGATGTCTACATTAAGAAATTTGCATGCTTCATTTCAAAACAAGGCGGTATGTGAAGAGAGATGCTCCGGGCTTAAAATATCCACTCCAGGAATAAGGAAATCTGTAAATCCCATGTATTTGAACCATGGTTTCTTATATTTTAGGTAAGTAGCCTAACCATCATTAGATATTTGTATTTAAATATGTCCTATCAAACATTCTTCAGCAAAAATGCTGTTCAGCATATAAAATAAAGTGATGCAGCCCAAGAAAGATGAAGCAACCCTTAATATCCTGAAAATACTTAGTGATCAGAAAACTGTTTTCTTATAATTCTTCTTATTATTGCCCTCAGAGATTCCTTAAAAGAATGTTGCTTTAGAACATGCAATTCAAATTCTCTGTGCACTCCTAGCATGGCTTTGTGATTGCCGAGGTACTGTCACAGATGGGCAAAATGCCAGACTGCAGTGCAGGGAGCAGAGGAAGGAATGTGAGGCCAAATATTCAGACTTATAAAGTTCAGGATATTTACTGAATTGACACCTTCTTTATAGTGTCTCTAGCCATAAAATACATAGCACCTGGAGGGGAACAGAACATAAGTGAATTTATCAATGTTTACCCTGATGTCGAGAAGTGGTGTTTTATTTATTTAAATTTCCACACAATCTCTTTTCCAATTATTTAGTTTAGATTGCTGGTGTCAATGAATAAAATATCAGAAACCAGAGCACTATTATGCTGTTATCAGATTAATTTAGGTGTTTAATGATAAATACTAAATTATATTACATCTTCACTTCCCCCTCTTTTAATTTAATCTTGCCTCTAAGAGTAGATAGAGTAAGGTTTATTGGCATCTCACTTCTGAGAGTACTCTGCAAATACAATTTCCCTCAATACATTGTGAAATTAGATTACCCACATGGCTTCACTGAGTATTTGATTGAGATAATTTGATTTTAGATTGTTACTTTTAACATAGAATATCTTGTTTTCTATTAAAATTGTATTATTAATAAATTGTAGCACACAAACAGAATAGTGGAAACAATTCCTGGATCTTCTATGTGAAAGTGTATAATTTCAACACCTGGTATGCAGAATTCAGACCATCTTTTCCAAAATCTTTCCTGTGACTTTTTCAGGCATTCCAAAAAAGATTATCTCAGCTCTTTAACTGAGATATCATACATTCTACATATATTATCATGTTTGTTCAACAATAACTGTATTAAAATTCCAGGCATGCAAGATTCTTTAATCATCAGCTCAAACCTTCCTAATTAGAATATTGTAATTAAAATAATTAGTCCCTCTCCTGACGGGCTAACGTATTGATCTGTATTACTTCTATATAAAGCCTTGAACTAATGCCCTTTCCAAGATGAAGATCTATCAATAATAAAAGACCAAGAATTAAATGCTGATTAAAGAGCTTTCTAGTTCTGCATGTAATTTTATTAGCAGGTTTTTGTATTAATAATATTCTGCTGTTATTTTATGTTTCATACCCACAATCTGCTCTGTGTATCTACCTAATAGTTCACTATGTGTCTGCTTTATTTGGTGCACAGAAGTGTGTCATAATGTGGATATTTCTCATTTTCTTTCTCCTCCTCCTCTTTCTGCCCAAACAAAAACCCACTAGCCTGAAGGAGAATTTCCAAAATGGAAAGTGTCAGGAGAAAATTTCAGACTGGACAATTATTGTTTGGGAACTGAAAACTATACAGCTAATGTTAGGCAAATTTAATTAAAGACAGAGCTTGCTCTTCAGCATTTGTGTACTGTGGGCTGAGCCACCATCTGTGGAAGGTTACATTTCAACTCACTACACATATATTAAATCAAGTAATAATGAATAAAACAGCTGTAATATTGGGGTGTTGGGTTGGATGGGTTTCTCTCTGCCTCTCCAAAAGTAGTTGGACATGAAAATGTTCCAGGAAAAAAAAAAAAAGGGGGAGTATTCAAACCTGCTTAGCTCTGCTCATTGTTTTACAGCATCTGAACATTAGAGAATGCTGATTTGTGCAGGTTTAACACCCTTCTAACAGCATATTTATAAATGTCTTTTTCTAAATGTCAACATCAATTTCAGTGAAACATTATTTTGATTTTTAAATCTTAATCCTGGGAGTCTGGTATCTTGTGTCTATTTTTGTTTTTCTGCAGACTTGCTTCCTGGTTTGCACTCACTCTTTTGAACAAAATATTTAGAAATTTCATATATATTCCTAAATTCAAGGGTAAGCAACTCACTCTAGAGTTTCCAAAAAAAACTTACATACCTGAATCTTCTTTAATGAGCCTGAGAAATATTGTACAACATCAAGAGTCAACACTTATAAAGGGAGAAGGGTAAATTTTCTTTTCTATATTTTTCCAGGTTATCTCAGGACACTCCACTTTACTAAGGAAGGTAAAAAAATGCTTTTATTTTTCTTGATAAACATCTTGTTAGCCTGTCTCATTTTTCTGATTATATCTGAAAAATATATTGCGGCGTGACAATATATCAGTATATCTGAAGCAGATGTGTTTTTTCCAACTTAAAATTATTTTAAAACTTTTATGCTTTTATGCTATAAATGTACCCTTTTCTTAAATTCAATAAAGTAGTATTGCAAACAATAATTTCTATCAGTAAGAGCAGCCAGTACAATAGGACTCCACTACAATAAAGCAACCATTATGGAATTTGACTTTAAAATCTAAATAATTCATCTGTTTGAAAAGGAACACTGCCACCCTCTGTGCACACCTTAGCTAAATAATCTAAAATGAAAAAAGCCAGTGTATCTTTCCCATACACATCAGAAGCACAGAGGAGAGGAAAAGCAGCAGAATGAAAGCAACTCAGGTCAGAGAAAGAGTGAATATAAAGAAAATGCGGGAACATAATAAACAGAGGGTTTTCTTACAGCTAATTCCATGAAAAGCAAGAAAAAATTAGCTTCTGTCTTTCATTCTGGAGCTACTCTGCTGGTCCTTGTCTAATGCTGTAAATATTGTAATGTAGGTATTCCTTGCAAAATTATGGAGAAGTTTCCATGTAAACCTGCAAGAGAATTCAACAGAGAAATTCGGATTCTGCTCACTTACAGCCACAGGTGGTAGGATTCTTTCCAGGGCCAATGACTCTTCAGTATGTAAAATGGTATAGTAGCAGCTGAAACAAATTTCTTCAACTTTACTGAATTCTATTTTTTCAAATAACATCACTCTACTGTTCCTTGTGTTGAGACAGTAGGAAAACATCCTGAGTGCTTTTGAATTTAATACAAGTTGCAGGCTGTGCAGAGGGACTGTCATGCTGGTGATACCTGGGTAATTAGTGAACTACTGTCTTAAATGCACTGAGTCCAATTATATGTTTCTGATTGGAAGTGAACAAAACAAATTCATATTTTTAAATTCTGTGGCAAAGTATTAACAAGCCTTTGAAGAATTTAGGAGCCTAAACTTCAATTGATATGGTTAATACCTGTATTGTTCTTTGAATATTTTTATGTATACAATTTAGAAGAAAAATATAAGTTATAGTTAATAGTTACCTTAGACATCTTGTCATGATCATAAACAACCACTTGTTCATTGATATCCCAGACTCAGTATTATCCTGTGAATATCCAGTAAGAGGCATCTTTTGAAATTCCTTTCTTTTTGCTTAAATACACAGTTTGGCAGTAGCCTTGCAGAAGGAAGAAATCAGAATACCTTATATAAGAACAAACATATGAACAAAAAAATAAAATATTCCAAGTAGGAATATTTTCATATGAAGGACATTATTAAATTCAAAACTGAAGGACACTTAGAACTGTAATTAAACTTTCTATACTCTTGAATGGGAAAAAAAATTCATAAGATCAATATTTTCTGGCAAAGTAATTTTAAAAATTTCTTTAATTATTTCTTTTATGCACTGGTTTGATGTGTCTAGACTTTACTTTTAGAGTTATATGGTGGTAAGATTTAATTTAGAAACAAAAGTTGTTTTGAAATGAAAGCTTGACAGAGTTGATTCTGTGAGAAAAAAACACTATATTCATGGAGATTTTTCTTAGAAAGAGTTGAAAGTTATTCTTATTAGAATTTTAAAATTCTTAAAATGCAAGCTTGATAGAGCAAAATTAGGTTTAATTAAACATTTTATGGAAAAAAATGTTTCTTCCCTTTCATGACAGAATGGTTAAAGAAACCTCTTGTGGACCTTTAAGACAGTTTTTCATAGAGTACACCTAGAAAAAGGTGTGCTAAATTGAATTCTTGTCTCATGTGAAAATAGAATTTCTCGAATGGGAATAAATCTATGTAGTACGTGGCATTTTTACAAGACTGAGCTGAAATCCCCTGCCATTATGAGAACAAGACTTACACAGAACCACTTCTGCTTCAGACAGTCCAATTTTGCAAAATTTCAAAAAATACGCAGATAACAGCAGAGCAATAGTGTAACTTGTAGAAGCATAAAACCTAGGGCAAATATGCCTTCCCTGAGATTAAAGGTGGCATTTATGATTGTCTCTGGAGTTATGTTGCACAGAAATCTGTGTAGTCACAGCTAGAGTTCTTGTCTGTCGGGGCGCAGGCAGTGTTCTCTTACATCATCCTAGCTGGAAACTTCTTTCAGGAAGAAGGAGATGAACAGAAGGAGTAAATGCCTGGCTGTGTGCACAACGCCACACTCAGGGCTTGGGATTCTGTGATCTGGGACACACCTTAGATAGACCAGACATGTTGACATTGGATGGGCCATGCCTGACCATGTGGGGTAAGGTTGTTCTAGGTTGCAGCCTGGCTGGGTTTATTAGCAGAACTTTAGACTAGATTTGGTGAGGGAAGAGGATGTTGTTCTGAGTGTCAGAGGAAGCAGGAATCAACCTGTAAATTGTCCCAAAGGAGCTAAGAGAGGGCTCCCGCACCCCTAGGTGGAGAGGTCGATTTCCCAGCTGAAGTGCCTCTGCACCAGTGCACGCAGAGAGTGGGGTCCCTGCCCTGAGGGGCTCAGGGGGGTTGCAGCTAGGTCTTACAGGTCTCTTCCAACCCACACCATGATCCTAATCACACCATTGTAAATCTGTCCATTTATATCACTGTTTGTGCAGGATTTTTCTGCTGAAGTATGACAAATAAAGAGAAGATCCTCAACCCACAGTTCTGCAATTGGAAAGTTGTGGTGCACTAATAACTGAATTCTGTTTAGTGGTGACACAGCTGTCATTACGCAGGGAAATTTTGACTCATGATTGTCCATGAATTGTCATCTATTCTAGCAGCACGTGTTCCCCAGTGTCGTAGCTCATCTCCCCTGTCTGTGTGCTGTCAGTTTGTTACCACTTCAGCCTGATGAAGGCTACAAAACACATGATGAGATGCCCTTTGTGCATCTGGGAGCAATACTATACAGCAATAATTCTGTTAATAGATCATACTTTTTATTAGTTTGTTTTCATTTTTAACATGTGTAACTATATTTTAAAAATGACAGCAATAAAAGAGGAAGAAGAATAATTTAATATGGGTAAAAGTGCAGCTTAGTCAGAAATGAAAATCATCATATTGAAATCACAGGTGGATAAAAGCAGTACTTATTGCTTCCTTTATTGTAGTTTAAATAATTTATCAGCTCTGTATCCTATTTATTAATTCTCTGAGCATGTAGAAGGAAAAGGAATTGAAAATATTTGATGCACTTTCCTCTATTTTTATCAAATTCATGATATGTAATTGATTCATTATTTCAAATACTAGAAGCAAATAATGTTTGCTCCTTCTCCCTGATGGAAACAGTAGAGTACATTAATACAATTCTTTAGGAAACCTGACATTTTTTAGAAGATAATTAATTCTTCAGATAAGACATGGAATTTGAACCATCCTTTAGCCTAGATTGAATCTTCAGGAGCATGATGATTATGTTCTGCCACAGTAGGCATGATATTGCAATTCCAAGTCAAGAGTTTTTTTCTGTACTGCAAAATAGAAGTATTATATCTCTATTCTTCCCTTGAATTACCTCATTATTATTCGCTAGACCTGCAAATACACTAATGTGGGACAAAGTATCAAAAAAACAAAATCCACAAAAATTGTTCCCACACTTCTTATCTCTTCTTCTCTTTATAGGCTGTTTAATTCCTTTTTAGCTTTTCCTAAGAGGAAGTTCATCATACTCTTCCCTAACAGAGGACATGCCTAAGATAGGGGTGCACAGTAGATGAGATGGATCTTATTATTCTATTTCCTCAGCAGTGTCTTAAAGAGAATCGCAGCCAATTTATCAGGTTGTTGTTTTCAAGAACTGGACTTTAACCTTCTTCAAAATTACATTTGGATTTTTATAAGGTCTCTGTTTACATTTAAGCATCTTGTCTGTCTTACTGAACATAAGCCTTCTGCTACCACAAAACTGCATGCTTTTGCTTTGAAATGCAGCAGTGAAAGAAGAATTCCCATGAAAAAAAAGAAAAAATCCAGATTAAGGGAGACATGAAAAAAATTACATATTAGTTTGGTGTCTTTACAAGATTTGAATATTGATATAGCACAAAAAAAATTCTTAGTGTATTCACCGTTGCTAAAGTAAAAGTTTTCAGGTGGGAACCAAATCCTTGGATATTATCTATCAATTGCATTGATTGTAAAGGAAGTACTCTGACTTTCACAAGCTGGAAGTGTCACCCCAATGATTTCAACAGAAATGGGATAGATCTCTCATCATCACCACCAAGTAGCAATTTTTCTGTTGGTGTCACAGTTTACCAATCTAGAAGAATAATAATACTGGCCATCTTACAGATACAGGGAGAAGAGTCCTAGTTCTCTTTTGCAGAACTTCTAGCAGCCTTGAGTGTATTATGCATGTATCACCATCACCATAACAACAGAAACAAATGAAGGTAGGTAGCAATATGGAACTTTTCTCTGTCTGAAGGAAACAAAAAGCACGTTTCAGAGGATAAAGCCTTGGCAGGAAAAAAAAAAAAAAAAGAAAATAACTAAATAAATAAATTCTATGTTTACTCAGAGCTCACTTGAACCAACAGCAGACTCACTTATTAGCTGAGACAAGTTTACACTTGGAAGACCTGAAGAGGAAAAGTGGCTTATTTTTAAGCCACTTTATTGGTCTCCCAATACTGCAAATCGCAGCACTGTGCATGGAGTGCTAATTTAGCTTCAAAGAAACCAGGTATCACATCAAAAGCACTGTAGTCATAGCAGCACAGCAATTGGCACAGAAAAAATAAAATCCTAGTAAGTAGATTATTTCAAGGTAAGAAGAACACAAGGAGTCTTTCTGTGCTGCTATGTTGTACACTAAGGAGATGCCTCTTGGTTTGAGTCAATACCATAACTGAGAGTGTTTTCTGTGGTAATAGGGGTCTAGTGGGGGATGGAGACAGTAACATTTTTGTGACACCTTGTCATTCCCTTCACATACTTGACATGCTTTACATAAGAAAAAGTTGGAATTTGAGTATTTGCATTTTAAGAAGTAATATTTCACTTCCTGGAACATTTTGGTACAGAGAGAAAAAATTCTTCTGTTAAAATCTATTTCCTCTAGTATTTGTTATTCTGTAATTTTACTGTTTAAGACTCCTTACAGTTCTAACTCAGATTTTCCATCAATAAACACCAAATAACATGTGTTGGAAGTAATTATATAAGATTTTTCTCACCCCTAGGTTCTTCTGAAATGAAATCTTTAAGATATCCTCTCAGGGCAGATTTGTTTCTTTTATCTTTAAACAGTGCCAAGCAGCTGGGGCACGGAGCTAAGTATAAGCACATTTCTTATTACATTGTCAAAACAATGTATAAAACTCAGACATTCTCATGTCATAGATAGAAATAGATATGTGCTATTTTGATGTCCCCACTTAAGTATATAAAGTATACTTAAGTCTATAAAGATTTTCTCCAGCTACATTGAAATGTGAGATTTCAAGGCCCATACACAAGCTTTGGGTGCTGGAGAATACTATAGATCATATTGACTCCCCTTGGGAAGCTATGCAAAAAAAGTTCATTCAGGTAGCAATATTTTTGCTGCTATTTTATAGATTAGAAGTATTTCTGTATTTTTTGTAACTAGTTCCATCAATTCAAATTTACATAGTCTCACAAGAAATAATAAATTTAAACTATGGAAAACTTTTCTGAAATATCCTTTTAGCATGTCAAATGTCAATAAAGAAAATAAATTGGTATGGCCTTAATTCTAGTGAGGTTGAACTAAGTCAGTAGTACACCATCACTAAAGACTCAAATTATATATCAGATGATTTAAACACACAAATGCCAAGTCCAGCTCTAATTTTATCTTTTATTAAAAAAATCCAGAACCCAAAAGCCCCACAAAACAAAAACAAACAAAAAAAAAGCATATATTTTCATTCTGCTTTCTCATTTTCAAGGAGAAACAAAGAAACCCCCTTTCTTTACCTCCCTATACATCTCCACCATCATGGAATTAAAAAAAAAAAAAAAAAGAATAAAAGTAAATGAGATAAGAACTACTTCTATTGCTTCTCAGAGATTTCAACATCAGTATAAGAGTTACAGATTGAACAGTATAGTGCATGTAGACTGAACAGAATAATAAATGTTAATTTCAATTTTTAACTTCCCTCTCCTGCATTCTTCTTTTATATACTTCGTATACCTGAAAAAAAGGGTGAGAGAGAAACCACAGCTGTGTCTTTTTATTAGAGGCATTCCACTTTTATTCAATTTGTATGAAATGAGAAGTAAAATCTTCATGTCACTCAATTTTACTAGCCAAACTACACGCTCATAAATGTCAATCGTCGTTACAAAATTTTTAAAGCACCTTTTCATTTTGTTTAATATAATTTGTATTTTATGGAGCCTTACAACTATAAGAAGTACAGGCAGTTTTTATTATTGAATCTCAGTGATCTTTTAAGTTAATGAATTCTTACACAGTAAACTCTTTTCAAGACTGGAATTTTTCCTTAGTTTCAGTATGTGTTTCTTTTCTTCTTGCTTATATAGTGAATTTTCAACAAATAATTTTCAAGGAGCTTTTCTTGTTTATTAAAATCAATTGGCACATGACTTAATTTCTTTGAATAAGGATGTGACTGTAATTTTTTTTCAGGTGACAACATTTTGAGCAGCACAAACCTTCTAAATTATTTCTTCATTAATAACTAAGAAAGAGGAAATGGTGTGCAGGTCTGTTAGATTTGACATTATCAACTTGCTGACTGATTTTGAGTGGCATTTACAGAGTATTCTAGGAAACCTTTCATCACTTGAGTATTTTTTACTCAAAACTTGCTGTATTAGAATTACCCGTTTTATGAACTGGATTGCAACTGGCCCAAGGCTTTTTGGGAAGCAAACAGGATCCATTACATGAGTTGAACTAGCTGGATCTTTGTGTCATAGAGAAGATTGTATGGCTTCTGTATCTTATTTGCCCCTCAGGAATTAAAGATGTAAGAAGAATTAGGAGAGATGGATCTATTAATTCCAACAGTCAAATCACTGAAATTGGTTGTAGTTTAAAAATTATTGCTAATTTTTGTGTGTGGCAGAGGGTTCCAGAGGAAGTTAGTTCCTAGCTTAGGATTTGAGGATCATGCCCCAAGAAGCTGAATCTCAGCTTTTTGCACTGAGAGAAGGTGTGCAATTAGTTATCAAATAAATATATTTAAAACATTTTGAAAACCACAAATTAGAGATGATTCTATTACCCTGGGTAGACATAAATGCAATTTTCTTGACTGCTTCACTTTCTTTTTCTAGCTGCAATATTTGTGTGGACCATAACATTTTTAAACACCAGGCAAATCACAGTTAATGATTGCAGTATGCTACATGCACATAATTCAGCTCAAAAATGTTACAAATACATCTTGCCCTGTGTGGGTTTTCACCTGCCATAAAGGTTAATGCTTGGTCCATAGTCATGGATAAGTAATTTTACCTCATGGAAAAGGAATGTCACCCAAAATGGAAGGGTTCAGGGTGCAATGAAATCTTGGTCAGTCCAATGAATGGGGTGAATTTAAGTGTTAGATTCATCTCTGTGCTGGTACTGATGTGAGACAAAGGAGAAATGCATTTGCTACACAGGATCATTTAGCAATACAGCATAAGGTTATTGGTGATGAACACCTCAGAATGCAAGGCTCCTTCTCAGCCCATGATGGCTGCAGCAAGGACTTTAAACTGGGACAAATGGGTCATAGAATTCCAATTATCTCATGCCTCTCGTTTATCTCAGTATGGATTTTCCTCCACACAAACTTCAACTCTGTGTCTTACTTATTCTAAAATGTGTCCTATCTGCATATTTTGACTGGACCCTACAGAGCTTGAGAGCACAAGTGTTTTTCTCAGAACTAAACTCTAAATTACTAAACAGAAAAAATCTCAAATTTACTACACAGAAAGATAATGATGTCACTCTGAAAGGGAAGAGATATACAATTTAGGAGTAGGACCTTTAAGAAAAGGGGGTTTTTATGAGTCAGATATTTCAGAACATGGAATAAGTAATTTCTGATTTAACAATCAGTTTGATTAATTATTTCATTTTGGTGTATTTTAATTATATTTTATGTAGTATAATACTGGTTTGAATAGACAAAGAGCTTTTGACTCTTTCCCTTTATCTTAGGCATTTGGATTTAGATGTTCTAACTTTACCCATTTCAGTAGGCCTTTGTTCATAGGCAATGTGCAAATATGGCTTAGAATAAGGCCTGACCTTCAAATGAAACCAATCAAAAAAATACTTTGAGACATGAGTAAGAGTAAATCTTGTCATTGTGCTTCTTCATGGTTGGTTCTTTGGTCCAAAATAGCATGGTGAGTTTGTGGCAAGTAAAACATAAGGGACAATATTCTGCATTAAAAGAGCTGCTGGATTTTACTGTCCTCTCTGCTAACTAATCATGGGTAAGTCATGACTGTGAACTAAGGTCTTAGTTATAATACAGGTTCTTGCTTTAAACAAGAAATTAGGTGCATTGGGTGCTTGGAACAAAGAGGACATTAAATTAAGAGTTATGTAATCTTTAGTAAAAAAGATACCTCTTTAGTCAGACATAAAAGTGCTTAAGCCAGCTCAGTGCCTCCTTGAAAGGCTTAGAGATCCCTGTGAAGCATTTCGGATTGTGTGCATGACTGGTTTTAAGGTTCCAGGCTGTAGGCAAAACACCCCTGTGTTTCCGGTGCAATACTGGAATGGGAATTTTAGATATTTAGAATGTGGTCTTCTGGTGGTTTGATGTCGGCTAGATGTCAGGTTCCCACAAAAGCCGCTTGGTCCCTTCCCTCTTGAGCTGCACAGGGGAGAGAAAATATAGGTTCTAGAAACCAAAAAAGGAGCAGTGTTGTAAGGAAAAGCACAATAATGTTAATAATATTATCATCCATTCTATAAATGCGGCAGAAATGCTACTCCTAGGTATGTAGGAATATAATTTCTCTTATTCTTAATAATATGTATCTAAATAACACATCAAAAGCTGATTTTTTAATGGAAACTATTTCCCATTTAGAAGTACTTCAAAAGTAATTCCATTCCAATAGCCAAAGATTTTCTCTTCTCTGAAGTCTACAATTGATAAAAGCCTAGAAAACAGGGAAAAACATATTTTGATTTTGAAAGACAAAACAGTTTTAAACAGATACATTGAAAAAGTATGAACCGGATTCTCAGGTTTTCAGAGTGCACACTTTGTGCTTTCAGATACTCTGCCTGAGTGATGAGGTTACAATCATGCTTTCATGAGAACAGTGGCATCACAGCTGAAGCAACTGCTAAAGCTCTGTGCAGATATTCCCTTTTCAGATCTAGAGTAACCACCAAATATAGTGTTAAAATATTAAACTCTACAGAAGAATTTAAAATGTGAAAGAGAACCTGAATCTGGTCTTCAAGAAGTTGGTGGGCACTATTCAGGTTGGTGAAGATATAATGATTTGGTGAATTATAGAAAACAAAATGAGACACTTGGGTTTAAATAGATCCCAGCCAGTGTGATTTTGGGCTGGAGACTATGAGGGTTATGCATAATTCAAAGACACAGTTCAAGGAATTTATAAGTTTCTAGCACTGTGCACAATATCACCCAATAGAAGTAATTAAATTATATGTTATAGAATGTTTTTAATGTTTTTGTTGCATTAAAAATAAGCATCCTTAACAATGAAGACAAAAGAGCAAAACTCTGAATTAAGATCAGGTTTTGCTTTACCTATAATATAGCTTTAAGATTTGACTATCAGTGTTTGCTTCATCTAAAGGATTTTATTTGTATTGCAATTCAAACAAAATTACAGATATATATATATATATATATATATATATATATATATATATATATTTCTGTAAAAAATAAACCAAACAATTAATTGACTAAATTTGCAGCATGGCAAGTTATCAGGAAAAAGAAAAAGCTGAAAAGGAGAGAAAAAGGTTGCAGCAGATGAAGTAGAGACCGTATTTTGACATTCATAGACATTATTTCTGTTTGAGTTTGAAATCCATCCTGCAATTCTACCAACATACTGCTTGTGTTCAAACAAAACTTTGAGATGCCAAGACCATACTGCTTATGTACTGCATTTATACATGAAAGGGCTGAACCTATGAACCTAACATCTGAATAATCCAGGTTATGTCCAGCACAGCAGCTGGTTCTTCACTATGTAACATGTTTGCTCATGACATGGGTCTTTAGCTGCCCCTTGTCTTCCTGTGTGTTACATTTTGTGATGAGTTAAAAAAATGTGATAGCTTCCACCTGATTTTGTGAAAGACCAAACAAGGAGATAAAAACACAAGATATTATATTTCACTGAGTTCAGCGTCAAAATCATCATCATAAACATCAAACAAAGAAAAATATAATGGATTTTTCATAGGGTAGTGACGTTTACAGGGCTCCATCTATCATTCAATCTCTTCAATAGACTTGCCAAAAGCACAAAGAGAAGAAAAACACACTAAGCATGTAAGCAATATTTAAAGTATGAACATATAAGATCCATAGTGCAGGATTAGAAAGGTAAGAGTTTCTGTCATTGGGTTCAAATGCTCAAAAGGTATGACAAGTTTCATCTGGATAAAACTGTAAACCAAAGGTGAAGTTGGATAAACATTTGATATACCCTTATGGAAATAAGTTTTCTTTGCATGTTTAGGTCTAAGTCCACATTCATCCTTTGCTCTGGCTTTATAGTAAACTGTATATTGACTGTAGTAAATGCTGTAAGGGAGACCACTTTGATTTAGGTTTTGGTTGGTACTACTATGGACTACAAATATAGACATAAAAACCTTAGAGTTCTTTCATAGACATGACTTCAAAATAATTTCAAAATGTGGATATATTGCAATGAATTAATATCTAATTTTGAAAAATTCTTAATGACCACTGTCCCAGCTGTTTATTGTCACTTGCCAAAACAAATTTTAAACTGATTTAAAACATTATTTTTAAATTTTAAATCTCAATAACTGTTGAGACTTTAAACTACATAAATTTTGTAACAAAAAATTGTGCCTCTGGCACTGTTTGATATTAACATGAAGGAGAAATTTGACAAGTTATTCATGCAAAATTTCTACTTGAATAAATATTCAATAATGCTAATAATAAGGAGTCAGATCTAAATTTGAAAAATATTCCTGTACTATCTTTGATTTTTTTTTTCCTTCATGAAATGGTGAAGAGATAATTAATTTTTGGGAAGAGTTCTTTGCTCCATTTTTTGGTTTGGGGTATTTTCCACACTCTCTGGAAGTTACTAGCACAAGTAGTTTTGCTGCTCTCTATACAAATTGTTTCTTCTCACTTCACTGTTGCATCCTGGAGTTTGGGTTTAGATTAGGGTTTTTAATTTATGTTAAAATAAGTCAAGTTCTGTAATCCCGCATTTCCTCCGTGTTGTTCCCCCCTGCGGTTTCTGGCCCCACGCTGCCTGCTGCCGGATCTTCCCCTTCTGCCGCTCCTGTAACCACCCCCCTGTCTGGCCCCGGGAAACCCCGTGCTGGCCACACGATCCCGCTCAGCCCGAGGCTCGGTGCCCGCCCCTGCGGGGTTCTCTGGTTGGTCGCTGTTGCTGGCGTCACCACCACGGCAGCCGCCACTATTGGGCGGCAGGCCGTGGATCCTCTCGCCCCGCCCCTCCATAAAATCCTACTCCGCCAGCGCCCAGGCGCCATTTTCTCCCATGCGAGTGCCGGGAGCGGTCACGTCTTTCCATCGAACCGCGCCACGTGTTCAATAAACTGTTCCTGCCAAGCATGGAGTAAATGGACAAATTCCTTACCTCTTTACCGGATCCCTAGCGCACGGTAACAGAGGCTGGCCAGCCCACGCGCCCGAGACACGGAGCCGTGTCCGGGAACCCGCGGCAGCAAACCCCGGCAGCACGTGGAAGCTACGCCACAGCCGGGCTCCCAAGAGCCGCGTGCAGCTGGGGAGAGCGAAAACCCACGCCGCACTTCACAAAACAGAACACAGTGCTATTGAGAAAACAGATTTTACAAGATCACAGACTGTTATTTTGCACATTCATATTAAGCTTCAGAAAAACAAGTGACATATAAGCAACACAGTACACCTCCCTTACCTTATTTTCTACTTTTTTTCAATGAACATATGAAGATTGCTTTGTGCTGGGAAAAATTAAGAAGAAAATTTCTAATTAAACTACTTCACCAAGTGGTAGCATTTCAAAAAAATATAGCATGGAATCATTACCTTCCATAAGTTTTCCACCATTGTTTTAGATAAATTGGCTAATCTTTATTTTCAATTACCTTGGTGGCAGTAAAGAGAAGAACCTGACCGACCTGAATCTAACTAAGGACTGTCATTTTTGGTAAGGTTAATGTAGAGCAGAGCTGTCATTTATTTTGAAGAATATGTATTGCTATCTGAATTTGCTAGTAATGTTATTTATGAATTGATTTTCATCAGTAAAATTTTATTAACTGAGAGTGCCATAAAAGTGCATTATAGGACATAGAGGGTTTTTAATAAAAAATTGCAACTGTTACTGTATTTTCTTCTCTGCTTCTTCTTTACCAGCCCAAACCTGTCCCAGTGATGTCAGAGCACAATCAGAATTATCTGAACTAAGATGTGACAGCAGTTTTCACCATCATGAAGTGTTTCCATGAAATAATATATATCTGGCAGATACCTAAAGGGATCAAAAAATCTAAAGTAAATGGTAAACAAAAGTAAACATGAAATACCAATACTAGTTTCTGACAGCACACTTAGGAAATCCTCTAGAAATTGTAGTGTCAAATTAATTTCAGTACCTAAGCAAATCTGGTATTTGTATCTCTGGAAACATCAATTTGCTATAGGGGAGATATTGTCTTCTGTAAAACAGACTGGGGAAATAATCAATGTATTGTCTCCATGGAACTTGCAAAAGTGATGTCTTCGTTTCCTCTGTCACAAGTCAGTACATTTCCCATAGGGTTATAGTTATAGGGTGAATTTCTGTAAACAAGCTTTAGTCAAAGCTTAAGTATTTGCTACAAATACTTCCAAATACAAATACTTCAAAAAGTGTTTTCTGCAGAAGCTGCAATTTTTACCATCACTACCACTGATCATGATCAGTTGAAAACCTGCCACATTCTATAAACTGAAATGGAGCCGTGTCTGTACCTGGATAGGGGACTTTGAGCTGCCACCTTCCCATTACAGCATCTGAATACCACTGACTGAGAACATGACAGTCTTTTCTTTGGCTTGTCAGTGAATGTTCAGCTAAAGGCCAAAATATACCTGGAATCGCAGATTTGTTGGATGAGACATAAAGGGCTTTTTAGAAAATTTTACTCTGCTTTTGTTTACAGCATAGATATTTAAAACCTATTTTTCTGGCTAAGTGCTGACTAACATCTCTTCCTTTAGAATCTCTACCAGAATTGTCAGTAGTTAGTAGTATAGTAAAGGTGCTATGCCATTCGTGGTTCCATACTCTTGACTAATTCCTGACTTCCTGCTGTAATAAAAGCTGCATTCCAACTTGAAATGGCTGTTTAACACTAATGGTTTGAGTTATACCTAATATAGATCTGCACACAAAGTGTTTTGGGCAAATATCATAGCTGGTTATGACTCAATTTCATATATTAATAAATATTGAACATGCATTGTTCTTATATTCATTCATATTTGCAATGAAGTGCCAATGAAAAGAAGCTTAAGGAACAAGACACTTCAGAGATTAAACAATGAGATATAAAAAATACTACTTAAGAAGGTAATAAGTTTAATTCAATTATATAGCTCCTTTATTACCAGACTGTTGTTTTGTGATCTGCATGAAATGAAGGTCACGTTGCCATAGTTTGGTGCCTATACCCCAGCAGAATACCAGAGTTCAGTAATTGGACTCTAATTTTGGCAGGCCCAGATGATAGCTTGGCTTTGCTTATAAGTAACTGGCCTGTTTTCTGGACATCTATAGTAAATTCCTCCAAAACCAAAAATATTTTTTTGAAACTGCAATTTGCAGTGATGTCATTTTATAGATGTTGAGTTAGTGAATAAACTATTGAATTCCTGAGCAAAACATACATCACACTTTGCATTGGCTCTAAAGGATTTTAAAATTTTCACTACTGAATAGATTGGGTTTCATAATCTTTTTTCCTTTAACCTTTATAAATTTAAACAATGGCAATTGCAGCTAAATACTTATTTGCTCTTGATACCAAAGTTCTATCCGTAATCGTGCTCAAAATCTCTGATGTGATACATTTGACATTTTCCCATGGCTCTCATCAAGTTCGAAACTTGTTCCAAACCTATGCCCTTATGTTTTAGGGTTTTTTTTTTTGGTCGTTGTTCCTCTTCTCAGCCCTTGGTGCCAATGAGCAATTGGCAGGGTTTATTGGTCTTCTGCACTAGCAGTTACAGGGTTTGCTTTCCCAAACTGCTTTATTCCTCTCTTGGCACAGGACAATGTGTACCCTTGGCCCTCCACACAAAAGCGTGGAACAGCACCAGGAGCAGGCGCCGAGGTGGCAGCAGCCAGTTTGGCAGCAGAAGAGGCAGCATCAGGAGCCTCAGCAGGAGCAGAGAACACTTTTTGTGCTCTCACTGCGTCACAAAGCCAACATGCTCTCAGCTTTCGTGTACGAAGGAGGTACTTCTGGTTTGATTAATTCTGTTTCAATTTCTCTCCATGGGAATTCTTATTTAAAGAAGGAAAAGAGGATGAAAGTTATTTTTTAATGTCATTTTAAAAACATATTTGAGTCCTGCTATGCAGGTTTCTGTTGCAGAAGTACTTTGTAAGTGGAACCCACACACTTCTTTAAATAGATCAACCACAGTAAATGAAATTAATAAGTAGAACAGTAAAAAAACAGAAACTGGAGATGAAAATAACAGTGTAAAATACTTAGTGCTTTCTTTTAATGAAAGAAAATATTACAGTGGTTTTTCCAAGCCACTTAAAATTTGCCAAGTGAAACAACTCATTGCACTTTCCTAGTGAGATTGTTCTTGTTTAAGAGATCTCAGGAAATGTGTATTTGATATTCACTTTATATTTTAACCCTCAATTTTACCATAAGCAGTGCTTTCACAAGCTAATAATGTTTCTATGTGGAGTGAACCATTTAAAAATTTAAAGCCTTTGCCTCATTCCTTTTAGAAAAATTATTTCATTACAGGAAAATTCTGATGGAGTAATAGGTTGAATCAAATTCCCACTGTAATAAATTTATATGAGTCATAAAAATAATGAAGACTGCTGATGACAGCATTCCATCAATTTGTATAAAACAGTTAGTATTTTTAAAAAAATCAAGTAAATTTTCACATCTTATGGTTATATTGTGAATTACTCATACAGTGATGTCTTTGGTCTTTCACCAGATCTAGATATTTGTACCTTCAGTATTCTTCAAAACAATTTCCCACATTTCTACTTCTGTATAATAAATGCACATTTATATGAGTTAAACAGTTTGAACCCAAGTGAGAAACCCAAGTGAGAAATGCCTTCAGTCTCCCAGTTCAGTCTGAAATCACTCCTACCTATAATTAATTACGGGGTTGTTGTATCATTCCTTCATTCTACCACTGAAATATGTTGAGCAAGGTCCCATCTGAGAATTTATAAGAAAAAAACAATATAAGTCTTTTTACCAGGATCAAAGGTTACTGTATGAGTGAGAATAAATTAATTCTACCCCAGCATCAACAGCAGCATTTCTAGAACATTACTTAAGGCGTGTTAGGGTGTGAGGGAGGTCTCTTTTTCTCTTACAACACAAAAAGTAGTTGCCACCTGTGTCTTGCAAGATATCTGTAAATAACAGCTTGCAGCAATTATGTTGGTGTTCTACTGCCATGCAATAAAATGAAATGCAGTAGTGAGTATGACTTATAGCAGAACACACCGTTTTGGTTTCTACAGCTGATAAGCAGAGAAGCATCCATTATTAAACTGCATCTCAGCTTTATGGAGAGGCAAATAATCAGGATTTGCTTGCACAAAACAAGAAAGCAGTGGCTAGCTTTTTATAATGATATTTGCTTAACAGAATGGTACATTTAAAGGTCAGCTTAGTAATGGAAATAAAATTTCAAGAGAGAGGTGTTCCTTTACCTTTGTTGTACCTACACACAGACAGTAGAAAATTGAGTTTTGAGCGAAATCTTACCATTACCATTTCTTCAAATGTAAGTTTAAAAAAAAATCAAACCAAGCCAAAAGAATTCTTTAGCATATATTCTACAGAAAAAAAAAAAATTAAAAATCAACAGTTTTCAGAGGGTGAATTTGCAAAGACAAAACCAATAAAGAATCAGGTCACATGTAAGTGCTAAGCGGATCTTTTAATACTGAGTTTATGAATAATAGTAAAGCAGAACTGACTTCTGGTACCTCTTTTTGTGTTTTTATTTTAGGTAGGTGGAAATTAACTTAAAGAGTATTTGCATTTTTCTCCATGCTTCTGCCTTCCCCTCCCCCTGTTTTCAGTTCATTGGAAAAAAAATCAGAGATGAGTAGATATGAAAATTTTTCTTTCTTTATTTCCAGAATGAAAAAACTTCACGTTTTTTGTCAAGACAGATGTTTTGTCTTTAGCTCAGTTCCTATGGTTACAAAATTCTTCAGTACCTTCTGTACCAAACCAATATCAACTGTGAGAGTCTCAAAAATAAAGTACTTGACTGAAAAGAGATAGCACATAAACAGGCCTAGGGGCATATCTAGAGCTACAGTTTTAGGAGAATAATTTTTTGAGGTCAACAAAACTAACATGAAACTTCTAGGTACAGTAAGCAAAGCAAATAAAGACAGGGGGGAATAAAATAAGTGACTCTATACCTGCTGCTCTGTATTTTATTCTGTGAGAATTCTGAGTTATCTTGTTAAAGCAATGAAGGATACTGGATCTAAGATTATATGGGTCAATCAGGAAAGCCTCTTCATTTTTACAGAGCTGGTAGTAGTCCAGTCTGTTCTTGCATGCTGATTCCTGGGAAAGAAATTGTCTTGCCCTACTTCTTGAAGATTTCTTTGCAATTGCTTTGCTGTCTGCGAGCACTAGGATTTCACACAGTTTTCTCTGCTTTTCCCTTCAATATTTTATCTTTGTAAGCATCCCCAGTGCTGATGTCTCTTCCTGGAAATACCCTTGCTGAATTTCTCCTGCTTAGAAAGGTTTTTCCCTTCTCTTATCTAATCTCAGTATGTTTTTCTTTAGCATAGGGGTCATTTCATCTGTTGTAAGACATCTTTAGTCAGCCTTTAATAGGAACAGGAGTCTTCATTCTATATTACCATCTCTCAAGGTTTCCTTCAGTGCTACCGCTGCTTTCCCTCATTGCTTTGTTTTCCCTAAACACAAGACCTTCAGTTCCTTTTTGCTTTATCAAGAGCCTGAAGTTCCAAAGGAAGGAGAACACAAAGAAATTAATATCTGAGTCACTCAAAACTATTTCAGCACTTTCAGAAATACTGCATACAGTCTTGTTACTTAATGATGACAGCCTCAGTTCTCTTTCTGATGGCCTTTCACTGCTTCTAGAATTTGTATCAAACATTTGCAAATCTTCAGAAACAGATTTAAAATATTTACAAGGCTTTGAGTGTTTTACATTTACTGTCACCTTGTAATGTTATTGATCTTGAATGTGGGTGCTTGCCTTGTTTTAGCAATGCTTAAAATATTTAATGCCTATAGTTTCCTTTGAGTATAACGAAAGAAAGTGTCATAAAGGAATAAAGAGTAAATTAACATGTTTCTAAAGAAAAATAACTTACCTCATAACATGTAATAGAGTCTTACATAATGCTTACTTAACAAGCCTTTAGAAAAATTTCTTGGGGAGAGAAATTTAGGAGCACTGAATGAAGGAAGAATATGTTAAGAATGCAGAAAATCTCTTCCAATAAGCAATGGACAAGAGGTGTAAAATGTAAAGGACTCTAAAGGGTCTTGTAGTTGTGCTTTCATTAAATCAGAGTTTTTACAGATCACAGTTATAGGCTTCCCTTATTGATATTAATACTACTGCTTGTCTATATTTATATAGTAAGGATAAGATTGTTGCCCATGAAATATCTGCCAGACAGATATACAATCACCTCTGTAATACTATCTGTATATGAGACACACGAGGTATTAAATCTGGAACCAGTTTGTGCACTAAGCCCTTTATAACTTGTAGAAGAATGCAGATAAACTGTGAAAAATACCTTTGTCAAAGTATTCCTCTCCTCCAAATCTTAGCAATTAAGGTAACCTGTTGCCTCTAATGTCATTAGGAATATAGGAAGAAAACCTACCTTTCATTTTGGTATGTATATGGATTTTAAAATTGATCATCCCTACATTCTTTGGAGCCTGAAACCATTTTTGCTACACCAGAGCAATTGAGCTTAAGGACCTACACCATTCCTCCCTTCTGCTTTCATGTCATGTGTAGAGCTGAGGAAAAAGTGATCTCTGCAAACAGGAAACTATCTAGACTTGGGAGACCACCATAATTTAATATGTGCTACTACAACATCATCCAGTTGCATGATTATTCACTCTAGTTTTTATATATGGGATATAGGAAGCAGATGTTCAAGCTCCTAGTGCTTGAATCACTGTTTTTTTATCCACTTGTTAAAACTGATTGCAGTGGTGATGTTTTTATTTTCTTCCAAATATGGAAGATTATATTTGAGTTTATACCCATCATGACAAACAAAAAATCGTGAAAGTGGCAAAACCTTCTGTGAGATATTTCTTCCCCAATTTTATTTGTCAGTGTATCTTCTTAGGGTCCACTTGAACATCTTAGAAAGAGATTGGAATATTTCATGTGTGGTAGAAAATAGGCTATAAAATTATGCAGTTAGGAAAAAATTAATTTCTTTTCTGTTAGCTTGTAGAGCATTGAATCTCATTATTCTTCTCATTCTTCCAGTACCATAAATAGTGAGCTGTGGCAACTACAGGTAGGATTTTAGAATTCTTATTATAATGCTTTTAGCATGTGTTTAAAAGTACAAAACTGTAATAAGACGGTTTTAAGAACATAGGCAGCTTAAAGTGGTTCTTACTGTCTTTAGAATGCTATAACTTCCTGAAATGAAAATCAAACAGAAGGAAAAAAAGAGCATAAATAAATAAATAAATAAATAAATGACACTGAAGTTAATGCAGCCAGGATCCCCAGACTGGTGTTTTGCTATCCAGTCTATCAATCTATAAGTAAAGGCTAGTAGAAAGTAGTTGGATTCATATTTTCAAGTGTTTCTAAACAAGCAGGTTTGAACAAGCAGGTTTGATGAAAATTTTCTACAACAGGTTTATTAATTTCTGAGTGGTATTCTATCAATTCAAACTAATCCATCATGAAAGTAGGGACAGCTGATACTTCTTTTATCCTCTGGAAGGGTGTGCATGAATCAGTAATTATAAATTATATTGCTCAGCTCCTCCATTTACTTTCATCTTGTGAAGAGATTAATAGCCATCCTTGAGACACCACCTGCTTCCCATTCTTCAAAGGGATGCCAGGGGCTGGAAGTTCTGCTGGATGACTACAGGAAGGCAAGGTTTGATGAGCTAGCAGCACCTTTGGACTCAGGGAGGAAGAGGAGGAGAAACAAGTGCTAGTTTGTACACTGGATCCTCCCAAACATTCCACCCACTCCTTATTTTGACACAGGTTCCTTGTCCTCAGCTTAGCTGGTTGTCCAGAGCTAAGACAAAGATTGTACTGTTTCAAAGAACTGTAGCTTCATTTCCTTTGAATGTCTCTCCCTTTGCTCACTTGTCACACCTCAATAAACAATATGTAAAACTTATTGCAAGTAGAGTATTGTGAGTCATGAAATTTAAATTTGGAGAGCCATTTTGCATTTCATATCTCTGTTTTCTGTGACTGCATCAGATCCATGCATCTTTCCATTTCAATTTAACTTTAGACATGACATGATTCTGTAGCAGTCAGAGGCCCTGCAAGGCCTCCACGGTGGTCACTAGCCTAAGATAAGAAATGCAGAGTCATGATGAGTGGAACAGAGCTACCCCTCTTCTGCACATCAGACCCCTGCTATCTCTCTGTAAGGCTATAGGTTGTATGCTTCTCGACCTCAGCCATAGGACAAATCCTGATCCCTCAACAGCCTATATAAACCCATACCATTGCCCAGTTCAGACAGAAGAGCTGTCACTGGAACCCTTTGCAGAAGCTGCCAATAAAGACATCTCCACAGAACTCCACACAGCCTTCACCTCTCTCCTTCCCTGCATCTGCTGAGGCACTTGGCAAGCACAGAGCTGAAATCACTAAGAGCTGAAATCACTAAGAGCTGAAATCACTCCACAAGTGCTCGTGAGGTAGCCAGTGGCTCGGAGCTAGCTGGGGAGGGCCCAGGCAGGCTGCGCCTCATCAGCACAGTGCTCTCCGGGACACCTACGGTGGTTGCTGCCCCGGGGGCCAGATGGACCCCTGGGGACCACCAAGCCGAAATATGATTCTATGTCTTTGTCTTCTGTTCAAAGTCTCCCCAAAGTCAAAACCAAATGCTTAAGTACTGTGTGGTGTTTCCTTTGGATTTATTTTTAATTTTATTTGCTGTTGTTGTTTCTTTTTTGTCACTTCTCGAATATGGGTAAAAGATTGAATATCTTGGGTAACATATTAAGTGATTAATCTACAGTTCATCTGTCATTTATATTTCTCCAGATTATTGAAAGGATTGTTCTTCATTATCCTAATAACACCTGGATTTAGCTCTGTTCCAGCTGCAGCGAAGATGGTAATATTGGACCCAATAATTTAAGAATTCTGAAAAAAGGATTCTTGCAGAACATTGAAATTACTTATGGTTTGCTGTTGATATTAATAATATAGATAAAAGATTTAAAAATTCACATTCCTATTTCAATACAAAGAGACCCCCATTTAGCTTAGTATGCTTGAGATTTTGTCGGGTATTCTATATTTATATTCAGTAAGGTGCACAAAATAATGTTTTGAATATTTTTTCCAAATTTCCCAGTTTGCATTCTTTAATTACAGTTCAGTTACTGGGATTGAGCACCACATAATCCTTTATATATTCCCAAAGAGGAATTCAGTAAAGTGCTTGTTCTGATGGTTAAAATTCATAATTTGAAGTTCATCTATTGCACAATTTTATTTCATCAGTGGGGGAAAAAATTGAAGTTATAATGTATATGTTAAATTGATAACACAGTTCACAAAATACTATTTTCAAATTATTATAGTAGTTTTCACAGATGAAATATGCATTGTGTTATTCCGGTCATGGTATGAAAAGAACTCTTCTCTGCACTGTGGAACTATTATCTGTTACTTTGAAGCAGAATATTTTTCAAAATATGATTACTGATTATTTTCTGCAAGCAGCCTACAGTGAAAATTGCTGACAGAAATTATCTGGCAAGATAGAAAAATAGATAGTTTGTTTCATAGGATGAGAAATAATCATGAGTAGTAGAATAAGTAAAAATAATTAGTATTACACTTTTCAAGATTAGTCCAGTTTTAAAGGAACTAGTGCTTTTTTTTTCCTTTTTAATACATTGTGAAACTTGACATGCAATAAGATCTTAAAATAAGGTTCTCCAAAGGTAATCAATTTAGAATAGTAAAGTTTTGCAAGATATATTTTTTCATAAATTAATGTTACTCCATTAAATCCTGAACAAATATAAAGATGCATTTTATTCAAAAGGTACTTTTCTAAGGTTTCTTACCTGTTTTCCTGCTTATGAATAACCTTATAATTAGCTGGAACACAGCTCTTATTTATGTATTTTAAATGACTCTTAGCTGTGACAGGAAACTTAACAATAGGGAAGACTAATTTTGTTTCCTGTATTCTGGTCATGCACAATTCACTAGAGGCCTTCCTCATGCCGGGAGTTTTCTCTTGTCGTGTTGATGACTTCCAAGCTGTTTCATGTGGTTTAGGGTATGTGTTTTTTTTTTGTCTAGTATATTTCTTCTTGGAAATAAAAAGACAAATGAGGTAATTGTGTATAATTATGCTTTTATTGCTATCCATATTACATTATAGTACATCCCTGGGCAATACAAGTACTTAAGTCGTGTGGATAACATTGCAATGAACTTTCCTAGGTGAAGCATAGATATTGTTTTCATTATAGTTGATGAAAATATTACAGATTATTATTTGGTCAGGGAAATCTGAGACATAGGATTCCTGCTTTGAGTGAAAAACAGTCAAAGCATAAATCTGCAGACAAGTGATTTGGTAAATTTAGATTTTTGCTTTTCTTGTAGCATGTGGAGAAAACTTCATTCTTTTGTCTCCTGTTGTACACAACAATTAAGAATTTTGTATGAAGCTGTTTCTATGAGCTGAAGGAAGTAACTGTGGGGAAGTGACGTCATTATTTCCTTTGGCTGTGTCTTTGGCAACTGTAACATCAGTAATCTATTTATTTGGTGTGTGGGTACTAATATTTCTTTTACTTGTTTAACTCAGAGATTAGTGTTTTCCGTTTGGACACATTAAAATCACTGGTTTTGCCTCTCCTTCTGGAGTTATTAATTTTTCAGATGTGCATCCCAAGGAAGAACTCCACATAAAACAAAATGTTACTGAAATCCTGAAATTTTATTTGCTCATTAATATTTAACATATAAAAATAAAAATATTTAGAGAAAAAATACCTAAAGAAGTGAAAAGATATTTGGAGCCTAGATATAGAGGACCATAATCTTTTTGTACAGGTCCCTGTTCTGGACCAGATTACCAAGGATATGATCCAGCATCTTAATTTGTGGAAACTCTTGGCTTTAAAGCATTTTGAAGCACTGTATTCAGTGTAAACATATAATTTTGGAGCTGAAACAGGTGAAACTATTCATAGAGTTAAGCAGAATTTTTCAAATTTCAGCCTAAACAAAAATGACATGATAGCTCTAAAAGCAATATATAAAAAATTAGCATGTTGCAAAATTAGTTATGTGCTACCCTTTTGTTTCAGGTCATTTCTCTCAAAAGACAAATAAATGAGCAATTATATCACAAATTATAAAGGCGGATAGAATGCAATTATCTTTATTCATTAACTTTGAATGCTCAATAAGAATGTCTGAAGACCCAAGGAATATTTACTGGATACCCCTAGAGGAGTTTGCAAATAATCCTTCTACAGAGTTGTATACTCCAAAATAAAAATGTATATAGTACCTCAGTACATCAGGTTTCAGAAGTAAGCTAGGAGATGTAATCACTCTAATATGCAGTAATAAGATGCTCACACTGAATAAATGTGCTTTCTGTTCAACTCTCTTCTTCCTCTGCACCAGTCGAATTTGGCTTGTCACATTTGCATAGCTGCTCTGTGCGCCTTCTTGTGCAAAGCTACAACCACACACCATCAGCAGGGCACCACAACAATCACAAGCAATAGATGGTTAGGCCAGATCCATACAATGCAGGAATATTTTCCTTTTTAAATTACAAGCTCATTATTCCACGTGTATGTGATAACAGTGTATGTCCAGTTTTGAATGAACATGATTGCTCAACTAATAGACATCATCCATATTTCTATATGTCTAAAGACAATCTGGCCTATGGTATTGTTTTTGGGTAGTTTCTACATGTTGTTATACAACTCTAAACAAAGTAAAATTTTGTGGTCCCTTACAATATTGCCTTTCACCAATAGCAAAGTCCTTTTTCTTTCCAACACCTGTAAGAGTGCAGCTTCCTAAAACATAACTAAATGCTTCACTGGCACAGCTGAGCCATGGGTGTGTCCTGCTGTGGGGGCTGACCTTGGCTGGAGGCCAGGTACCCACCCAGCTGCTCTATCAGTCCCCCTCCTCACCTGGACCAGAGAGAGAAAATAAGATGAGAAACAACCTCTAGGTTGAGATAAGGCAGTTTACTATAGCAAAAGCAAGAGATTGTGTTAGATGTTAGTTCATTTTTTACCTTTACTTAGAGCTGAATACTAAGTCTTTTCTGTGTACTATTGCCTAAATATTCCTAGGTATTTTTTTTCCAAGTCAAATATTCTATTCAGTTCAAAACACAATGTATAAGTTTTTTTATTCATGCAGGAGGAAAACAAGCCAAAGTGAGTAATGATTTATAATCTAATACTGGTTTGAGGTTTACAGTGAGTGTTCTAGTCCCATAAGTTTGATTTCATCTGTGCTCTTACCAATTATTTTTTCATGAGGATCTTTCACATTTGCAATAACTTTGTCATGGGCAACTACATTTCTACATTTTAATCTCTGCCAAAGAAGAGAATTGTGGCCCCATAATTAAAAATTAAATTAGTTCAGAGCTAATTAATTATTTTCATAGATAAGAGCTACTTATTATTTTTAATAACATTTATAAAGACTAGTTATTCTAGCACTCTAGTGCTATAAAACCCTCCCAGGGAATTTGGGACTGGGGAGTAGTAGAACCTATAAGTATACATTAGAGGCTCTTTCTGCACTAGTTACCAGTTAAAATCCTCTCCTGGATTTTCCTCTAGGAGGAAATTGTTGATCATCCAGGCTTTTGATCATATTAAAAAATTTTTCTATGGAAGGCAAGCTGAAGATGTACACTATAATGCTACCGAAATTGTAAGGAGTGAAAAAGGAGACTTTTTTCTATATTCCCTTTGAGCAGACTCTGGCTATTGGTTGTAATTAATGCATTTAAGAGAGTGCAAAACCTGGTTTTGCTACTGCCTGTTATTTCAATGATCATGCACAGCAAAGAGGATATTCACCTTCTTCTGACAAAGGCACTTTGTCTTTCTGATTATTCACATATGTCAGACTTCATTTGTAAATGCATTATCATATGCATATAAATGATCCAGAGTAAAGCTTAGGAGAGGAATGCAGAGAATTCTACTATTAAGAAGATAATTTGGGGAAAAATATTCAGAGGAAAAAATAATAAAAATGTACTACTTTTTGCAAATCTCTCCTCTCTTACGGTTCTTATATCCTCATGACAATAGCAACACTTTTTTTTTTTTTTTTAATTAGGAATTTGTATGGCTCTAATTTTGCCCTTTCATAGAGAAAAGCTGGCATGTTTGTATCATTTCAATTTTGGTGATAAGAACCCTTACTGTGTGGACTTTTCCCCTTTGTTTTTCATCTTGCTGCCTTCTGGGAAATATATTAATACATGAAGCACTGGGATTAAGGCAGCTGCATTCTGTCTTTTGACTTTCTGCCAGCCTTTAAAAGTCCTAGAGTCCACAGAACTGCAGGCTGTTGTGTGAGAATAAGGCCACTATTCAGGATGAAGGATGATTAATGTCCCTGCACTGTTGCCCCAAGGAACTGACCTTTGCACGGGTGAAACCTGGTTCAATGCAAAATGCCTAACTCATCTTTCATTAAAATTATTCCTCATGTCTACAGCGTGGCCAAGACATTGAATGGTTAAGTGAATCACAAAATGATCATTTTATGAATAAGTGTAAGCTCTCCATGTATGGTTTTTACAAACAGGAGCTGTGTAGGAACTGGAGCAAAGGAAATGTGTATGAGAAGGAGAACAATGCATAATGTATGGTTATTTTTCCTTTCTCTCTTACGTGTTCTTAAATTGTTCAGCTGTAATATTAGTAATTACATGAATCATGCTACTTGATTTTAACCTTCTCAGTTGTTATATAACAATAGCTTAGGAGTTTTATAAATCACTTTCATTACAGCTGTGAAACTGTTCAATTATTCAGTTTTTTAAGAAGAAACTATTTTCTGGGTCTTCTTTCTATTGCTTTCAGCAAATTATCCCAGCAAATCTATCCATCATACTCTGGCACTTCTACATCTTAACAACAATGCAATTAGAGCTCATTAGATTTTTTTTTTTTAATTCTTTGTTATGTTTATACCTCATCCCCTAAGCATCCACTCTATGGACTTCCTCATAAGCAAGCTCTGTGTAAGCAGTGTCTGTGTCCAGTATTTTCAGAAGTTGTTTGTTTCTTCTGTCATTTCTGGGAAAGTTTCTATCATCAAAAGTCAATGAGGGTAAGAAAAATATGCAGTAAAAAAGACCCTCAAGTTAGGTTAGCCTATCAGGTTTAGTCAATACCAGAACAGCCAATGGCAAAAAATATTAATGAATTTAATAGTACACATGGAATCCCTAAATGTAGCTGTGATATTGATTAATTACTTTACATAGAATAGACATATAGAAAGGACAACAATCAGTAGCGAGGTTTCATTGCTGTAGACAAAACTTTTTCTCCAATCAAAAAACTCTACTTGATAAAATGACATTTCAATATACTGAATTTTAAGTTTCTATTTTAAGGATGTCTTGAGTCCCTGTATTCTTATAGATATGTGACATAATAGAGTCAGGAATAGGAAAGGAAGAAGTTCTACAGAGATCTAGGTTCTAAATACTGATGGCAGCTTGCATGAATTTTTCAACTCTGTTTTCAATAGCATATAACATTTGTGTCACAATGGAAAAATAACAGTTAAAGAATTTGCCTATTTGTATTTAGGAGAGTAAGAAATGAATACCAAAGTTGTTCAAACTGCATTTTTAAACTAGAGTTGGACTGACTGAAGATTCCAAAGGAATAAATAAACACCTATATCAAAAAGCATAAAATCTTAAGGAACTGAAAAAGCATAGCCTCAGAAGACTGCTGAGAGAGATCATGCTGCTTTTTGGGACTTATATTGAAATTCTGATAGCATTTTTTTCATGATAAATATTCTGTAAGGTTTGCTTCCTTCTTTCTACAGAAAAGTAGCAACAAAGTTAACAACATTTTTTTTCAGTAATTTTCAATGTCATGCCTATTTGCGTTCTAAACTGTAAGTGTTCTTTCTAAGATGGCTGCAACAGCTCTGACAGGTATTTTAAATTAATATAAATTAATTTAGATTAAACATAAATAGTGTGGATGTAGACTTGATATAAGGAAGAACATTTTTCCTCTTTTTTTTGTTTCAGTCTGGTTTTGTTTGGTTGGTTTTTTACGAGGAAATCATTGGATATTCTGTTCTTTCTCTACCTTATCCAGAGATTTTAGGAAAACCCACCAATATTGCATCTTTTTCCTTTACCAGAAAGTCCACATAACCATTTACCTCATTCCATGTTGATCACTAAGTAATGCTAGAGTCAGTTCAAGAAAAGAGAGATATTGAAGGAAGACAGATAGCTGTGCTGCCTTGTGGCTCAGAATTATGAGTTCAGTGCCTAAAGTGCTGCTCTGAACTCTACCTAGGCTTTGATTAAGTGCATATGCTATTCACTTACTTGATTTTCTGCAATAGCTTTTTGAAAAACTGTACCTTTGTTTTCTCCCAAGTTGAACAATTATTCCCTCTATGATGAAAGAAGGAGCAACAGTCACAAAATTTGGTTTGCAATTTGACATTGGTACTGACATTTTGTCCTCACACTGCAAATAATAGTACTAGATAAACTGCTTAATTAGTCATGAAAAATAAAGGTCTCCAGGAACTTCACTTCCTATCGATTGTTTATAGTCATATTTATTCGCACTAGTCTATGTGAAATAGACAGTTACAATCATTATCCGAAACATAGGAAGCATATTTACTTTTAAAATGAGTATTTAAAAATTTAACAGTACTCTAAAAATGAATTTAACACTCAAGAAAAGTGTTGACAGCCTTATAAATTGATTTGTGTGTTTCTCTACCGAGGCCACATCACTAACTGAAGTATAAGCTTCCATCATAATTCTCTAAAAATAAAGGCAGCTGAATTATTTGCTCTGCTCCCTTACTGGTCTTTAATTAGAAAATTATACAGGAAGAAAGATTATGCAGCTTAAAGCTTCATGAAAAGAGAAAGCAGAGATGAAGGGGAAGAAGGAAAGATAACTGACAACACTTTCCCAATTATTAGATTTCATAATTGATTATGATGAATTTTGTGGGTTTATGGATATACACAAGTTAACAAAATAGCTTAATGAAAGACACAGGATAAAATAATTTAAACAATCCTAACTATTTAAGTGGAACATTATTCTTGCCCCTAAATATTTTTTGTTACTGATATAGACAATATTCCATCCATATTGTTTACATGTTTCTCAGGTTATCTATATCAATATACTTTTCAGAAATCCAGGATCTGGGTATTTTGGCTCTGGAGACAAAGTTGTACTAGCTGTACATGTGTTCCACTGAGTTTCAAACTAACCAAGTGTTTGTGGTTTATTTTTCAGTATAAACCACAGCAGACAATGCATTAATTTATATAATAGCTAAGAACACTTTGCTCTTTACTTTTAAAACCAGAGATTTGCAGTGGAACAATATAGTTGGTAGCAATGTAGAATCGAACAGAACCCCAGCTCTAGAACTTACGTACCAAAGAATTATGCAATAGTTGAGTTCACCATGACAGGCTGCTGTGATAGGACAAAGTTTAAAACCTGTAATAATGAATCAGACCTTCAGAGACTCTTTTTCCCACAAAAGACTTCAAGAACTATCAGACAGTAACAGTTTTTATTCACTTCCAAGCCAAGAGTACATATTCTTAAAAAAAAAAAAATCCCAATTCATTTATTTGGCTATAATAAATCCACTTAATGGTGAAATATAAATACACTTACAAAAACAATTAACTGTTTAGAGATCTTGCTTCATAATTGGAAACCCTATTAAAATCTACAGTTATCCAACTAATTATTTAGGTAATTATTTTGACCTATGTAATTATGGCATTAAAAAAGGATTTAAGCAAAAATATTCCTCGAGCAATTAAATTTTATTAGTGTAACATAATAAACTAATCAGAGATGATAACAGCAACAGTGACTTTTTCACTTAGAATAAATAAAATGGACCTTTTTAAAGTATATAAAAGTACATAGTTAGCATTTATGATTATGAAAAATGAATTATAATTAAGGGTCATATAAGAATAAACATATGCTTCCAACACACATTTATTTTGCACTTCTCTAAGCCTGTGGTGGTGGTTTGAAAAATCACAGCAATACTTCTATGAGACGTGCTGTGGCCCATGGGAAAGCTAGGATGAGTTCTGGAGTTTTGAAGGATGGGAAGTGGTAGGCTATAAAATGGGAAGATGAGTTCATCGGTATGATTTTGGGTAGTGATTATGCATATAAAAGATTCAAAATTTACTGTAGGAAAAAATATCTCATTCTTATTAATTTTTATTTTATTATTTTATTTAATTTAATTGTTTTTTTTTTCAAAATTAGTTCCTCTAGCTCGTCTGTGAAATTTTTTGATTCTGCCCCTTCTGGAGAGCAGTGGAGAACATATGACTTGGGAGCATATGGATTTATCATAGGTTACAAAGAAAAATATTCCAACCTACACATTGTAGCTACCCAGCAAAGTAAATGAGTAAGACCTGAATACTGTAAAGAGCTTTGCTGTGTCCAGAAGAGTATAGGTCTTGAAAAACCACTTTATATTTTTTGTGTATATGTAAAAAATGAATGTAAACTGTAAATCCACATGCAAGTATATCCATAGAGAAAAACTGCTTGGTAGAAAAGCTATTTTCTTGAATGCAACTAATGATAATAATAATTTGGTTTAGAATAAAGCTCTTGATAAAGTAGTGTATTAAGAGGTTCTAACTCTACCAACTTTCTCTTGATCTCAATTTTAACTCTATTACTTCTATTAATTCCTCCAGTGTCACAGTGAATAGAAACAGAATATATCCAGAGACTGTCTTTTTTTCAATTCATTTCAAATGCTGATGCTTTCTATTTGAAGTAAAATTGCAGAGGAGCCTCTGCCATTTTAGTTTTCATACTTTTCATTGCTAAAGTACTGTGCAAATTTATGATAAAATTTGTTAATGTTCCCAAAAGTAAATTTTTCACTTTAGGGAAGCACAATATTCTTCATCTGCGGACTGACTGATTGATATCTCCTGGTGCTTTATTCACAAGCTGGAAAAGACAACACTTTTCCCTCCAAAGAATCCTTGTTTTCACTCTTAAAAGTAGTCATTAACTTGTAAAAAGAGATGTCACTGGTGATGACAAGATGTCCTACAAATACTAGCAAAGTATTTGTATGGTATCTTGTAGAGGAATATTGCAAATATTAAAGACAAAGCAAGACCTGAAATAGGAGATAAATAGTAGGAGACAGTTTCAACCAAAGCAGACTTGCAATGAGTGATGAGCTCACTCTCAGGCACAAGTCCTCATATTTAAGAAACTCCCTTTTATTTTAACAAGCAGTAGTAGCTTGTATGCCCAGTCCATCTGAGGAAATGGATTTACAGGGAACTTAGATTCCAACTGATATTGAGGCTCCCACATACATTTGTAGGGAGTAGGAAGATTTCATATGGCCTGTGCTATCTATCCTTGAGAAGTGATGACTATTCCAGGACAAATCAGATTATCTCTATAAAAGTTAATTTGGTACAGTTCTCCTTTTGGAGATTCATGTCAACAAAATCTGGGGACTGAGAGACAATAGAGAAGACAATAAGCTGGCTCTTGTGGGGAAAAAAACCCTATTGTGGGTTGGGTTGGTTTAGTCAGGGATTTTATTAATGTTAGGTTATTCTCTGTACCCCTATTTTCCCTCACAATGGTTTGCTCCAAGTTGTTTACCATGGGAGCTCTTGTCACTCAGACATGTCAATCTTCTCATCTCACACAGTTTTCTCCTTACAAGGTTCTGTCAGTCAGGGGTTGACCCTCCTTGTGGGGGTGTCAGTCTTGTAGCCACTCCCTGATTCTTCATGAAAGTTCTGCATCAGTCACCCTATCTATGCATTCTTATTTGTCCCAGAACACTGTACCCACCTCTGTAATGTTCCCATAGGTTGTTATAATCCATGTCACTCCCCTGTCGTGTGCCCCCATAGAGCAAGGCAGGTTTCCACCCCTGTCTGCCCACCCCCTATTTAATCTAATGCATTCTTTTGTCCCGTCACCATTTTGCCTTGCATCGCGCTGGGAGCGGTCACTCCAACCATCGCTGCGACCACGCGTGGGATAAAAACTCTCAGGCCAGCAAGCAAAGTGTCCTGCTCTCGTCCCTTTGCTTCCTCTCAGCGTGAAGCTACCAAAGCTGTGTTACCCATGCTGGGATGCTCCGTACCATCAGGGAGGTTTACACCATAACCCTAGAGCGCCCGTTCATGTGGCGGCTACGGCTTCTCAAAGGCAGCGCTAGTTGGGGCTTTTTGACTGCTTGAGGTCGTAGCAAGTAACAGACGCAAAACCCCAACAACATAAAACATAAAAACAATTCTGATAAAGAAGCAGTCTCCTATAAAGTATATTGAGAATGATTCACAAGGAAACTAGAGATTGATTTTTCTAATTGATTCCATACATATCTAGCTGCACTTCTATGAACATTGCCTGTTGCAGTCTATATGAAACCAGCTTGGTTTTTAGGGCTGCTTTTGCATTGCGATCCTTATAGAAGATAAAGCCCTGTGTAGGATCTTAAACCTGACTTGCTGTTACATTTTTTAAGTGGGCAAATGTTGACTAGTTCTGCAGAGGAGTAAACATTAAATAAATGCAAGTAAATAAAGAAGGAAATGACATGACCAGGCTGCTTGGAGAATTGCATCACTGTTCTCATGGTTTATGATTTTCTGCCGTGAAAAGGCATGGGAACTCCTTCTGGATCTGAAATAATAATCAGTTACAACATAGTTTATGGAGTGGTTTACTTTTATGAGGAAAAGAAATAGAAGGGAGTGCTGTGTACTTAATGATGAGCTGATGGTGATGTAACTTTTTCAGATTTCTTGTACTTCGTAAAGCTACAATAACAACAAATCAATAACACCAATAAAATCTTGTGCTATTTTACAAGTTTTCATAGCCCCTTATATGTAAAAAATAGAATGGCATAACTTTCTTGTCTCCCTCTTGCTATCTGAGTAGTACATAAGTTATTCTGTACTGATATATTACAAATTGTCTGGAAGAATAGGGTAACCATGTTTACAATGGTTTCTGAGGCAACATAACTAATTTTTAAAGATAAACTTAGTGATTTATTATCTACCCTGTCTACCTTGTATGTTCAGTGCACTTCCACACCATTAACTCATTTCTTAAAAAATCTATACAAGCTCCATGTTAAAATGAATTATAATGAGTCTGCCCCCCAGAAAACCATCATGTAAACCTCCTCTGTTCTTATTTTAATTTTTAATGTATTACAAAGGAACAACCAAACTTAATAGTATTACTCTTTCAGATTAAGTGAAAAGAAATATTAAATTTAACACATTATATTTTTTTACAATTTGAGAGAGCAGTATTTTGCTGTTAATCTCAGAAAAATGAGTTTCAAAGTCAAATTATTTTGTTTTTTGTAAGTAATTTTAAAAATAATAAGTATGCCAAGTGACAAAAATCTGAGTAGGTTTGTCATGGATTGAAAACACCACTTTTTATAATATATTTTATAAAGTATGTCCTTAATAGTTTACTCAATCATAAACCCAAATATCTTGAAATTCTATTTTTTTTAGAGAAGTAAACTTTGAATTTTCTCTGTTTCAGCAAGAGAGTAAACTACTAGGCGGTTTCAGAATCAATGAATCTCTGGTTGCTATTTTGAAGACCTCTGGTCTTTATGAAGACCTTTGTATTGAAAAAAGCAAACCAAAAAACTAAAACCAAAACAAACTAAAAAAAAAAACCTATAAAGGGAATGGTAAAAGAAAAAGAATGGCGATTTTTTTTTTTTCCCTGGTTACTAGTGGACACTGAAAATGATTTGAAATTGTAGGAATTCCAAGAACAGCTTGACAAGACTCCCCCTAGCACATAAACACCTATAGAATAAAATCCTGCATATTTTCCTAGGAAGGTACAGCAGAACTAAGAAGCACAAAAAAGAATGGAAGGGATTAGAGGAAAGCAGACTAGCTTTCATCTTCCAAAAAAAAAGACATAAAATAGGGGAAATATAATAGATATCCTTACAGTGAATTATATGATGAAGATAAAATCAGGTTTTGCTTTTATATTGAAAGAAATGGAAGTTATTTAGTAATGTCATATGGTTTAAAAAAAATTAAAAATCAGTTCTTTTCTTTGTTTCTGCCTTAGAAACTCATTGCTATGGGTTCTTTGGAGGCCAAAAGTACAAACAGATGCAAAGAAGGTTTAGGTAAGGCTATAAAAGACACAAATATTGATCAGTACAAAGCAGAACAATATGGATGCAATCTCAGTCAAGGAATTTCTAATCATGGATTAATGGAAGACTACACCCTAGTAAATATGATACTTCATATGTTTTGGGTTTATTCATCTATTCAGCCATTTTGCCTTCATTACTATAAATTTCCAGAATAGGAGACTAGTCTGTAATGAAATTTTATCTGACAAGGAGTATTAGTTCTAAATTTTATATAACTTCTACTATTCTTTCTTGAGACATGACCGTGCCTCGTGAGTATGTGGGAAATAAATCCACTGCTTATGGGAGTAACAGTCATCTATGTCCATGATTAATTTGAATACTTTCTTTTAAACTAATAGTGTGTGTTTCAAATCTCTAAGGATTAATTTATTCAATGCAAACTGAAATTCCTGGGCACTGTATAGACAGTAACTAAGCATGGACGGAGTGTTTTTTTCATTCCCTTCTCAGACCCCTGGCTGGGAATCAGCATATTCAGAAGATCTCTTGAAGCCATCACATCAGAGAGAAAAAAATTCTTGCAATCACTGGTTTCTTACAGCAGATGCTGGTAGTACTTTGCAGAGATTCTAAGAGATCTGTGGGGTATAGAGTAATCCCATACTGAAAGCAAACCAAGAGCCTTTCCTAATGAAAAAAAGGTTTCCAAAATATTTTCTGAACAAAGAATTTGAAAAGTCTTTTTCTGTGAAGAACAGTCCTTGTCTGTAGATTCTGCACCACTGAGGATGTCCAGTAATGAGTAAGAAAAACTGAGGGGACTTTGCTTGTAGGGCTTCCTGGTGTTTCAACATTTCTTTGTAAACAGCTAGGCTGTTCATTGTCTCTATCAGCTGGAAAAAGCTGTAACTTATATCTTCTACTTTTTTTTACCTTTTGAGAGAAAAGGAATTTGCCAATACCCCTTTTGTAGAGGATAGATTTTGCGTATATGTTTTCTTCCTCATCTTTTAAATTTTTCCACCTGAAAATCTTAATCTACTAAAACTGCAGTTATGACTGACAGCAGAGAGACTTGCATATGCTCCTGTTGGTCTTAAATGTTGAAGGTTCTGATTTCTTTTGCACACCAAACAGTTGTTTGTAAAGCAAAAAGATGAGTAAAATGCAGCCAGGCCATCAGCTGTTAATTGTTGCTCAGATTTGAGGGAAACATGTTCCCTCCAGAAGCATGGCAGAATAAATACACAGAAGTCTGTTTCTGTATTTGTATGTGAATTTTAAACTAAGCTAATTTTATACATAACAGTTGTGCCAGGCAGACTCTATTTACATTATTCCTGTAGTTAGCAAGACATTGATATTTGCTGGCAATGAGTATTTCCAGAAGAAAACCTGCTATTGTGGTGTCTCATTCCCATGCATCAGTCATATGTTATTATGGTTTGGGAATATCAATTAAATACAAGAACAGAAATTATAACAAATTACAGGTCTTTTTCATTACTTGAAGCTAGAAATTTGCAAAAGAGAAGTATAAAACAAAGCATGGTGAAAGGAGCTAATACATAACATTCAGATTTTATGAGATTGAACAGCTTACAATGTGTAGCTTTTTATGGCCATAAGCTAAGATCTTTCTGTCACATGAAAGAGAAATAAAGAACGGACTCGACAGGTCTGATCCTTTCTAGTCCTAGCAACAGGCTAAATTAAAAGAAATCTGTAAAATTTATGCTACAATAACGTGATGAAGATGTGGTGCTTAATCTTTACAATCAAGTCCTGGATTTGATTGCATTTGGCTCCCTGTGTTTGTCAGAAACATTCTTCTTGTGGTCTTTCATTGCACAAAGACTACTTTTTGCAAAGTCCCTGTTACAGTTATAAAAGCATAAGAAATCTATTAGTTCATCAATGCAAGTTAGGTGTTGTATCCTGGGTTTGGGTTCAGAATAGGGGTTCTGATCTGTGTTAGCTAGCTGAGTTCTGTGTACCCCCGTACAGAAACCCTGCGTTTCCCCCCTCGCAGTGGTTGGCTCCGGGTCTCTTAATATTGGAGCTAGCCCACGCCAGTCCTGTAACCACTCCCCTGCCCACTGCTGAAAATTCTGTGTCTGTCACCCCGTTCCCGCGACCCCATTCACCCTGGAGCCCGGTCTGCCCCTGCCGCGTCCCCATTGGTTACCCCAATCCACATCACTCCCCCGTAGCCTGCCCCCATTGGGTGAGGAGGGCTTCTGCTCTCCTCGTCCCACCCCGATAAAACTCTGTGCCTCCCAGAATTTGGGGCCATTTTCGTCCACACGGAGTTGGGAGTGGTCTGTGGCTTCTCCATCGCGGCTCCCACAGCCATTAAAGCCTTCCAGCTGCCACATGGACAAATTTGGACAATTTATTCGCCTCTTTATTTCGCCCCCTCGCGCCGACGGCAAAGTGCAGCCAGCCCACCCTGGTGTGTGGCAGCCAAAGTGCCTAGGAATTGTGACAAGCACCGGCCCTGCCGAGAGGCTGAGGCGCCCAAGCCAGGCACTCGGGAGCTGACTGGGGCCAAGAAAAATAACGCATTGTCGCAATTAGGATAGATGCAAATGTGGTGTGATTGGATACAAACAGGAAAATGCCAAAATTCAAAAGGAAGAATTACGAAGATCACATAACAGGAGGAAACTGTATCTGAAAGCTACAAATAGATTCACCATGGCACCAAATTTTAGTTGTGTACTTATATTAACAATTGCTGAGAATTTAAATGTGTGGAGTGAGACACTTTCAAAATGTAGTTATGATCTCAGGTTGAATGAGTCTGGGCACTAAAATAATCATTCAGAGCTCTCACGTTGTATGTGCACCACAGACCCTTTATAGACACATAGAATGTGTATTTACCAGCCTACATTTTATCTGAAACTGCAAATCTGGAATTCTTAATTAAAAAAAGTGAAACTTCATATTCTTGTTTTTACTACTACAGGTGTGCGTATACCTTCTTCTCTAGTGTAGTGGTCTAACTTTTATTCACATACAGAAAGACAAGCATCCCTCTTAACATTTTCTTACCACATTGCTAACTGCATATTTAGCTTGGATTAACCACAGATTTCACATTTCAAAGATTTTTTTTTTCTCTTATTTGTATTTCAATACAGTTCAGATTTAATCAAGAACTAGATTTTGATCCAGAGATAAGAACATCATTGGAGGGTTTTATCCTGGATTGCAACTCAGAATATTCCATGATTTTGTGATTCTGTGATTGCATTTCTGAATGGTCTTTAAAAAGCTGGGCATAGAATCACTAAAGCTTCAAGAGACCAGAACCATACTGAAATATTCCTCACCATAAGGGTTGAAAAAATTTTGAGTTATAAGAATTACCAGAAGCTGGTAAGATGATTGCTGGAACAATGCCAGGAGGGCTGAGACTTGCCTACAGTTTCCAGGAAGAGACTGGTAAAGGAAAGACAGCTTTCTTAGAGGCTAGGTAACTTAAAGCTGATTAGCTATGGAGTAGATGGGGAGTAAAAAACATCTTAGGATGCAGAAAGAAGTCAGCAGGGCTGAGCCATGGAGAATAACCAGAAGAACATTATGACACAAAGGTAGGAAGAATCATGCAGAGATGAAAAATGTAGGTAGAAGTAGCTTGTACACAGATATGAAAAGATATACATTGGTGAATTATTCATAGGTAGAAAAAGTGATGCACAGCTTATCAGCCTTTGATATGGGGAAAATGATCCATTATTGGATCCATGGATAATGGAGTACTTCATGAGGCGAGACTGTGTTTGGGCGTATGTGTAAATTCTCTTGTAAGAAAATGTTTACATTGTGCCATGTGACTATAGTATTGTATCAATGTTCTCCACAATAGTTATTCTTAGGGGATGTTTGCAAGACTCTGCTTTTAGTACTACAAAATATATTATTCATTTACTATTTATTTGTTAAAATGGACTATTGTCTCAGTTTTCTTTTAGTGTTTCAATAATATACAACAGTTCCTACAAATCACTGAAAAACAGTTCAAATAATCATTAGCAGGAAAATGGTTAGTTCAGCTAAGATGTAACCTTTTTACTACAAACTTCTAATATGATTAAGGGAAATGGGAAAGGTACAGATAAAAACTAAAAAAAAAAAAAAAACAAAAAAAAAGCATTCATTTTCTGAAAATTTAATGCAAGTCCATTTATTGAGAGGAAATGATGGTGTGCAAAACACCCTCCAGTTAGATTATGCAATAAACTGAGAGAAAATATTATGCCTAACTTCGTTTTTGAAAATTTGCTCTCATGATGATCATAATGGAGACTTTCAATAGCTAAGAGTAATTTTTGCTTATGCATATTTTGTGCATTTCTATGAAACTGCTTTTATTTATTTATGAATAATCTATGTTTTGTGGCAATATTGTTAAAATACAACCAAATAAAATTCTTTCTTAGCATTTATTTCAGTGTTTAGAAATAACCTGGCTATATTTTATGAAGTTGGGTAGTATTAAATTAATTTTAGACATAGTAGACATGTCATTTTTAAAATGTAGCTTATGTAATTTTTCTTTCTTGCCACAGAGTGACTGAGTATCTTGTAATACCACTAAACTGTCCTGCATCTCATAACAGAAAATTACTTGTTTATCAACTTTATACTTATTTGTACTTTTACTATTCAACTGTGAAGTGTCTCACAAAATTACTTCAATATAGCAGTCCTCTTGTCTGACATAGAAATCTCAGTGGACAGACAAAGGGTGTAAGGTTAATCTGCTTTAATATGTGAATGGGAATCCTCCCTTTATTGTCAGTGATACAGTTAAAAAGAAAAGCCATGCTGTATTTAAATGTTGTAGTTGTAATATATTCATCAAATTGTTTGTAACCAAAATAACTCTGTGAGAGCACCTTGACAAAGGCCTCCTTTGATTTATAATAAGCACATTTGTTTTTCTACAACTGCATTTTAAAAAAATAATTAAAATTATCTGCAATATTGAGTAAATTCCCCTGGTGTTATCTTCCTGTTAGGGGAGGACCATCACTAAGGAGTAATTTCTGACTGTTTCTAAGGTGTGGTCTCATAAGGCATTTAAGAAAATACATGCAGGAAAAGAATAATTAACTGAGAGTTTCTTAAACCTCTGATATGCTATGCTGAGGTCAGCTTTCTACGTTTGCTTGCACTGACTCTACAGATTCTTTATGGCATCAGATGCCATATGGAATGTGGTTAGAATTAATAAACATTGTAGGAATGTTTTCCACATTCCTTAGAAATTGTCTATAGTCACCTAAGACTAGAATTTATATTTTTAGCTGGAATCAATTAACTCATGCTGCCATAAAAAATCCAGTAATACAATTAATCTTTGGAGAAAGTATGCTCCTTTGGGGAACATATAGTGTATGAAATCCTAGAGTTTCTTAGAGAATCTTGGTAAAAGTTCCAAGAGACATTGTTCATGAACCCAAAGAAGAATGCAATTAAAGGCTGAAATTCCTATAAAACAAAGCATTTCATGGGATGATGCAAGAAACAAGAATAACTTGGGATAACCTTTGATTGGTCTGGAGCAGACTTGGTTGTGAAAGATAGAGCTTAATAACTTTTTCTCTTGCAAAATTTTTAAGTCATTTTTTTTTAAGTAATTTTCAAATACTGAGCAAAACAATCGGGGTCTTGTGCTTTGAGACGGTGTTACTGAAGGAAATGTTTTCTTGAAGCCTTGGTTCCTTTTGCTAGCACCTTTTAGTGGCATTTCCTCATTAATTGTAAAGATTCTATCAGTACTATGACTTTTTGCTTTGTTGAGGTGTGCTACCTTCCAAGTACTCTCAAGTTACTGATGATCTGAGCATTATTCATCCACTAGTCCTGGATTTATTTATTCACTAATATGTCTATATGACACAGTAGCAATTTTGAGACCTTTTTTATTTATTCTTAATTCTTATTATCACTTAAGTAAACTTTTTAAGTTGTTTTTCATAGTTTATCCCATGTTCCCAAGATCCAGGCAATAGGATCTAAAGACTATGGCAGTGCCTCTCCAGTTGTTTGGAGCAGCACTTCAGTCAGCCTACCATGGTCAGAAGTCCTGGAGAACATCACAGATGGAAGGGCAGATGTAGCATGAAGTCCCCTGTCCAGAAGTATTTTTCTCATGATAATGTTTACTATATCAAGTAGAAAATCTACAGTAATATTAGGTATCCATTAGCATGACCTCTGAGATAAATAAGGTAGACTTTTAAGAGAAGCATGGTTTGTCCAAAGGCATAAATATAGAGTGCACTGAAGTGCCCTTTCTGATGACATTTGTTTGCTGTTACATTTTGCTGCATCTTCCAAGTGGGCAATATTGTCAACATAATTATTGCTTCGGCAAAGAGGATACTACTTCCATGATAATCTAAGAATTATTTCATACTTTATTTTGTGGAGGCTGACTGTACTGGCCCTCAATTACCCTTAGATGGTTTATTGATATTCTGTGTTGCAAACCTGCAATTAGTAACTGTATCTGCTGAAAAGCATAAACTAATTGGCATCATTGGGTAAGCAAGAGCTCAGCAGGGAATTTGCTAAGAAACTGATATTGTGACCTCCATCTTGGAAGAAAATAGGTAATAAGGAAAGGTTATCACAGTTAAAATAAATTTAGAATCTGTTTAAGTGGATCGAGACAAACCCTATGGAGAAGGATTGGTGGGTGTTTGTTGATGAGCCCAACATGATCTGGCAATGTCTTCTTACAGCCCCAAAAGCCAACCACATCCCAGGCTGCATCAAAAAAAATGTGGCAGCAGGTCAAGGAGGGTGATTCTACTGCTCAACTCTGCTCTTGTGAGATCTCACCTGGAGTGCTGTGTCCACCTCTGAGACCCCAGCTGAAGAAAAACATGGACCTGCTAAAGAGAGTCCAGGGGAGAGTGACAAATATAATTCAAGTCTAGATCATATCTCCTATACAGACAGGTTGAGAGAGTTGAGATGGTTCAACCTGGAAAAGAGAAGGCTCCATCAGACCTTCGAGCAGCTTTCCAGAATCTAAAGGGGGCCTAAAAGGAATCTGGAGAGGGATTTTTTACAAGCATATGAAGTGTTAGGACAAAGGGAATGGTTTCTAATTGAAAGTAGGTTTATATTAGATATTAGGAAGAATTTTTTTTGCTTAGAGGGTGATGAGACAATGGCACAGGTTGCCCAGAGAAGTTGGTGATGCTCCCTCCTTGAGTGTGTGCAAGGTGTGCAAGGCCAGTGCTCAAGGCTTTGAGCAACCTGCTGTAGTGGAAGGTGTCCCTGCCCATGGCAGGGGTGTTGGAACTACACGATCTTTAAGGTCCCCTTCAACCTAAATCATTCTATGATTCCATTATTCTAAGCTAGCTCTAAATAAGACCTGGTATGTCCCAGGCACAGCCCCACCTCCACAGAAAATTTTCCTCAAATTTTCCTGTCTCAAACCAAAAGCAGGACTCACTCTAAAAGACAGGACGATAAAAACCATTTTGCAGAAGGAAATGAACAGAGGTTGGAAAATAAGGTGTTAAGTATCTCACCCTTTTCCTTATTCTTTGTCACTATTTCCGGCCTGCCTCTTCTAATTAAGGATGGAGACGCTCCTTAGCCCTCCTTTTGTTGCTAAGATACTTATAGAAACACTTTTTGTCTGTCTTTCAGGGCAGAAGCCAGATTAAATTCTAGTATTATTACCATAATACTTATGTTCTGCTGTCTACAGCCCATTTGAGTCCTGGGTGGAATTTTAAAATTTTCATAGTTTGATAAGTCATAATTTTTCTCATATTTGATGGTGTTGCACCTCCATATAATTGAATATTCTGAAAGAAGTCAGAACTGAAACTTAAATTAACAAAAAATGTCTCTGTGAACAAAAGCAAAATATGCTCCTTTTTTTTTTTCCTTTTACATGTGATTAACTTTGAAATAGTTGTGTTTATTTTACCTTAAATACTAACAGAATTTTTAGATTGGTGGCACTGAAAAAGCTCAGGGACACCTAACCTTAGCAAATATGCCATCTAGAGTCAGTTAGTATCCAGTTTGTAGGCAGGTGTGCCCTCTTTCATTTGTGGTTGTGTTTTCTGAGCTAAGAAAGAAATTTTCTATCAATGTAAGTAGACCAGTAAATAATAGTAGACATATTTTTTTATAACTAGGAAGCAAAGAAACATTTGCAGCATTTAATCGTAAGGTGTGGAATTTTTTGCTACAAGGATTCACTAATTGACATTCATATACTTCTCACAAAATAATTGTAATTCAGGTCTCGTACAAAATGTGTTTTATGCATGATCAGATAAAGACAATCAAATTTTGTGCTTCTGGGTACATGCAGACCAGTCAGTGTAAGAGCTGAAAAATGTACAAACCTCTCTCCCCTCTCATGATAGATACCTTAGTGTCTATCACACTACCGATGTCCCATTTTCTTTTGATAAAATTGATAGTGAGGGGGAAATGGACAGATGGGAATTTCCCCCTTTCTGTGTTAGTTATTGACCTAAGATTGTGGAGGAATGATTTCGGGTACTAAATTAGTTGTCAAGATGTTATGGCATATATTGTGCTAGCACTGGAAAATAAAAAGGGGAAGTATAAATAAAATGACAAGTTTGATTAGGCAAAAGCTTAATACAGTACAAATAAAACATAAAAGCATATTTTCTGACATTTGATTCTACTTAAAATATTTGAACTACTTAAAAGTCATATTGCCTTACCTTACAACTATATTCTCTTTCCTTATGTACAGGAAAAATGAATGTCTCTCTTTTTCAGTAATGGTAGAAAATCTGCCTTCTCCTCAGATTATCATATTCTAGCAGTAGTCGGTGGAATGTTATCAGTAAAAGAGAATTTAATGATCTCAATTCATCTGTGTTTTCTGTTCAAATTAATGCAGTGTTGGAGGAAGTAACCAACTTAAAAAGTACCAACTCAAATCTCAGCCTGTTGTTTCTTCCTTTGAGCCTAAAGGTGCTAAATGTTACTCCCCCGCTTCTTACAGCTTCAGTGATGTGAAGAAATGTATTTTCATATAGAGAACACAGGATCCCAATTATGTCAGTCAGCTAAGGTATTATAAAGCCTTGAGTCAGTTGCAAATAACAGATAATAACATTAAAGTCAGTCTGTCTCAATACTCCAAGAGCATATGATGTGTTCCCATTCTTATAATTAAGTTTCTTCCTATAAAATATTCCCTGAGATCTTTCAGTGGCATCCTCCTTTGACAAGATAAAACCTGTATGGTCAGAGTATCCTAAAGTATCTTTAGACCTTTTTCATAGTACTGTCCTACTGCTCTAATTAAGAGGCAGAGCTCCAAGACTTCTTATGCTATTGCAATTAAGGTGCTGGACTTATACTGAGGATATTTGAGTTCATTTCTAGCTTTTCAAAACCCTCTTTCTAACCTTGTCCTCAGATCATGCCTAATTTTTTATATTGATATGGTAGAGAATGATTGCTATTTGTCAGTCTCAGATAATTCAAACTTTCATGTATTCATGCTGTTCAGACAACTCTGAAGCTACAGAACATCATATCTGCTAAAAACATAATTTATATGTTGTAGAGAAGTTTAAACAACCTTTGGTGGTGGGAGGGTGGTGCCTAAACTGAAACCAGTATTGCCTGTTTTTGTAATCCCAACCCTCCACATTTCTGGGCATGTTGAGCTATCTTCAGAATTAAGCATTTATTATCTTGCTTTACCTCTTCCATTTAACAGCCAATGTATCTGACCACAGCTACATGCTTTCCAAAATCCATAGTGAATTATACCTTTATTTCTCTTTGACATATGACACTCTTAGAGTTCAAACATCACTACAGCTACACTGAGTTTTATTCATGGAGGGGTGAAGAAAATGAATATTATTTTTTTTTTTATTGCTATGGAAATATATGATGCATGCAGTAAAAAGTTTACAAGACAGCGCTGTGTAAATACTGAGTTTGAAAGTACTTTTCTTTTATCTTTCATCAATGCTTAAACATGTTTTCCTTAAATACATAGTGATATATTAAGGCTCTACCAAAATTGCTGAGGATCTCAGTGTCTCTGCTAAAGCAGCATTTCAAGAGAGATGCTAGCCACAGCAAATTGATGGCTAAATGCCAGTTAGAAAATTTTATTTTGAAAATAGACTTCACGGTTCATTTCATAACCATGGACAGACATGCCTCCTGCCTCTAGAGGCAAAAAAAAAAAAAAATCTAGGCTAAGAAAATTGGAACTATTCTATAAAAGGCAGATGAAACCCTTTTTCTCTTGTTTTATTTTTCAATAGCTATTGCTCTTACTGGTGCAAAACACCTCTACAGATAAATTTTAGGACACCTTTATTCCATAAAGGTCTACATTACATAATATATAAATTGCAATCACTGTAACTCCCTTTAGAGTGCCTTTTTTTTGTCACTTTCTCTCCATTTTCTTCTTTGTTCTGTTTTCATTTTCTTCTTCCTTTTGTAGCTGAATATACCTACTCTTCATAATGTTGAAGATATTAACATAATATAATGTTAACATAAAACATATGGTTTTAAAAAAACAGGCCAAAGGCTGCCAAAAGTTTAAACACTTATCAAGGCAAGTGCTACAGATATTCCAAATCATAATGTTTATACTGCTAAAATTAATGAAGTTGATGCTGAATTCCAGGTTTTGTAAGAATGCTCTTTGATATATCTGTGTTCTGAAAATATCAAGGGATTCATCACACAGTAAAACCCATATTTGTTTAAATTTTGTCTTAAAATTACACTATCTCTGAGTTTCAAAGGCACAGCTGTATTTGTACAGCAGTCAATGAATGTACAAAGTAAGGAGAAAGAACCAGGATCTCTGTGTTTGTCATTAGAATTTCCTCAGAAGATGGGGGAGCAGTAGAACATTGACTTTACTTTTTTGTGCTGAAATAAAATAAATAAATACAGAGAAAATAAGATGGCCAGAAAGAATAAAAGTGAGCAGCTTACTCAAGATTGAAGCTGAAACTATTTTTTTGCCCTCTCTAACCTTGTTTCAGCACTGTAGGAGCATTTCAGCTTTTACAGACCAGGCTGCCAGCCCCAGCTCAGTTCAAGGTTTCCATCTGCTTGCAGTCCGTGGGTTTTCCACATCTCCATATATGGTGCTTTTCAGTTGAGTTTTGCTACAGTGTAGCCTGCTTTTATTCTCTTTTGTGCACCGACTGAGGTGGAAAAGGAGTCAGTTTAATTAATTTATTTTTATTAAAAGGCAGTAGAATTAAAAATGAGCCAAAGGAAATCCCAAAGCTTTGACTCCTATTATCAAGTGGAAATCAGTTGTGTCCTGGTCTCTATCTAGTCCTTTTATTAAGGTCAAAGGAATGTCTGCATCCAAGCCCTTCTGAACTTCACTCTTGGGAGGTTAGACCCCTCTCTTTAATAATACCAGCTTTTTTGTTTGTTTGTTTTGTTTTTTGTTTTTTTTTCCTGTTTGTTTGTTTGTTTTGTTTTGTTTGTTTGTTTGTTTGCTTTTTAAATACACAGAAGGAAAAAATATAATCTTCTTGAATAGAAAATATCATGCTTGACAGAACTTTTTTTTATGGTACGGAATAGGCTGCTGTGACTACTAAAGAAATCCAGTTTCATTGCTGTAAGTACAGCCAGGAGAGATCCTGAAATAGGATATGCTCAATAGGACAGTCCCACTGCACTGAATTTCTGTTGTGTCACAGTGTGCATTGTCAAAAGTCTTAGTGGTTTCTTTTGAAAATATAGTAAGCCCTGCAGGGGCTTCATCACTCTCATTCCTCTACAAAAAAACAACACACCCCCAGAAAAAAACCAAAAAGCGAAAACAAACAAGCAAACCCCTTCTTCCTTCTGCCGTCACACAATACTTTAGGGAAAGAAGATGCCCCTGTTATTTTCATGCACTGCAGAGTTTATTAACAGAAGAACCAATTCCTACCACCATGGCACCTTTAAAATCTTAATAAATTACAGCAATAATTTTCTGTTAGCCATGCTACTGATCCCATTTGGATTTAAGGTTATGGCTCGTTATGTTTAGCATCTGCTTTATGCACACTGTTTTCTCATTATGAATAAATCAATAAATCAGTTAGGGGCAGTAAGCTTTGCAAAGGCTTGCACTAGAAAAATTGAAGATAATGTTAGTTAACCCATGATGCATCAAGTAACTGTTTTCCTATTACAGGCCTATCCAGAAAGGAGAGAATACTGCTAGTGTGAGGATATGAAAAATAAGGTATCCCACACATCAGGGGAAGAGTTTGGCATCTCTCTGGATGAGACTTTCAGGCTACCTGGAAGTTTAAAGTAAATATGTGTTGCATCCTGGGTTTGGGTTCAGATTAGGGGTTCTGATATGTGTTAGTTAGCCGGTTCTGTGTACCCCCGTGCACCCCCCGTGTTCTCCCTGCCGCGGTGGTCCGCTCCGGGTTACTTACCATTGGAGCTCACCATGCCAGTTCTGTAACCATTCCCCTGTCCACTCCAGAGTGTTCGGTGTCTGTTTGCCCTCTCCCTCAACCCCATTCGCCCTGGAGTCCGGTCCACCCCCGTCGCATCCCCATTGGTTACCCCAATCCATGTCACTCCCCCATAGCCTGCCCCCATTGGGTGAGGGGGGCTTCCGCCTCCCACGGCCCGCCCCCTATAACACCCTATGCCTTCCTTTGTTCGGGGCCATTTTCATCCACGTGGAGTGAGTTGTGGCTTCTCCACCGCAGCTCCCGTGGCCATTGAAGCTATCCAGCCATCCACGCGGACAGAGTGGAAAATTCCTTCACCTGTTTGTCTCACCCCTCGCACTGATGGCAGAACGCGGCCAGCCCCGCCCCAGCGCACGGAAAGCAGAAGCGCCCGGGAATTGCAGCAGCCCCGGTCCCACCGAGAAGCAGCGCCTTAGCCAGCTCTCCAGAGCTGCCTAGGACTGGGGAAAAACAAAGAAACACCGCAAATATGCTTAGGGATAGGGATCCTGGGATGGTTAACTCTTTTCTAAGTCCATGCTGCTTTCACCATCCAAATACATAAGAAAGTATGGGAAGATTACCTTTCCCATCCCTACAGAGGACTGATTCCCCCCTTTGTTGTTGTCAAATTCTCAGGATTATTCTGTTTCCGTAGATGCCTATATGATGGGAGAATACTGAAATAATAATACCAAGAATTTTTGTACATCTCACATTTCCAGAGATGCAAAATTCTCACAAAATTACAGTTTGTGGGTTGTTTCTCCCTCTTTACCTCCTACGTCACAGAGAACATTTAGGTTTTTTCCCTAAAACCCATTTACAATTTCAAAGAAACACATATAGAATTTTAGGGGCAGTTTTAATGTTCATAAAATGAAATTTTGTTTGAAATTCACATACAAAAATACCGCAAATAGTCCATTAAAACACCTTACAGTTGAAACTGAACAGTCCCCTGATAGTTTTCTGTACTTTCCCTGTCACTTCTTTCCTCTGCTCACGTGACATTGTGTTTCCTTGGAACCAGGAAGATCAAAGCAACTTGTGACCTCAGGTGGTTCTTGTGTTGTGAATTATGGAAACAACTACAGCTGCCTTGGAGGCTTCCACATTGCCTGGAGTTTCAGCTGTAAATTTAGCAGAATAGCATGATCTTGAGAGCCAAGGAAGGAAAAGCACTTCTGGGAAGAACGGAGCCTGTGAATTTATAAATTGTCTAGAATGAACTAATACATTTAAGTACTCATGAAAGCTTATCCTAGAGCTAATTTTTCTAGGCTTTTCTTTACATGAAATATAATATATTTTGCTGTAAAGGGCAAGAAAGTGAGTTGTCAAATTTGTTTCTGTTCTTCCTATTCTGTCTTTCATGTATAAACCAGAAAATAGTTCTTTTGATGTTGGTTTTTGGTTGTCTAGAAATGTTGCTCTTTCTACATTTTTCATTAAGCTAATAGTTGCTTCTCAATCCTAATCTAATAAATTGCATGCTTCTACCTTAGAAAAAGAAATAAAAAATAGCCCACAAACAAACAAACAAACCCCTAAACTAAAATAAACCAAAAAAACCCCAACCCCAAATCTCAAAGCATTATTTCACTTGGAAATCATTTCTCTTTATAATATTACTTAGGAGGCACTGGGACAGGATGCCTGGAGAAGTTGTGGATGCCTCATCCTTGAAAGTGTTGAAGGCCAGGTTGGATGGGGCTACGAGCAACCTGGTCTAGTGGAAGGTGTCCCTGTCCATGGCAGTGAGGTTGGAACAAAATAGTCTTTTAGGTCCCTTCTAACCTAAACTATTCTCTGATTGTCTACAAGAATTTGCTATAATTTTTTATCAAACAAAACCAAAAGTAAATAATTTAAAGCAAAGGAAAATTTACCCATGACATTTGGTTTTGCTAGAATTTTGATTTTTTTTAATCAATGACAATCTGCTACTTTAAAATATGGTAATATTTTGCATGTTGTTTGGATGTCAACCTTTGTCTTCCACAAAATATGACAAGTTTCTCCAGTACAAGAGCTTCTCTAAAAACTTCAGTCATTGTCATAAATACTTTCTGTAAGTATGAAAGCCTTCATCTGTAATATTGCTTAATTTTTATGTTTATTTAGCTTTCTCTCTTTTAGTGTTAACTTTTATTCAGGACTTACTTTGACCATGTAGTAAAAAATTGAGCAGAACTGGATATTCTTCTGTTCTGCTCCTTCGGTTCATATACCTGAAGAGTTTGACTCCAGTTCCTCAGACTGTCTTTGTGAAAAAAAAAATAAAATCTTTACAGATCTTTTGCAGAATTTGTGCACTACTTTAAAAAATTATTTTTTATGGTAATTAAGGTACAGTGGCCTCAAGACTTTGAAGATTTGCTGATTTGCTCAGGGCCTGGACTAAAAGGTTAATTTGTAGACTTCTTCAATAAATCAAGAAGAAAATCTCTTGCAGGCAAGCCTCTAAAAGATATGTGATTTGTTTCTAAAACAGGTTGTATATCATGGTCATTTATGCTTGGAGTTTGCTCCTGAAATTGAAGTTTTAGTAACACAATTCAAATAAAACAAATAAAGAACCAGAGGAGTAATAAGACAAGATTTGAATTAAAACCTTCTTTGGAAATAGGTGGCTGATGTTTAGATGCTTTGGGATGCTATTGCTACCAGCACTTGAATTGCTGTGTCCAGGTCTTCCTGCTGAGATTTGTCTGTAATATGCCTTTGATAGAATTAGGCTAATATTCAAATTCATTTCCTGCCAGAACTGGTTCAACATTCAAGTATGAAACCTAGAAATTCTTTAGTCCCAGATGTTTCTTTTTAATTGCAACTCAAATAGTTCTAACTTCTTAGACAATAAAAGCAAAATTTAATTATAAACTGGAAATATTTTAACATATTTTTGCAAACAAACAAAACCAAACCCAAGCCCAAAACTGTTGGCTTTTAATTGAGTGATGTGCATTTGTGCTCCTGAAAGGTCACTTCTTCTGCTTTTTTTTTTTTTTTTTTTTTTTTCTCCCTAAAAATTGAGAAACTCCCACAAATGTCTGGGATTCAAAGTTTTCTCTTTGGTGGGTGAAAACATGTATTGTCTGTGAATCTACATTAGCAAATCTATTTATTTTTACTGCTTCATTTTATGACTTTCCAGTCTGGAGGGATCAGAACGCTTTCTAGATCTTGGCTGCCATGGTGCAGCAGAGCCCTGTAGCAGTTGACCATGAGATTTCCAAAAACAGAATCTGGGGTATATATATATAAATATACATATAAAAACACACACACACTATTTTCAGGGAAGATAAACAAAGGTGCCAGCACTACAGGAGACTGAGATATAAGAGATGCACCTCTGTCAAGGCTTACAGTGATATGTCAAAATTGAAGTAACCAATTTTTTAACTCTTAGCTCTTTAGTCAGCACTCAGATGCTTTCAAAGGACAGAATCGATCCATTTAACTCCTGAATGTTGCTGTTTAGAGAAAGGTAAAAAAGAATTTGTTCAAGCCCAGTGAACATTCTGCTAAGTGAATTTTGCCCTGGTTTCAATATATAGAATCTAAAACTACAGATAAATAGACGCAGTCTTTTGAAAATAACAAATCCAACCATCTAATCTTAATAAAAGTGTTTTCTTTTCTTTTTTTTTTTGAAATGTAGCATCTTGGGAAATAAGTGCTTATTAAACAGGTGAGCATAAATTTTAAAAAAATTCTAAGGCTCTGTCTTCAGCCTTATCTGACTTTTAAAAATTGAGAGTATTCTGTTTTCTGAAAGTCAATGTCTGGTAATAAAAGCACCATCTCACCTATTTTCTAGTTTCATTTTTTATCAAATACTTGAGAAATTGAACAAACAATCCAGGATGCATCAAAAAAATGCCCATGAGTTTATTTTTCAAATCAATTTGCACAAGACATTTTGCATGAGTTAATTTGAGAAAATGTGTAAAAATCTTGACTCTAAGAAATGGAATGATACTAAATCCATTGCATAAAAGTTATCTACTTTTAATATAAAAGTTATTTTGCATTTTAATTTGTCTGGGTCACAAATAGATGTGGAAATCTGCTGCAAAATCTTTCTGTTATTTTGTTAAATTATTATTTATCTTCATGGATTCACTCTCTTCTGCCTGTATACATCTGACAGGCATATTTCTATCTGATTGTGGCTATAAAATAAAAGAAATTGTATATCTCTCTTAGCAGTTCTAAGTAGCATGAGAAAAATATTATGTTTAAAATAATAATAATATTTATAATAATAATAACAACAACAATAATAATAATAATAGTAGTAGTAGTAGTCCTGGGGTTTTTGACTAATATATCTGATATGGGTTATGTCTTCTTCACTTCTGTATTCTGAATGATAGCCATGAAATATTAATCAGCAGCTCTGAGTACTGATGAATAATAATCATCCTTCCCTTACGAGATGCTCATTCATTTCTTCACACTGCCTTTATGTTGACATGAATCAGTGCTTGTTTAGAAAAGAAAGACACTACAGGAACCAACACTTCCAATTGTAGGAACTCATACATTCCAAATTAGTGCATGCACTTTTCACAATAATGGCAATTAAATATTGGAATATCTACAAAGAGAGGTACTGGATTCAGCACCTTTTCAGGTCTTTTCAATCCCGGATACTTTTCGAAAAATTTCAGTATCAGGGACAGTTAAGTGAAAACATACTGGTTTGTGTAATAGAAGAGTCAGCAGAAGGTGGTTCAGGAATTTTTTCCAGCTTCTTTTGGCAGAAAGAGTGTCTTGTGCTATGTCACGTGAAGTTTTCATTGCCCCATTTCATAGCCTAAGTGAAATCATTGGTGAAATTCAGGCAGCCCTCTAGCGTCCCAGAAGCTGAAGTCACCATATTCCTGGAATAACAATTCTTAAAGATTTTTATACTGCTACTTAAAATCCTACTAATTTCAAATTCACTTTTGTTCCCTACATCACCAGCTCAGGAGGAAGTAGAAATTCTCAAGGAAAATAACTCTACAAACTTACTGACCTTGTAGTCCGTAAAATTTTAATAAATAGCATGATCAGAATTTAATTTCCTCCCAGGATTGTTATACATATTATTTATTTCTAAATAAATCAAGCCCAAAGTTTATAAGAGACAAAACATTTGAAGCATCAATATTTGATGTGAAACAGGACTAATAAGTTGTGACCCTTTTTGAACAGCAATGCCCATAATGCCTTTTGGTTATGTCTGGAAATTTCAATATCCATTGACATCTGAGGATCTGATAATTTCGGCTGAAACAGAGCAAAAACATGACCATTATAATATTATACATATAACCATATTAATATATTTATTAAGTAAATGTAGTTTTTAGTAATATTCTTACAAGAATATTTCCTAGATTTTTTTTGCTTGTTTGTTTTCTCATTTCTTTTGGTAAAGTTTCTTACAGCATAATCTAAATTCAAGATGTTCAATATCTACTTCTTTCCCTTTTCAAGATTATCATTGGAATGATACCTCACTTTTTGGAATTGTTCAACTCTAGTCAGCTAAGTAGAGAAGGTTCTTCTCTCCATTATTTTTCTTCCCTGGATTCTTAAAACAATCTACATAGAATTCTCAAAGATCTCTTTGATCTCTAAGGTAATTCCAAATCTTTGAAATCCTCCTAACCCATTTCGCTTCTTCAGACATCATTTAACTGTCAGGTTATTTATAGCACATCTTCTGACAGGAGCTCAGAAGCAGCTGTCTGTCATAAACCATTGGGAGGCTCTGGAGAAGCTGTAGAGATTGGCCTGGTAATAACTTCTCTGTTTTTGTGACAGCAAATTTGCCTCTAACACTGAGCAGCCTGGCCAGGCTGTGATTGCTCCCATGGCTGTGCAGTCACTTCCTCCTGAGGGATGGGGACAGTGGCTGCACAAACACTCCAGCAGTGACAAGCAAGGGGACAGAAGCAGTCACAGCACTGAACACAGAAGGAACAAGTCAGGCAGACACCTACAGACTGCCACCTTCTTAAGAGACCCTGGTCCTCAGAAGCAAAAGGTACATAAAGTGCTGCTCTGTGAATCACAGAATTCCCCTCTTCTGCTCTCTGTGAAATCAGAAAATAATGTTTTGCCTTGGCCTTGGCTCAGCTCAGCCAAAGGAATTTCTCATTTAAATCAAAGCAAAAAGTTGTCAATAATTGACTGCAGAAATAATGAAATAAAATCCATTGTCTCTATTGAAAACTTTGTGGCAATCAAGAAAACAAATTTGATTTTAAAAAATTTTAAAAGAAAAAAGAACATTTTTCTCCAGCTGACTATTTCAACAAGGTATTCCATTTTCTCAATCACTGGATAGTAAAACTGATATGCAATAATAACCAAGGTTTTATTATTAGTATAACTAAAATCTAAAGTTCTAACAAATTACAGTTTCAAATTCAGCAGTATCTTTCCCTAGGATTTATCACTGAATGAACAGAGACTGTTTACAGATATATGAAAATTATATAGTCCTTACCACATGTGCATAATTTTCTGTTTATTTTCATGGTCATTTTTGATGGAAAGTTACTGTTACATCTTTATGCTTGCCTACCTCAGGTGCTTCATAATTCTTTGGCTGACATTCTGTGTAAACCTGTTTATTATAAAACCCTAAGCATTGTCACTGATGCCCTTTGTGCAAGCTCACTAGGAAGTAAGGCAACTGAAAGCAAGGCAGATGCCACACTGTATTTTTGCAATATGCTTTACTTTTCTTGTGTTGATGCTGTTAAAAAAATATTCCAACACAAATATCTTGTGGGTCATACTAATTTCCAATATTAATAAATATTCATTTTCCCTGAAATGAGAATGGAGTGAAAAATGGTAGAAAAACTATTTATAATAAACAAACCAAAAATTATGTGATATCTCTGCCTGTTTTTATATACTAATTTGACCTCTGCTTGACAAAAATTTAAAAAGTGCATGGCAACTGTTTCAGTTAAGCAGATGTGATATACACAGACACTGTTACTGAGCCTTAGGCCTGATAAATTCAAATTGTTCTATTATTTTCCTTAAGGTCACCTTTATGCATTTCTTAATTTCTTTTAGTCTCTAGGAAGAAGACACATAATAATAACTCTTCTTATCTGACTTTAATTTTGGAAAGGGAACTCTAGGCCTCCTGTACTACAGTAAGACTTTCTCTCCTGATAGGGAATCTCAGAGTTCACCAGGTCAGTTTTATTTCCAAGGAAGTATTGAGGTGCTGGAAGGCAAATGACGAGAAAATTTTAAGTTTAATTTATATGTGACAGAAAACTGATCTACACAGAAATAATTTTCATATAATGTAATCAATGTTTAAATGGTACTATATGAAAATATTTTTTTTTCAGTTTGATTGGAAAGGTTGTAATGAAATACTCATTTCAGGAGAGCTCTACAAAGTCAGTTTCTATCCATTTTTCTTGTTGCTTTCAATGATTTTTTGACCTTGTGAAAACAATTCTGAAGTTCAGGAACTTACTGACTTAAAATAGTGCAATTTTGTAAAACTAAAGGTAAACCTTGAGTTTTAGAGAAAGTAAATAACCTGAGAGTATGAAATGGAGAAACAACTCTTAAGATATAGACAAATTTTGTTGGGGTTTGAAAATATCTGCTGAGTTTATCTTGATAGTTTGTATGTTTGGATTATTTTGCTAAACAGAGAAGCACTTCTTACCTTAATGGTGCCAGCTGAACAGCAAAGCATTTAAGCTTCAGCTCCTCTGACATTTTGAAAATTAATGGAAGTTTCAACACATAATTTCTGCTGGTTTAGATGTGGTTGTTTGTATAGTCTAGATAAATTTCAGATGAGCTCCCAGATCATTAACATCTATCAATATCTGTCAACAACCCAAAGTTTCAGCACACTTCATTTCATTTATAAAGCTGTTCTGGAGCACCAGTGTTTGTTTGATCCATGTGTTTTCTGAGTGTTGTAATCTATGTTTTCATCACAAGGTTGAGCATTTTATTACATCAAATGCTCAACAGAATGGAATAGTAGTGAAGCTGAAATACTGCTGTATTACATTTGTCAAAAGAAATCTGTTTTAATGATGGAACTGAATCTATAGCCCTTGTTTGTTGTTTAGCTGACTTTAATAGAATTTTCATATGGAAGAGAGTTTGCACTGAAAAGTGTTGATTACAAAAAAAATCCCCACAAAACAAAATAATTTCAAGAGTGTGTTGATGTTTTTGGGTTTTTGTTTTATTTAGTTTCCAGGGTTTGTTGGGGTTTTTTTGTTTTGGGGTGGTTTTTTTTGTTTGTTTTTTGGTGTTTTGTTTTTTGTTTTTGTTTTTGTTTTTTTTTTTTTTGTTTTTTTTTTTTTTTTTTTTGTTTTGTTTGCTTGTTTTGTTTGGTTTGGTTTGGTTTGGTTTGGTTTTTTGTTGGTTGGTTTGGGGTTTGGGTTTGTTTTTGTTTGGCTGGTTTGGTTTAGTTTTTCAACAGTGATAAAATTTACATTTCAAAATTCCCCGGGCTTCTTTGCCATGTATGTCAGCCTGACAGAGCTAGTGAACGTAATACCCAGCTCTCTCCTAATCTGCAGCCCCAGAGAGGTAAATGGCCAGAGAGTGCTGAGCTCATGCTTTATGCTGTCCCTAAGCACTGGGATTTGAACTGCTCATATGGTGTGGCTTAGAATTAAGAAAACCAGATCTTAAATGACTTTCACATACTCTGCTACAGAAATAAACATTTGGAAGACCTACAAATAGTAAATTCTTTCAGGGTCATACTGTTGCAAACCTTCCAGGGAATTCTGATGTTTGGTTGGATTTCTGTGGTGGTTGGAAAGCAAACTATGAAATCCTCTTCGGTAAAGAATGAACAGCCTTCATTCTTTACCGAATGAGCATTGTTTAATGATGAAGCCTAAAAAACTATCTAAACCAAATACTTGTAAGTTATTGTCAGCTATAAATCAAAATCAGGTGGGTTTTTTTTTGTTTGTTTTTTTTGTTTGTTTGTTTGTTTGTTTTTTGCTTAACCAGTCAGGTTTTTCAAACTAGATATAGAGCATTTTATGGTCTGATCTTTCAGAATGGAGATAGGCGTATAACACTCAGAAAAAGTGTCACTAGTATTTTCCTATGAGCCCTGCAATCCATAGGATTTTATTATTTATCAAAATTCATAAAAAAGTAATCAAATGGGACACCACTTATGGATGTTGAAAGCCAAGCCCCAACAGTTTGATTGCCTTAAAATTTTGTGGAGAGTTTCTTTAAGACTTTGGACTCTCTGTATGAACTTTGGGAAATATGGTGAAGCTGCCACTATCATCTGTTGACATTGAGAAACAAAATATTCCGTGTCAATTCTGGATTTGACAGCAACAGGCTAGAAACCTTAGTTATCTTAAGAAAGGCTAGATTTGACATTATTGATAATCCTCTTCTTTGTATTAATATTAGATACTATTACTGTGGAATAAACAAACAGGAAATGGCTCAGAAAAGACAAAGCTCTTCAAATACCAACATTTAATTTATTAGAAAAGGACAGAAAAATATCACCAATTACCATGTGACATTTATTTGAGTGAGAGGTGTGTGCATCCTTGTGCCCATTTCATCTTCAGTCATGTGAAAGGAGGTTTTAAAGCGTCACACCAATGAACATGTAATATAGTGAAAAATAGTATTTTGTTTAATCAGTTGTGCATATAAAAGTTTCAAGACATAACAACCTTTTAAAAGAAAAAAAAATAGTCTAGTCCTCCCAGCTATTTTGTAACTCAATCCTTTTTTTCTGCCTAAAGAAGTTCCTGGGATTTAGAGGATCCCACAGTTTATTTAGCCAAGTGTCTTTGCTGAATGGTGATTCATTTCCCAGTGTATGCCACTCTTTCAGAACTTGCAGCAGGGCTATCACCTTGATTTGGCACTCAAAGCCTTTAGCATTAAGGTAAAGGAAATCGTTTTCTAACTTTGCAACCTTTGAGGCAAGCAGCTGTTTTCCAGGGTACATCTGAACAAGATATTCACTGCTGTGAATCAGATCTCCAATATTATCTGACATTTACTGTGCTCATTAAATCAGCTCTTCATCAGGACAACAAGCAATCTGACTAAAAACAAGGAGACAAAAAGTAGCTCTTAGAAATTAAAACCAGTAAAAATCATATCATTCTCTGGTTAACTTGAAGGTCAGTGGAGCTGTGGGAACTGATAAGCATAAGCAAGCTACTGTTGCTGAAGAACTGGCTGCTTAAGTTTCAAAGATGGACAACATTTTGGATTAAAAACCAGAAGCACACAGATGCATCTTCTTAATTTTGTTTAATTTCATTAATTTGAAGTGCTATGTTATCTAAAAGGGATGACCTATCTTGCTGAAGTAGCTGGGAAAGTACTTAGTACTAGGCAGAAAGATCAGGAAGCAGCTGTGTGTTTAATTTTAATGTGTTAAAGTGTTTAAATGATGTGTTAAAATGTTTGGATAGTTTATGTGTTGTCTTTTCTAATGTGAGCAGTTGCAAGCATTCAAATTGCTCTGACACAAAGAAGGTAGAACCAAAATATTTTCTTGATAAATTTCAACTGGTATAGGCAACTGCTAAAATTTTTGGTAGCAGGTATTCATGAAAGGGTCTGTTGCTTTGTCCAGTATGAGAATTATCCTTCCTTTCCCTTTCTCAAACATTAAGGGGAATGTCCAGTGTTCTGACTTCATAAGATAAGCAAAATGTTTCTGGTATTGTCACTGGCTTGGCTATTCTGGTCATGTTAAAATTGTCCATGGCAGAATTAGAGGCTCACAGCTTCCGTCTGACAGGTGGAAGGATTTTGCCAGCACTGGAGGAAAGGACAAAACTGCATAGTGAGTCTGAATGGATTTCTATTTCATTTTAGGCATACTGAAGAGGTTTAACTACATATTACAAACACAGCTTTCAAGAGCAAATTTTTTGGAAGAGACTACTCCAATTTCACCTGCGGTGACTTTTCAATGTAAGAATACTGTTGCTGTTGGCAAGACAGCTGTATCAGTATTAACAATTTTGGGAGCCTTGCTAAGATGACATTTTCAGCATGCCAAGTTAAGGGGCAGAGGTCAGAAAGCAACCAGCAGAAACAGAAAGCTACTTTGACTACTGGTGATGGTATTTACTGAGTGGGAGAACCTACATGGTAACTTGGTTATACAAGTTGACATATACCTGCACTTTAAATGGCCTTTATTTCAGATCATGGAATGCAAGAGCACAGGGATGATGATTCATATAACGAATAAATTCTAGAAGCACCAAATGTTGCTTCCCTGTCATAGGTGCAGGATAAAATTAGTTCGTATTCTAAATTCAGCTAGTAGTGGAAAATACAATATTAAATGACTAGCAACTAGTCTGGCAGTCTGTAAAAGGTGACAAATCTGAATGATTAATGACAGATGAACTGTCCTTTAACGTACTGAGTTTATTTTCAAGGTAGACTTAAAGAAGTTTGGAAAGAAATTGTAGAAACAGACTTGTCATTTTCTACTTCTTCCCTGTGGAGAGAAACTTTTCAGTCTGGCACTTTTACAAACTCTCATGTAAAAATCTTTCAAAGCTGCAGTCCTGAGACATTCCTAACTTTTTGACATTGATAAAAGGAAACACTTTCTTAATTATTTATCCATATGTCAGAAATACGCAGAAAAGTACAGAATTATCATTTCCCATAGAGAGTGTTTTATTCCAGTTATCAAAAAAAAGAAGATAAACAAGAGTTTTTTCATCTCCTGGCACTGCAGTTAGTATATAGACGAAGAGAGCACCTACTATGCCTTTGCAATACTTTTCATACATTAGATGTTAGGCGTCAGTGACAGGATGCTGCTGCCCCCTTGTCCAGGGACAATGGGACAAGGCATTTTTCTTTCATAATGTTTTCCACTTCTCTTTCTTCTTTTATAACATCAGGTATTAACTGGATATTGCAAAATCCAGCTTAATTGCATGATGCGTAATATCACTGAAAACTTAAGAGAAATGTGTTAAAAAGGACAAATAGATTTTTTCCAAGTTCTAGTGTTCAGCCTCTGGTGCTCTGAGCATAAAACTGCCTTTGAGCCTCTCCCCTCTCTCTCTCTGCCTTCTTATTCTTATTCTTATTCTTATTCTTATTCTTATTCTTATTCTTATTCTTGCAAGCACACAATATTCTCTTCTCTGGCTAATCTACTTAAAGTGTTATCAAATTTATTCCACTTACTGTAGCTGTTTCTGCCTATTATTTGTAACATCAGAGATATATGACCAGTTTTCAATATACGGAAGTCATCTTTATTAATTTTAAATAAGTCCTTAGCAATCCCTTTTGGATTTCTGTCCCCTTCAAGCTTTAATCAAAAGGAACAAAAAGACATGGCCATCACCCTGCTCACAGAAAGCTTAAGCTCCAGAGCTGGGTGCAGACTAAGGTGGGATTTCCAGGCAGCTGAATGCATTCATCAGGGCTCCAGGGACATTATCAGTCCCTGCAACATCTACCCCTGCCCCTTCTAGGGACAGAGCTGCATGTGCTACCCCAGCTCTAAGCTGTCACAGCTCAGTAAACAGCACACTTCTGTGATGAGCTGGCTGAGGGAGAGCTGTGAGGAGCCTTCTTGGGGGCTGCCGCCCAGCCCCTCTCCTGCAGAGCAACATTTAGTCCATCCCTGAGTGTCATGGCGGATTTTTTGAGCCTGGCTTTGTCTCTTGCACATTACATTGAATCATAAAATTATAGAATGGCTTAATTGGAAGAAACATTAGGGATCATCTGGTTGCCACCCCTTTGCCAAGGGCAGATACACCTTCCCCTAGACCAGGTTGCTCAAAGCCTGGACCAGAGAGTTGGGGCATGACCTCAACACTCTCTTCAGCTCTCTTACAGGAGGTTGTAGCCAAGTGGAGGTCAGCCTCTTCCAAGCAACCAGCAACAGGATGAGAGAATACAGTCTCAAGCTGCACCAGGAGAGATATAGGCTGGATATCAGGAGGAATTTATTCAAAGGAAGTGTGATTGGACATTGCAATGTAGTGTACAAAGAAGTGGAGGAATCACTAGAATTACCAACTTTAGAGGTGTTTAAGAGCAGACTGGGAACTCAGTGCCATGATCTAGTTGACAAGGTTGTGTCTGAAATCTCAGAGGTCTATTCCAACCTAATTGGTTCTGTGAGTCTGTGAAAGCCTTTTCCATGTCCTGAATAACCACATGTCCTGTTTCCCTCTGCAGAGGGCCCACATTTTCCTTATCCTTTCTTTTATCACCAATGTACCTATAGAAGTTTTTTTGTGTTGCCTTTGACATCCTTGGCATGATTTAATTCTGTATTGTCCAGACATAGAAGCCATTCCACCACGTCTCTGTGATGTCAGTAAGCCCTGCAGGCACACTCATCTCTAACTCCTCCAATTCTTCTTGCTATGTACATTTGCATAGAGGTATGTAAGTAGGATCCCAATGAAGGTCACTTACTGGCTGGTGTGACAGCAATTCCTTTGTTCTGCTCTTCAGATGATGTCCTGCTGACCTGCAATCCCTCTCCAGGCTCTGATCATTGCTTGCTAACCCTGGCACTAAATTAGTAGGAGAGGGATGCATCCAGGTTCCCCTCCCCTGTCAAATGACCCTGAGACCATCAGGGGTTTGAACCAAACCCAAGGGTATCTGCCTGCATCTGGCCTCAGCACTCTGCTCCAGAAATGCGTTTCTGTTTGGCTGTTCCTGGCAGCAACAACACCCAAGGCTGAGGCCAGAAATGATGGCAAACAAATGGCAACAGAGATGCTAGATATGTAGAATTCCCTTTGGCAGACAGAATCCTCAGGGACTAGTTGTGAAACATCTATTTCACTGTTCTTGATGACGGGACCTCTGCCTGAGGTTTTGAATATCATTAGGAGGCTTGGGTTTGTTTTGTTGTTTGTTTAATTATTTTCCCCACAGAAGCTGTATGAGACTCTGAAATAGAAATATTTGGTGTTCACACTAATATAAATAATAGTATGCATCACTGTGCATGAATGTTACGCTGCAATTGGGTAATGGCTATTCATTACTTATCTAGTGGTAATGAAAGGGCAAATTTTGTTCACATTCAGTTATAAGGGAGAGCTGTTTAATCCAGTGGCAAAATAAGTAGAATGGGATTTACTGTTGCCAGAGGCTATTTCTGAGAGGCTGACTGTAGTTTTTTTTTTCCTTTATGTTTTTGTAATGTAATGGAAAACTACTGAAATGAGAGGGACACTGTTTCTAGGTCATTGTAAGAAGAGTAAACTTAATACTAACTTAGAATGTATATTGTACACATTTGAAGTGGTAGGGATAATGAGCACTCAGAACAGTCTCGGTCGACAATTCACTTGACAACACAAAACACAGGTTTGCTTTACTTCGGTGTAGTGTTCTTATGGATTTTCTGATTTTGATTAGAGTAGCCAGATATGGTGGGTCACACCTTGAGCTGATATGAGTACTTGAACTGGCTACTGTTTGAAGTGACCTTTAATAGCTGATACCACCTGGTGGTTTAAAGATCTAATCTGTGTGCTTCTAGCTTTCTATGGCCATGGATTATTTAGTTTAAGAGACTGAAGGAAGCCATGTTCAGCCTTGATTTTTGAAAAATATCTAGCTCGGAAGACCAGTAATGAGCTAAATCTCCATTTAAGTTCGAATTTTAAAGCTTTCCAAAGCCTTGAATGACAGACCCATCATCATATGAAATTTTTTCAGGGTTTTGTGTTTAATTACCTTCAAACTGGATTCACGTAATCTTCTGGCAAAAATAAAATAACTCAAAAAACATTACAGCTGTCAATGTTGAAATAAGTGTAAAAGAGTAATATCTCTGTGAATGAAGGGAAATACTCTGAAATATGCTTCATTATGTACACCACAAAAATACCACCATTATTGTTATCAAAGCTCAGTGAACACAAGTTTATCAAAGACCTGAATATCTCTTGCAAAGCTCAGAAAAGTTGTTTTTAAAATATTCTTGATAAAAGTTTACTAGAGATAGAAATATATCTCCGTCTAAAACTCTGTTTTGCACCAGTTTTGAATTCTGATTTTACTTATTCATTTGCTTGTTTGTTGCAGGGGCTTTTTCATTTGTTTCTAAATAAACCTTAAAAAGAAGGTGCATTAAAATTTTAAATTTATAGAATCAACCTAGAGCTACACAATTCAGAGCCTAACCCTAAGCTTGCTATGTCCCTATCATTTCTCAGAAAGCATTTTTTAATTTCAAATCATTATCTTAGTTGTAGAAACTTCTTTAGCTTACTGATGCTTGATAATATGTGGCAATGAGCTTGTTTTGGGAGCTTTAAAAAAACAAAAATCACCTTTTTAATCCTAACCTAATTAACACATATGAAACACCTCTTCCAGACAGAACCTTGATAAAGATAGAGGTCACCAAACCTTTCTAATTTGCTTGTAATAAAACTGAAAACTATCACATTCAGATTGGCTTTACTTCTCAGAATTGCATGTTCACATTGAAATAGATATTATATATGTGTGTGTGCAAATGTATTTTGCACACACTTGTGTGCTTAGATGGATATATACACACATTCAATACATTTCTGCTAGTAAAGAAAAAACCATTTGTTTCTGAAATGGAGAAACAGGAGCATAATCCACATCTACCTGCTCAGGTTATGTTTGGATTCTCATCATCACAGTTCTACAGTAGCTTAAAATAATGAATGTCAAAAAGGTCATTAAAAAACTACCAAGTCTAAGTTTAAATATTGTGGGAAATAAGTTGAATTTAATTGCTACACACATTTCATTTGAAACATTTCTTGCTAAATTTTACTTATTTTTAGAAATCAGAGATAAAACAGCAACTCATAAACATAAAAATGCAATTAAAGTATCTGGCAGAAGTGTCAGATGTATACAACTTATGATCAGTAAAACTTGAGTGAATAGAAAAATATCACAGAATTTAAGTTAGTTTTGCACAGGAAATCAATATGGTACACAGTATATTAAATAATATTATTTTGTATTTTTTACAAAATAATTGTATTAGATACAGGCGACTAATTTAATGAAAAAGATCCAAAAGTGAGAGTGGAGAGAGAAGGGAGAACACTTAGAACACTTTAGTTTTTTTCAAACTAACATCTCAGCCTTTCTACAATCAGTTTTTTCACCAAATTGTGAGTATTAGATTTTCTTCACTTGGCTATAACCACACATTTGTCAGTGATAAATAGGAAATGTAAATTCTGTAAACTTCAGTGAAAAAAGCTCATTACCTCCATCAAACAAGTATTATATTCAATGGAATAAATCCACTGCTGGTAAAATTAAAATTCAATGATTTACCTTAGAGATTAATTTTTCTTACAGTTTCAAAAACTGTTAAACTGGATGAAGTTTTAATAGAAAGCTCTTGTTGAATTGATACTTCCTACAAAATATGTAGTATGTTTTTGTGGTGTGTTGACCTTCAGTGGCTGCCACATGCCCACCAAGCCACTCCATTACTTCCCCCTCATCAGGGCAGGGGAGAAGAAAATGAGATGAAAATGAACTCACAGGTCAAGATAAAGGCCATTCATCACTTTTATACTATGTATTTAAGTAAAATTTATCTAGAGATGGATGAGATGTCTATTTGTGTTTAGTGCTTGTATTTCAACCAGTACTTCAAGACTTGGAAGTTAAACTGTCACCACTTCCATTATCTTCTCATGAGAAAAATTTACCATAAAATTTATCTGAGCTTGCAGATTTTCAGTCTTGTGAATTCTGGAGCTCACAACTGTTTTTTCTGCATTTTCTAAGCTTTCCATGTTTAAATATGTGATTCATGACAATTATTCAGTCTAAGAGACTTCACATAAGAGTCTGTGAAAATCTTGGGTTAAGTTAATATCAAACCCTTTTGGCAAAGTAAGCAAAAGAGGTTGTGGAAATATTGACATGGATGGATAGATTTTTATCAACTGTATTTTCAGTCCCTTAAAAATAAAAATCTGTTGGGAAAAAAGCTCTTCCTAAGACTAAATTCTTGCAAGATGTGGAAATAGGAAAAGAGAAAAAAAGACAGTTTCTTTTATTTAATGTGACTTTTCTGCAGATGTTAACATTTTTATTAACATTTTAACACAAATAATGAAAATTAATTATAGAGAAATATAGTGAGGACATTTCATTATGTCTCCCTAACCAGACATAATGAAATTAATATTTCCTGTATGGCTTGGCAGAAGCTACCTTTTGACCTTTACAGCACAGCAAAACTCTTATCTATTCTTTAAAGTACTTTCTTGAAGAAGCAGCTCATGTTTTGATGGTGAAAGGACTGTGAGCTGGGGTGTTTTTCCCCTTCCTCTACTGGAACAGAAGAAAAAAGTATCAATTTTGTACTTTTATGTATATTACACATTTTTGAATGTAAGATGGTAGTAATGCAATAGATCTCAGAGCTCCCTTGGATATGTATTTTTAAGTTTACTTTGAGACAAAATCTAATTCACAGAATCAAATATTTAAACTGCCACTTTTCCATTCACCTACTGTCAGCATTTATAAAGGTACAAAGGACATTTAAAATGTTTTTATTCAGCTTTTGATCTACATAACTTTTTTATTCACATTGTATAATGTTGTAAAAGTGAAAAACACATAAAAAGAAACAATAGAAAGTAAATATGAAGAAAATATTTAGATAAATTGTTATTTTATTCTTCTAATCTAGAGTCAAACATTGGACCACACGAGGCACCAGAATTTCTAAATAAATTAAATGTGATCTATAAATGAAAAGGACATGGTTTTTAAGGCACTTTAACAGTGCTCTTAGTAATATTATTAACTTTTACTCAACCATGAAGTGGTCAGGCCGTTGAATTGGATGATAGTTGTAGGTCCCTTACAACTGAAATATTCTAATCTATATTATTTGCTTCAATTCAATTTGATGTGATTGAGTTCCACACTGTATCTTACCCTGTTATATATACTGTAATTTATACTGATTCTGATTTTTCAAGGAACAGTATCATTAATGTGTTACCTTTTTTTTATTTTGGTTTTCTTTAACTTCTGTGGAAAGCATCCCATTCTGCATGTAATCATATAGAGATGTCTTCTTGCGCACAGACCTCCTCTGTACTGACACAGCGGAATTGAAATCTTAATTTGCTTTTGTTTCAAGAGAGCTATGCATCTCAGAATGAGAATACTAGAGACAGAAACTAGTCTACATAAAGTTCCATTGCAAAATCTTTTTTCAGATGACCCGCACAAATTTCAACCAATGATGTTTCCATCAATGATGGAAACATCAATGATGTTTGATTCACTGAAAGACAATAGTACAACCTCTCAAAAGTCACCACAAGAAATTAAGGTTTTTGTGTGTTTTGTAGATTACCTTCCAAAATTATATATGTGTGTATCTAAATCAAAAGATGGTCTTCTCTAATGATAATCAGATGATTTTCTTTAGCTTCTTTTCAGAAGCCAAAATAGAGATATTAATTTTAACCACCAATTAATATGCTAACCATTAGTCAGGAAGACCTAATGACCTAATCATTGGACCATAATTCTTTAATTTATCACCTCATTCCCTGCAGCTGTTCACTGCAGTCTGCTAGCAAGGCACACACAGGCTGCTGCCAAGGCCAGCTCTGTGTGACAGTGGAAGACTATGGGGCCAGGCAGAGGACACAGTCCTCCAGACTCTAGCACTTTTGAGATCTTTTGCATCTATGAAGTAGAAGGCTTCTTATTTCCTTATATTTACACAGTGATTTGCAATGTTAGGATTTAAGAGCATTTCATATTTTCAAGGAACCTGCTTAGTGGGACACTTTGTATGGCTACATTTCACAGATTTAGAATCAAAACAAAATCCAAGTTCCTCTGATGACAGATCTGAATCCAAATTATATATTACATTTCCTAAGCTTCAACACCTTTTTCTGCTCTATTTTAGAGTTTATTCTGATGAGGTAATAACTATTTATGGTTCAAGCACAGAAAATTGGTGTTCCTGTTGATTTTACTGAAGTGATCTATAAAACCTAACCGGTTGTGCGCATTACTGGACTGACAAAACATATTCTACAATGTTAATATTCATTGAATGTAGATACTGGACACTTCAGTGATGTGCCAAATTATTAAGCAAATAATTATTAAGAAAATATATACCATCAAAGATTAAAAATCAAAATGTAATTTTTTTTTACTATTGTTTTGCAGTTAAAAAATCAGTGAATGAAAGAAATGTATGTCAAGACTTATTAAACACAAAGTTAAAGACAAAGTTTAACATAAGATACTAAATTCCAAGTTGTTGGAAGTCTTACAGTATAAATTTCTCAGTTCTGATACATTTTTATTCCTAAGCATTCACAACTGTTTATTTTCAGAAACATGATACTAGGCTAAAGGAATTTTAATAGCTGTTCCTTACATTCTTTGTCAGAATAAATCAGTCTTTTAAAGAGAAAATTTTAAACATATCCAAAATGCAGCCTTCCCCACCATTAGTTATGCAATTGATACAATAAATGAAAGCAACTGCTTAATTTGAATCTACAGAAGAATGTAAGTGTGTTCTTTTTTAAGTAATTCACCTTGAGATTTAATCAGCATATTGGATTCAAAAAACTTATTAGTCAAACACAAAAACAGGAAAAAAAAAAGAGAGAAAAAAGTGTATTCTGTCCTTATCATTCCTACATTTTAAAATAGTATGAATTCTAAATTGCAGAGTTGTTACCTTCTGGTGTACTCAATAGTCATCTTTTACAAGTGAGAACATTGCAGAACAGAGTCAACATCCTTCCATTTGATAGTGGTGGTAAGTGGTGTTGGAGTGTTTATATTCTTCCCCTGTATATTCAACCTTGCATCTTTGACAAAAGTGAGCATCCCAGAGGGCACACAGTTCCTACAGACCTGCTATGATTTTCCATATATCCTGGAGCAGTAATACTCTAAATGTTATGTAAAGCTCTTACCAAGATATAGAACTGAATGATATAGGGGAGCTTATGGGATCAGAGTTGAAGGGTATAGCTTCTTGGGTACCTCTGAATGATAGTATTTACATGAACATCCTGTGGCACAGGTAGAAAGTGTTTATGAAGTCTTGAATACTCCTGTAACTTAAGCTGTAGTTTTGCTCTCCATTCCCAGCAAACAATTTGCTTATTGTTGATATGGCATTCTGTTTCTTTGCAATTTTTTTCAAATGTCCTTTAAAATTTGCATGCATTCTCTGACTCACATCTAGGTACTATTCATTTTTTGAATTAGCAAACTACAGAGATTCAATTGGCAAAACCAAGGCCACATGAAATAAAAAACATTGTTATACCTTCAATCTTCAAATCATATTTAGACATAATTGCAGAACAGATCATATAATCTCTCTATTGGATCAATCAATCTCTATAATGGGTATCAAAAATCTATAAAAAATAAAAAAATCTGTATCAATCTCTATATTGGGTATCAAAAAAAAATTATTCAGAGAATTTAAACTGAGCAAAATTACTTATCTCTTTCACTCTATCATCTGTAGAGTGAAAGACTACTGTAAGAACACTTAAATAACATCAGGAAATGCCACCTGAATTTACCACTGATGATGATGCTTTACCAATCAATCTCCACTATTCAACTGTGTAAGTTTTATCAAGTCCAAATTCTTTTCTTAAATAATTCAGCTCTCCTGCCAAAGTAATTTACATTGTATTGAAATTTTATTTTTTAGTGTATCTTCTAAGATTTATTCCATGGTTATTAAGACTGCAAATCTTATGTCATTGTCATTATCTTTTGCTATACTGTAAGCATATGGTTTCATAAGGAGATAGAATTGTTTTATTTTTTCCCTTTGGTTTTATGATCTGTGTTTCAAAAACTCTGCTAGAATTCCCTTATTCCTTTCCTCTAACTGTTTTACTTTTCAGAATGCAAACCATAATCTACGCGTTCCCCCTTTAAAAATGTAATTCCTGTAAACAAGATTGAATTTACACTTTGAAATGTAAACATCACAAATGTTGGTTAAGACCAGCTGAATAGTGTATTTCTGAAAGCCATTTCCTTTCACTAGCCAAGAACTTAAAAGTAAATAGATTAAAATAATAGTTTGAAAATATTTGTTAATTATTTGGTTAACTTATTCCTGGAACAATTTAATGTTTAACTACTCTTATTTTTCTCTTCCTCTGTGTTCTTTGATTCCAAACAGACATGAAACATGGGATTTGTCTTGTCTAGTTTCAAATGTCTTGAAGATTGTCTCAACCTAAGCTAGAGCTGTATAAGCTCTCGTTATTGAGAGAAGTAGACGTTGTAGGCAGACAATTTGTCTAAGCTGTCTCAGATGCTCATCTTCAGTGAGATGAATCACTCCTTAAAGGTATTTATTTCTCACCATTGATTAAAAAGGAAGACTAGATGACTAGTTTAGATGACAACTTTTACTTGTCTGATGTTTACTGGGGCAGATCCAACACAAAGCGCCCCAAAGCATTCTGGTTTATGAGACACTGGAGTATTACTTCTTAGAATACCAGATTTCCAACAAAAATAGTCTTCATTTCCTGAGATGGACCACCTTCTCCTGCATTTCTTAAACTTGATTTTTAAAATTTAAAAAAACAAACAAGCAAAAAAAAACAAACCATAAAATGACTTATTAATGGCTTGGCACAGAAGTATAATTTTGCCCAAGAGTTTGGATTCAGTATTCTTAAGCCATATTGTAGAGAAATAAGTATTGTGAATAGAAAAAATTAAAATATTATAAGAATACTGTCATATATTATAAGAATACTGCCATATTTTATTGACGATAGTCCCCTTCTGGGTCAAGGTTATGACAATACTGAATAGATCAAAACTGCCTTACTGATTTATTATTTGCCACCAACTCACACTTAATCTTAGCTCTCAGTCACCTACAAATCACCTTTTTATACACAGCTTTTAAAGTTCACACCTTGTATTTCTTCTGAAAGTGATGGGTTATAATATACATCCATAGAAGTAACCATTAACCAAAAATTCATTATTTTTTGTCATTGCTACAAGGTTTAAATATTTCTCCTGCAAGTTCTTATAATTGCAATAATATGCTCATGGACAATATGGGAGTGCTCATCCAGTGCTGTCATGAGGCAATTTTAGGAAGGTTTACAAGGGTCTCTGGCAAAACACACACTTCAGAACATATTCAGGAAATTTTATGAAGACTGACAAAACTCACAGAGCTCTTGCAAAGGGCTACTGAACTTGAATTTCAAGCATTGTTAAAAAAAATCAAAATAAAACCAATCAAACAAATTAAAATACTACAGCAAAGTTCAAATGCAAACAAAACAAAACCCAACCTCTTGACTGGTTGTTTTTACATTAATGGGATTCATATTAGCCTATGTTTACATTACTGTAACTTTTCAGGTATCAACCACCACCTTCTATTGAGAATAAACTAAACTACACACACTGGCTCATTTGACAGAATTATTTCATTATTCCAGGTCAAATCAGTTTTATCTGGTGGTCTAGTAACAGACTGATACAACATTATTAGTAATTTTAGATATTAATGTAAGTAAAATCATGACCTTAAATTTATCTTAGGGTGTAGAAGACTAGTTTGCATCAATGTTTGCTATTGACTTATAACAATGTTAATGTTTGCTCCCTTTGCAGAAATACCAAAGAATGTGCTAAGGAAAGTGAGTGTCCCCCAAAGCAGAACAGGGGATTGTAGTCTCCAGGGAGGTTTCCTGAAATGGCAAGATGCTGCAGAGGCACAGCCAGGGCCTGAGAGGATGGCACCTGCTCCCAGACCCATAAGAGGTGGCTCTGGGGAACCTCCTCTGGCAGCTTTCATGGAAGGAGGATGGGGAGGATGCCTCTCTGAAGGTGGGATGTTGCTTTGTCTGACTGCAGAGGTTCAAATTGGGCTCAAGACAGAATGGTGGGCACCTGAGGCAACTGTTAGAAGAGGTGGCTAGGTCACTATGCATCCTATTTGAGAAATCATGGAGTCCAGTGAAGTTCTCACTGACTGGAGTAGGGGAACTATTACCCCCATTTTTAAAAAGAGAAATAAAGAACACTGGGGAAGGATATAGGCCAGTCAGCCTCACCTCAGTGCCTGTCAAAATCATGGGAACTATGCTAAGGCACATGGCAAACAAGGTGATTGGTGACAGTCTGCAAGGCTTCACTAAGGACAAATCGTGCCTGACAAATTTGGTGGTCATCTATGACAAGGTGACAGTAATACTGAATGAGGCAAGAAGGATTGACATCATCTACCTGGATTGTTGCAGAGCATTTGACACTGTCCCACACGATATCCTTGCCTCTAACCTGGAGAGATGTGGATCTGATAGATGAACCACTCAGCAGGAAAATAATTGCCTGGAAGGTTGCACTCAAAGAGTAGGGTCAATATCTCAGTGTCCAAGTGGAGATGAGTGACAAGTAGCATTCCTGACGGATCAGCCCTGGAACTGACGCTGTTTAACATCTTTGTCATTGACATGGACAGTGGACTGACTGCATCCCTAGTGCATTTGCTGACACCAAGCTGTGTGGTGTGGTTGACATGCTGGAAGGAAGAAATGGTATCCAGAGGAACCAAGATAGGCTTGAGAGTTGGGACCATATGAACTTCATGAAGTAATTAGAAGTTTTACATGCCTTTTCAACTCTAGGTAATACTCTTGTGTCATTTTACGTTGGTATTTCTGTTCTGTGGTCTGATAGGACTGAAATGAATAACCTATGATATGTTTTGTTTTGATCAACTTGTCACCTTTCTCTGAAAAGAAAATACGCCAAAATTACCTAAATTAAGGTATCATGAGCTGAAGGCCTTAACTGAATTTCCAAAATGTTTAATATTCACCAATTATTATCAAGGTTTTTGATTTTATTGCTAATAAAAAGGCATAGCACTTTGATATAATGATGGGAAACTTGATATATGTAGTATTAGAAGATTAAAAATAATGTTCTTGTATGTGAACTGTACTCTTACTGCATACTTCAATTAATCGAAGGGTAGTAATAGCACTCAGAATAGCTCATTTGTTAACACGCTTCTAAATAAGTTATAAACTCTGATGACCATTCAGTGTAATGTCTCATTAAAGCATATTGTTACTTTGATTTGGTTAATTATAAAAAATCAAATTTGCAATCCAAGTCCCTGGAGGCATTCCTATCTTTTTAGGTGCAGAAGGATAGAGGTTGCAATTATATTTTCCTCAGAACCTTGCAAACAGCAGTTCATCAAGACTGACCTTTAAGTTATATGATGAAATAGATTGCATCCATTGTCTTTCCAAAAGCAGTATGAGCAGGTAATATTCTCTGTTATGTAACTGTAAAACAAAAAACAGGTCAGCATCTGCTTAATTGCTTTAATAATTACGTTTGAAGCACTTGTTTAAGTTTAAAAATATGTATCAGTACAACATACTAAATCAAATTGTACAAGTTCTGTTTTCACCCAAAGCAATAAAGTGACTCGTCTATAGTCCTGCTGATGAAAAATGTGAAAGTTTGTCATAACCCACAAAGATTATAAAATACAGTCCAGAAGATCACTTTTTTAGCACTATTTTTCTATTTCTATCCTCTACAGGGAAATAACTTGAGCCTTATTGAACACAATTCTGACAGCTCACTTTCAGTGTCCCAGGGAAAAAAAACATTCTGCAGCTGAACCAAATAGATGTATTTTAGGCCTGTCATACTATATTTTGGGGTGTGGCCTGTCAAGCAGGTGGAACCGACATCTTGATCAATGTTTACCTGCAGTCATCAGGTAGAATATATCTCATGTTGCACTGGGAGATTGCTGGCTTTAAGCATTGAGCACAGGGAGATAACAGCACATATATACATGCATATATGTACATAATACCACACACATATGTATATGATGCCAAACAACATATACTTAAGACACTTTGTGATGGTGCAGGTTCTTATGCATACTTGTAGAGTATTTAAAAGTCTATTTGCACAGTACTGAGGTGAATATGGTCCAACATTATTGCAGAATTGTAATGAAAGTCAGTGAACCAGCAAATGCTCTGCTTCAGATCCAGCTCAGCCTTTCTGTACAGCTGCACTCTGGAGAGATGCTCTCCATTGTGGTAGAAAGTGGACAAAATTTCACTTCCTCCACATGAAGCTGCCTGAGGAGTCTTTATCTAGCTCCCATCAGGAAGCACATTGGCTGAATATGCAACCTTGAAAAGCACAAATGTAGCTGCTTGATATTTAAAACTGAGGCACAGGAGAAGGAAAAATTGGTCGTGCTTCACCATTGTGTTTTTCTAGGGATTCTAGCAACCAGTCCAGTCTGTCACCCCAATTCATTTACCATATTTATGTTAAACCTCACTGATTAACAAGTTGCTAAAATCCTAACATTTTGGGCTTGAGGTCCTCCCTTCAAAGGAACTTAACCCTGAAAAGGGGCCACTTGAACCCTCTCTTTCTAGTCACAGTGGAACACCTTCAAGAGCACAATCCAAAACTAGTTTCAATAGGTACATTTCAGTCTTTCTCTTGAACAAGCCCAGCTAATCAGATTTGACTTTTTTTTCCCAAGAATGAAACTCTGAATAAGCATGAGTGAAGTACAAAATCAGAATAAGGTGTCCCAGATAACTATAAAGAGAAACTTCTGTGAAGTATTATCCAGGAATAACAGAGGAGAAAAAAAAATCTGAATAAAACTATTGTCTATATAACTGAAATTTCTCTAAGTTTTAAAAGATGCCTATGATGCTGATCCCCATTATAATTGCACAAACTTTAAACATTCCTGCATTCAGTCAATCAACACCCCTGTGAGGTAAGGGACTACCGCTATCCTAAGTTGATAGACAAGAAAATTGAAGCTTACATAGCCCTATCAGAGAGACTCAGATCTTGTGTTTGGCTTTTAACCATCTTCTAAACTTTCCTGATAAAGAAAAAAAATCACTGGTGAAATGTTAGACATTCTGAAGAGTGACTGTCAAAGCATTTTTCCTAATGAATAATTTTCCTTACTGTGAGGGGCATGGGTCAATCTCCGTTATGGTAATACTGATACCCAACATCTTCCAAAACAGATCTTCCAGAACCTGACTGCTTCATGTAAAACTGACTTTTTTCCACTTACTAATGAAACTCTATCAAATTTCCTCAGAAGTTTATACGTATATTTATTGTTGAAGAGCCGTAATTTTCAGAATGACAGAAATCACATTGTTTAAGTATGTGGAAAAAGGGGACAATCCTCTCATAGCCCTTGTCATTTCTGATAAATGATAGCACAACGTATAACATGTTGAAAGAGAGGATTGCACTATTGGCCTTTGTATCTCCTGCTGTCATCCTAATTTTCTCTGAGACCATCGCAGACATGATGTTTTCTATGGCTCACAATACAGGAACAGAAATATTCTGGATATTGGTAGTCAGATATGGAGACTTTAATTTTGTTACATTAATAATTTCAGGATGCCTGGCATTGGTAATGCACCTTTGCCAGAATGAAAGGAAGAATAAAAAGAATACGAATATCCACCATGCCATCTGAAACTGTGCTTTTCATAGACACAGACTCAATTCTCCTCTTTTGAAGTATAATCAATTTCTTGTTAATAGCATGCAAATACAGTAAATACAGCTGCTAATGTGTTATTCTGTAGTCATTTGTTGCACCTGATTAGGGAGAGAAATGTAAAAGGTTAATTTTCTAATTGCATACTCCCCCTAAATTATGCATGTTATCACATCCATTGACACTCTATAATGGGCACTTTTTATTGCAGAGTGATTCACTATGAAACTGTGTATCTTCATATGTTTTATTTTTAGTAAGCAAGAAGATGGAAGGAAGGAAAAAAGAATATCCATCCTACCAAAATTTCTTAACTCTGTCTGGAGAGTTTGCTGACAGGATATTAAAGCACTCCAAAAATATCTCTTCTCCCTTTCTTCTCACAGCTCAGCTTTAATTTCCATAAAACTGTAATAAATTGAAGAGGAAAAATGAGGCTGAGCTAAAAGACACACTAATGCTGGATGCCTCTCCATAAAATTTTGAAAAGTAGCAACATCTGAAATGCATAATAAACAAGAATTTCCTCTGGATACAAAAGCATGTCCTCCATGACAGAGCTGCCTGAACTCACCAACTATAAAATCTTTTAATTGCCAGCCAGATGCTAACCACACCTAATCTGAGTCTTTCACACTCCTTGTGCTTTCTAAAACAGGGTCAGTGCATTAAGATCAGTTGTCTCCAAAAGATGAAAAAAGATTGTTTTGTTAGCTTACTAGCTATAACTGTCAATTGCTATCTGAAATGGTGGAACATAAAAGCAGTATGGACGCAGGTGATTGCTAATCAGTTACGATGTCAGCCTTTTTTCAGTCTAAGAACAAGTGATTTATATTTGATAAATTTGTAATTTATTAAGGATAATAAATTAAACTGGGGAAAAGAAACCTAAAAAGGAAGATAAGATGAGATAAAAAATTATGAGGATGTTTCTCTTTGTGTTTTTCCAAATCTCAGAATTAAAGTTGTTAAAATTAGATGTTAAAAGAGTAGAGCAAGGGAATGTTATGCTTTCACATAGTTTGAGTCAAATTCAATCATAACAATATAACACCGTTATATATATATATATGAATGTATATTTATATTTTTTATCGAAAAATAATTTCTAATAGAAAATTTTTCAATAAAAATTTTCAACTATCTCTAATTAATATATTAACATAAAGTAATATTTAGTGATCTTATAATCCAAAGCTATGTTGTTCTAAAAACTTGCTAAACAAAATCCAGAGGACTGAATGTAATATAAAATTTTGAAGTGTCAGATTAGACAGAGGAAAAAAGCTGGAAAAGATCTCTGAATTAGTGGAGATAGTAGCTTTTTTTCATTCCCACTGACAATAATCCATTTTTCATGTGGCACTGGCACAGCAGCAGTTCTGTTCTCCTTCCCACCTTCTAATATAAAGGGGGTTTATGGTCCTTTGCTACTATGTAACTTTTGTATCTCTTCAAAGTTTAAGCTCTTCAACTATAAGCTGTGTCTGGTGTAGGCAGTGTATTTACTATATCTAGTCTTATGGAACTAAAACAGGATAAACAGAGTGTTTAGTGTGTCTGACATGTAGCTACTACTAAAGGATACAGAGAGGTCTACTGACACTTACTTGAGTTACACCAATAAAATATTTGGCCCTTGCATACTTTTGAACATCAAGCTAAATCTCTGTTCTTTCTCTCCTTTCCCTTCTCCTCTTCAAAAAGGAATTCTGAAGAGTAAACTCTGAAGTTTTATCTACTTTGTTCCTGCCATGTCAATTTACCAAAACTTTAATACAGGAACAAAACTATTTCTTTCCAACTTTTGATGTTTTATCTTATGAAAATCAGCCAGTATCCTTCTCTCTGCTTTCCAGTGCATAATTCTCAGATTAGTCAAACAGTGGAAAAAAGGTGGTGATTTTAAGCTGATAATGACTGATGAAGGTAAAAGGACAGAAGGACAGATCTCAAGCTATAGAAGATCAGCAGCTCAGGTGAGGAAGAAACCAAAGGGATTTTTCTTTGTTTTTAATTAAATTCAGGTTACATGAAATGCAAGTGTCAAAGCCTAAATGAGGCTTAAAAATAACAACTCTTAGGAGCATTTTTAAAGGGTTTCTACTCTATGACAGTAATCAGTTGTCTAATTAATCCCAGTTGGGATGAGTAGTTTTTCATAAGTAAGTTTGGGTCTCTTCCAGTCTTTCATTATATGAGAGTTCTCCTGTGAGTCCAACACATTTTGGATAAAGCTAACACAGAAGCAAGCAGAGGTTATCTCCTTTTAGGTCTTGCCTTGATATTCACTATGCTATTGGTAAAATGATCCAACAGTATTTCCTACATATATATATATATATATATATATATATATATATATATATATATATACAGGTGTGTGTGTGTGTGTGTGTGTGTGTGTTTGTGTGTGTGTGTATGTGTGTGTGTACATATATAACTATATACATATATGTATGTATGTATGTAAAACAGAAAGTTTCCAGAATGGGAACTGCATCAAAAGTTACATGAATTTATAGAATTATTAACTGAGTTAGTGAGACTGAAGTTTGCAGGGAAAGTTTGCTTTTTAACATTCAACTTTATTTGTTTTATTTTGGCTGGGTTGTGTTAGTTTAATACCAAAATTGGCTAATAACAGGTAAACCCAGTGAAGTGCATTCAAGGAAAACACTTTTTGGATGGTGATAGTCCCTGTGATTATGGGTTTATTGTTGTTTCAAGAATGAAATTGATGTTGTCTTTTTTTGAAAAAAAATGGCCAAAATAGAAACATAAATACCTACATTTGTCCTAAACAAAGAGACCACTACCCAATTACTGAATGTCTAGTTCATTCTTTATAAATCAAACTCTTTTCCCCTCTGCCATGAAATTTCTTTGTATTTCACATTTTAGATCTTTCAGGAAGGCAGATACCACCATAATTTACTGCCCTTGTGCACACTTACCCACCAACTACTTTGATCCCTGGAGTAAGCACATTCATTCTAATGGAATTAGACAAAGCATGAATTTGGCCTGCATTATTTATTCATGCAGCAAATGCTGTGACTGTTCACCCATCAAATCAAACCCAGGATTCACATACTCTCCATTCCCAGTGCAAAGATTGCTAAGCAGCTGGTGCAAGAGGGGTAACTGAAGGCCAAGAACCTCTGATATAGCAAGGTTTATATGCAGTCTCCTGGGACTTTTATAGATTAGCTGGAAAATCCTGGAAAGCAATAATCAGCTACTGAAAATGCCACAAGAATGGGTATCATTACAGAGCAGAATCTGATGTCTTTCTTTAAATCTCTTGACATTATTTTGAAATAAATAAAATAGATGTCATATAATGCAAATGTGGATTGCATATATACAAAATATGGAGGGTCTTTCTTCCCCTTTATGTTGTTGAATATTAAATTGCTAAAATTGCAGGTGTAATCATATCATAAAACTTTATTGTTTTCTGTTTTATTTCAAAGCTCTCAATTTTCTGTTTTCTTCTGCTGACTAATTTTAAAAATCCACATGAAAAATCCATTCAGCTCACCTGTAATTTTTTTTTTCTGTGCAAAAATTTCATGAAATGAAATCTCTAATGTATTTTGTTTCAGCAGCATATGAAACAAGATCACTACAACTTTACATGCCACCTACTGAAGCTATTGACATTATACTTTTAAAATTTTCGTTAACACTTGTTCTTGATGCTTGCAATGCAAAAACCAAAGCTATTTGGTTCACGGAGGTTTAAGTAGTGATAGTGAATCTTAAGAGCTAAAGGGTAGTTCTATTAGATTTCACAATGTAAGATTTATTGCTTGTATTTACTATTAAAAGTGTTTTGAAAAACTTAATGTCTGTGCCACCCTATTTAAAATGGCATTTAATTCTAATAAAGCCCATTTTATGCTGGTATCAAAGCATACCTTATGATTTGCCATTTGAAGCTAATCTACACTGATGGAAGAAAAAAAAATACAGTTGGGAAATAGAGGTCTTTTAATTAAGCTAAAACCATGGGTCACAGCAAACTAAGATTCCAATGCCTTCTGAACTTAAGGTTCAAGCATTTTTTTTTTTCCTACCTAAAAATTTGTTGGGTTTTTTAATAAGATTACATGATTATTTGTGTTGGTTTTAATTTATACCATCATCACTCAAAATAATCTGAAATCAGCCTCATTCTAATGCTAATTTCATGTCTCATGAGTTTTAAATTGGCTGAGGATTTCAGATTTTGTCATCAAAATTTAAATCTTCTCACAGGATTATATTCAGCAAGTATACATTAATGATGCACCACTTTATCAAAAGTGGCTTGAAACTTACTGCTCATCAGCCTTGCATAAAACTTCAACCTATGTTCTCTGGGCCATCAACCACCATAATCATCCTGATCCCGTTAGAGTATAAGTGCAATCTATTGAATGATTTTAGGGTTTAAATTATTTGATTTTTTTTTTTTTTTTTTCATTTAGGGGTTTTTGTACATAAGCTGTTGAACAGGAATTTTGTTTCCTTTGTGTTAATGCTTTTAGTGACTAAGCAGTGTTACTTTTCCTTGGTAACTTTGATCACATAATCATATACCTGTAAAAGCTCTAACATGGTTTGCTGCAACTTGAAAAGACAAAAAACAAGGATAATATTACATAATCTTTTTAAGACTAGGAAGAAAATAAAAAAGGGAAAAAAAAAAAGCCAAAAATAAAAGAAAGTAAGAGCTACTTTTTTTTCCCTGCAGATTTGATTAGAGTAGGTGATAAAAATTTCTTCCAGGCAACTTTCAGGAGTAAAAAGATTTACATCAGAATTTAACAAAAATTCTCAGACATGTCCAGGATAATAAGGAAATTTAAGCTACAGGTAGTCATATATGTGTTACTTTACTAAAGAAATAATTTCTGCAGTAAGATAGCACAGCGTGTTATGCTTATCAGCTGCCACATGTGCCTGGGGAAAGAAATTTAAACTATATCAGAACTTAATGGAAAATGTGTTTAAATACTTGTAATATTGTAGGAAAAACAACTCTTGGATGGGCTTGTTTTTCTTTTTTTTTTTTTTTAATGAGTCATAAGCAGCTTTTGTTCAAGAAATGTTTTGGATAAACCATGGAAAATGTTGATTAAGTTTATTCAAGACTAAAGTGACTTAAATGGCTAAATCCAATGCAGTGGTCCCTTAAAACCTCTGCTGGTGAATGTTCACTGGATGGTGAGTCTCCTATGTATTTGTTTTGTGTTTTTTGACAGCTACCAGAAAGCTTTGTATCTTTCATTACCACATGGTTATCCAAATTTGTTTGGGTTTGAAACTCAGAGGGGCAATAAGGAATACATTTCTCTTTAATTCCAAAAAGAAAACATTGCTCTCTGGGATTATGTGATGATGGTCAAGTAGTTATTGAAATTTCAGCAGTGTTCAGTAGTACTTTGAAGACTTTTGTTTCAGTTTGTGTGAAGAAAGTTGGTTGTTTATCCCATTTGCATGTTTGGAAACAAAAATTAGTATCAATTGTACTGTTTGGTTAGTGTTTGATCTAATTCAGATTTACCCCCTTTTCATTCTGGAAAGATTTCCTGAGTCAGAAGATACCTGAAGATATAGGTCACTCCAGTTCATACTATTTTGAAAATGAGGCAGGAGAATACACTCATTTAATAATTATCTAATTATACATTTGGCTTGATTTGTAAAATGAAAGAACAAAAATGTAATGAAGTTACTAAACTTTTAAGATACTTGAAAAGCTTCAATGTTTATTTCAACTTATTCCTCAGTTGACTCTGAAGCACTCCACTTACTTTCAGTCTTCCTTTAACTAAAAGGCTTCCTAAATATAGAACTGCTGGCAGGAATTTCATAGTAAAATGTCCAGTATGTCTTTAAATATCACGGCAATATTCTTTGTTTAGCCCTGCCAAGTGGCTGATTGCTGGCAGCTGAAACAAGGGACAGATGGCCATCCAGCACTATCTGCACCCTATTGAGATGAATAAGTGACAATCTGCAAAACACTCAGAACTAATGTAAACTGATTTAACCTCAGGAAATCCAGGAGCCCCTTAGGTTTCTTTGGAGATGTGTAGGCAGATTTTGTGCTTTTTGATGCAGTGTTCTTTGACAAAGGTCTCAGAAGTCCTCACACAAATGCAGCCCATTATGGCCCAAGCACAAAGAGAGCAAGCTGCTCTGAAAAACCTGCAAGGTCAGTGCCATGCAAGTGATGCTGAACACCATGCAGAGTTTGAGAATGCAGCCATTCAAGGGCATTCACTAAACACATTGTTTTAAGATGGCACAGTACTGCTACTTTCTTAGGCCATATGTGGAAACAAACCCTGAAAGTTATGAGACTGTTGTCCTAGGCATCTTATCAGAAGAGATGGAAGGGGAAGACCAAAGGATAACTGAAAGAAAAATCAGTAACATTAATGAATTTAAGTATATCAAATTTGAACTCAGAATTATTTAACAAAATATTTCTAACAATGGATTGGCACAATTCCAAGCACAAATAAAGGCTATGTCAAGAATAGATTAATAGGAGACCTGAGGACAAGGATTTGAAATTTTGGTGGAAAAGAAGCTTAACATGACCCAGCAATCTGTGCTTGCAGTCAAAAAAGCCAACCCTGAGCTGCATCAAAAAAACCATGACCAGCAGGTTGAGGAATGATATTCTCCTCACCAGCGGTATGCTTGTGAGCCCTAGAGTTTGATAGGATAGAGCGTATGTCCATGTTAGTTGTTGTATTACTCTTAATTCCCATACCAGTCTGTACTCCTGAAAATGAGGCTTCTTTGCTGGTAAAGTAGGAGTATTAAATCCAGATTGAAACTAAGCAATCCATACTTCAAGAAAGTATTTATCAAGGACTCCAATACTTTATGTGCTTCCAATCTAATAAGATATTGGTTTACCCTCACTGGCTTTGCTAGTAGTTTGAGTCCTGTTTTAAGTGAAGTCACATTCTTTCCTTTACCTGGTTTATTTGATACCCAGGGAATTACCACATTCAATGCCACATCAGAGATATCATCCTCAGGCTCTTCCAAGGTCTGGCCCATTGGTCAATAGATATGAGCCTTCCATTGCATTTCTTTTGGGATGTGTAGCTGTACAGAGTTTTCACAAGTTATTTCATCTTAACAATGGAAGAGGACATTCTGGCATATATAGAATGTAAAAACTCATAAATCAGTTTAATATGTCCAATGCTATATTTTACAGGTTGTAAGAATGGCCAGGAAGTTCTTATTCCTATCACTGTAACAACTGGTATTAGTGGGCTCTTACAACTAGCTATTACTGGCTCTGCTATTAAAAAAATATATATATTATTTAATTTCCCAGCTTTATTGGAATTAGAGGATTGACTGGGGATACCATCATATTTTCCCCTGGTCTTCTTCAGTCATTGTCAGAATCCTCCAGCATCATGACATTAATTTCCTCTGATTGATCCTTCCCTTCCTGACTAGAGCATTAATTTTTCCAATGTCCTTGCTGTCTACAAGCAGCACGATGATTCAGGTCAAAAGGAGATGGCTTTCAGACCTCAAAACCTCTGTATATCCTTTCAACTTATCTAGTATTATTTTTTTTTTTCTTCTGCAATAAAAAGGCATTCAATATAACCAGCATTTCCCCTCAATCAGGGCTATGAGGCAGCATGATATTTTTCAAAAGTTGATTATTTCTTCCAGGATTCTCCCTGTGTGAACCAACACATCATTTTCAATTCAACAAGTCTGAAGTAGTAAATGTAATATGTGGTCAACTCTCTGACATCACTGCCTGACTTAAAGGCAGCTGTATTTTTTCTGTGTCTATATATGAAAATATATAGATGTATATATATGCATATGCCCTATATCATTTGCACTCAGCTCCAAATTCATCAGCAAAGGTTCATGTTCCCTCAGGACTGAGCTACATGGGAAAAAGGGCTTCCACCCTAATAAGTGGTACTTTGTACCACTTATTCTCTGCTCTGATGCATCAAAGGTACCTTTTTCTATGATATCAAGCAGCTACCTGGTAGAAAAAAAATTCTTATATCATTTTCTTTGTGCACACCATTGATTATTTCCCATGGAAGAAATGAAATATACTTGCCAGTCAAGGAATTCACACCTATTTTGTCTTTGCTCATGTCTCCAGAGCTTTGCTCCTTTGAGTCACTTACTACCTCGATACTGGAGAGAATGAGGTGGAGCACCTGATAAACTGGTTGGTGTGCATGGGAATCCTGTCTGATCCCATTCTCCACTGCTTGGGACAGTAGGATGATCTGTTCAAGGCTTTATAGCTATACAATCTGGGTCACCAAAACTGTTGTCCTTAAAGCAGGGCCCTTTCATATGGTGTGTGAGCCAGTCAGCACCCCGAGTCCCTAGTGGTCTTGGTCCAGCACATTATAATATAATTTACATACACAAATTACTCTCAGGCATATGTTTTTTAAACATTATAATGATCTAAGGTAATCCAAGGTGGTATTTTCATCCTATCAGCCACCACCAAGCTATTATCTAACTTTATATTAATTTCTGTTTGAATATTTCTGAAGAATTAATTGTCAACAAAATAAAAACAATGTATTTTTTTTCTCCTGGGAACTCTTCACAGCTCCATTGCTCTGGCACCATATTGTCATGACTTCAAGACCTACCCATAATTGCTGTGAGACTTTTTAAGTTCTTCTGACATCAATGCCACAGGCAAACCTCGCCGTTAGTCATACCACTGTTCAATTTATCTATTTATACATTGGTTTATCAATAAGGCATTAGTACAGAAAAGTCTACTTCATACATGAGGGTTGCACCATGAAAAGTTATTAGCATTGGGAATTTCAATTAGTATAATTGAATATTTTATAAATATGGCTAAGTACAAGCCAAATTCATCATCATTGCAGAAGAACACTTGGAATTATAATCACTTAAAAGTTTTCTGAATATATTTTGTCTTTGAACAAACTTGATCACCTGTTGCGGACCAACTTTAGCACAAAAAAGCTACAGGACAATACACCTGAATGTGAGATAAAACATTTTTATTATAATGAGGGTTGAGCACTGGAAAAGGTCCAGGGAGGTTGTGGAATTTAAATCCCTGGAGATATTCAGTTGACTGGCAGTCTTTGGCAGCCTGCTGTAACTGATCCTGCTTTAGCAGGGATCTGGAAAAGAAGAATTTAAGGTGTCTCTACCAACCTCAGTCATTCTGTGTTTAGTAACAAATAATGGTCTTTTCATTGTTAGTTACCCCAGCAAAAAGCTATTTGATGAAAGAAATCATAGTGACTGTAAACTTTGTCTACCAGGCTTACTCCTTCAAACTCCTTGTTCAAATGAAGGGCAAAACCAAACCAATAGTAAATATATTATCCAGGATCCCTTCAAATTTTTTTGGATACCTGAAAAATATTAATAAATACAAATATTTCAGAAAGGATTCATGTTCCCTGATCAGTAAAAGCTAAGGATCTTATGTAATTTAGGTCATTGAGATCGTCTAAAATCAGCGGGGAATTGCTTTTAAAGTGAAATTAATATCAATATAGGTGGAATCAGAAATAATCTCTGCTTTCTGTGGAAAGAGAGAAGACCAGCATAAAATATATCATCTTGAAATTTTAATGCTTTTAGAGGACAGATGGTATGTCTAAAATTTCTCCCTACTGACCCCCTCTAATGTTGCTGTGTTTTTTTATTATTTGGTTTGGATTTTTTACTGCTTTGTAACTTTTAAAAAATCAGAACAGTCCTCCTTTTATTCAGAGTCTGTATAAACATAACATTTTTATCAAACCTCTATTGGTGTGTTTTCTCCTTTAAGACTTTGCTTTGTCTTAAAGAGTTTCTCAATATGATTATGTAGTCTACTATTTTTAATGGGCAGAATGCCTGGGAATATATTCAGCCTGAATGCTTTGAATACATAAAAAGAAGAGACAATATTTTTACAATTCTTCAGTACTGAAAACCACCTTCAGAGTTGCTGGGAGAGTGAGTGTGTTAGTGTTTAGTATTAAGGACAGAACTGCTAATGCTGCTCCAAAACTGTTTTTGGTACACAAGTAGATACAGGTAGAAAAATATTTTAAATTAAATAATTTTAATAAAGCAAGAATTCCCAAAATATTTTATGCCTTCTGTTTTGAGTTTATCCAAGAATTAGCATGAAAAACTAAAATGAAATTGTAAAAGCCTTAAGTTGTTCAAGTGTGTCAAGTTAAATGGTTAGATTTGGACTAGTGTTCAAGTTACTTAAATATTATTTTAAAACTTTCAAATTTAATTGATGTTTACACGTTTTCTAATTAGAAAATGTTTGAATTGCAAGTAAAACTTCTGTGAGTTTTTTTTTTAATTATTATTGGCACAAACATGTATTTTAGACTTCAAGTAATTAATCATGGTTTAAATAATAATTTACCTGAAATAGAGTGTTTATGCAATCTCACCATCAACAATTTACAATAATTGTCAGCAAACCTAAAATACATATTATTTACATAGCTTCATCATTCTGGATCTTTGAGGATCCTCTGGCAAATGCTTTGATGAGTTAATTGATGATTTGCAAGGAAATGACTCATGTTAAGCTTTAATTTCACTTATAACAATAGCATAAGAGATTACATTGGTATTGCTTCCAAACAATGGATAAATGCCGTGCCTAGCATTGTGTGCAAGCCTATTCAGAGTAATTAACAGGTGTGAATTGTTGTTTGCTGGGATAAGCCTCCCACTGTGCAGCACTTTTGCTGGCTGCAGGCTGCTTTCCTGCTGTATTACTGCTTCTAAACGAGTCAATCTCACTTTAATGTAAAATTTTACATATGTTAGTTCTTTGTACACTTGTCTATTTTTAAAGTAGTTGAGGCAATAACAGTGAATCTTTTCAAAAAGCCTGTATTTCTGCAAGCTTCTGTTTACTTTGCATATCTCCAGCCTGTTTTGTTTCTCTCTTTTCAGCAGGCTTTTATTCAATTAGGAGGAACTACTGTAGTAATTTGTAGGACTATCAGTATGTCTCCTTAACTGCAATACTGAAGCCTGTTCTGTGCTTTATAAAATCAAAATCTGCTGCACTAGATTCTTAACCATGAGTTATATAAGAAAATTACAGAGAATACATACAAGCCTACAGACTTCAGTATCTATGGGCTCTCACATAGAATTTTTAATTTTGGCTTTGAAATTCTTATACTTTTTTGCAAATTCCAGTGGGGTTCATCAGTAAAGACATAAAGGAAGTCCCCAGTTGGAAAAAGTTTGATGTTTTAGAATTTCAAATAAAAAATCTCTCAACATTTTTGCAGTTTTGACATGAATTAATATTTCTTTATTTAAATCCCAGATTAAAACTTGTCCATAATGATTTTCTACTGTTTGTGTTCTAAATTTAGTTGAGGAATGGCAGGGCCAGATATAGAAAACACACAAACTAGTAACTTTCCCCATGTCCCTCTTTCACATCAGAATTATGTCACAGAAATGTTTTAAATGGTTTTACATTTCTATAATCCCATCAAAAAAAAAAATTAAAGTTGCGGCGTGGGTTTTCGCTCTCCCCGGCTGCACACGGCTCTTGGGAGCCCGGCTGTGGCGTAGCTTCTACGTGCTGCCGGGGTTTGCTGCCGTGGGTTGCCGGACACGGCTCCGTGTCTCGGGTGCGTGGGCTGGCCAGCCGCTGTTACCGTGCGCTAGGGACCCGGCAAAGAGGAAGGAATTGTCCATTTACTCCGTGCTTAGCAGGAACGGTTTATTGGTCATGCGGCGCGGTTCGATGGAAAGACGCGACCGCTCCCGGCACTCGCATGGGAGAAAATGGCGTCTGACTGCCGGCGGGATAGGGCTTTATGGAGGGGTGGGGCGAGAGGATCCACGGCCTGCCGTCCAATAGGGGCGGCTGCCGTGGCGGTGACGCCAGCAACCGCGACCAACCAGAGAACCCCGCAGGGGCGGGCACCGAGCCGCGGGCTGAGCGGGATCGTGTGGCCAGCACGGGGTTTCCCGGGGCCGGACGGCAGGGTGGTTACAGGAGCGGCACAGGGGTAAGATCCGGCAACAGGCAACATGGGGGCAGAGACCGCGGGGGGGGACAACACGGGGGAAATGCGGGATTACAGAACTTGACTTATTTTAACATAAATTAAAAACCCTAATCTAAACCCAAACTCCGGGATGCAACAAAAGTGTCATATTAATTGAATCTGTTTCTTTCATTTAAAACAACCAAAGTGTCAATTGATTTAAGTTATTGTAAAAATAACACCTTTACCATAATTTATATTTTTGTCTTCCTTGTTAGTATAGGTCTAAACACTTCTAGAGGTTATAGTTCATGTTTTTAGCCAAAGAAACTGTTAGGTAGTCAGGCTTCTTTTATACCATCAATAATTTCAACCTCAGAACTAAAAAGTTGGCCAAATTAGGAGATATGTGTAAAATTCTTTTAATGGGACCTTGGGACAATCACTTTTCTTTAAACTTTCTGATGCTGACTCATTGTGCTGATGACTTTTTCTGCCACTTTGGAAAATCCAGTTTGAAACTTAGAAGTACAGATAAGTGATATTATTTGGTTTTGGTTGTTTTTTCCCTGAAGCCAATCTAACACCAGTAATTTATTGTGGCTGACAGCTTGATGTTTTTGCTTTTTGCTGATGTGTGGGCAGATCCCAGGGCGTCTGTTTTCCCCTACTATCTCTGGCATCCAAGAAATACTGTTTTCCTGTTTTTAAACTGTGTATGTTTTTTCTGTACTCTAGTGTAGTCAAAAGGCTTTTTTCTTTCCCCTTTCTCCATACAAGGACTATTGTTATTTCTGAAATTCTCTGAAAAATGTTGCAACAAATTAAATGTATTGTCCCTTCTCATATTTTAGTTCAGATGTAGTTATTTGCCATGCTATGGAAAACTAGAGCTCTTTTCTACAAGAAAGAGCAAATCTAAATTACTACTACCCTCAGATTCTGTTCTCTGGAGAGAAAAATATATTTATGACACGTATTTTTTTCATTTCTATTGGAGTGCTGGGTATTTGTGGTCATCACATGTTTTAGACACACATTTGCTAGAAGACTGTAATTTGGACAAAGCATCCAAAGCTCCTTAGAAGGACAGTTAAAGTGTTGATGTAAATGAGGTCAAAGAGATCCAATCAGTGTGTTGAACTCCACTTAAAAGAGAAATAATAAAAAGCCTTTGTTTTCTTTTGTTAGATGAGTGCAATTGTATTGTTAGACTGTTTAATTATTTGATAATATGGAAACTAATTTAAAAATGCATAGGATATCAGTTTTTTCCATCACCTCTATTCAGAGTTCAGTTTAGTAACTAGCATTATTCTTTAGGTTTTTTTTTTCCTAACTACATCTCACAGTAATTCATCTGTTCTTACCTGAATCCTGTGGGGAATTATTTCTTAACTTGTGTTTCAGCGTTAGAAGATTAACGCAATGTCTCAACAATTTCACATTTGCACTGGTAGAGTTGAATTATGAAAAGAGCTGCTTGTTAATTTACAGAGTTGAGATCTGTAGCAATCCACTAAGTTTGGAAAAGGGAAGGAAGCAAATCTCTCTGCAGAAGCTACCAAAACCTCTGCAGCTGTTGATATTGTCCTGAGTGTGGGCTCCCAGTGTGGAGCACAAAGTCACACACCAAGGCAAGATGTTTCTCTTTGTAATTCCAATTTTGCAAAGAAGGGAGCTGGGTGGGAAAATCTAAGAAGAAAATCTAAATCAATCCACTACTTCTTACATTCAAGGTATAAATCAGTGCTGGAGGCAGAAGCTGAAGGGATACTCAGGTCAGGATTTTTGCTTTTTCTGGCTTCTGTGGTTTTTAATATGGCTGTCAGGTATCAAGGTGATGAGTTCATTAGAGAGAGAAGGAGAGGATGAATTATTATTCCATCTACTAAAATCCCTTGACATTAGATGGAAATCTCTACTTTTCATCAAACAGCTTTACTAATATTATTGGACAGTGCAATATAAAATCCTTATTTATAACACCAGAAGGAGCTCAATGTGTGACTGAAGTGATGTATGTACACCTTACCTTTTCAAATTGATCCTGGTTACTTGCTCTAAATAAGAATACCCAATGCAATGTAGTCACTGCCCCTATGTGATTTCTGCATGCTAACATTAATTTCTGGAGGAAAAAGCTCTCCTTTATACTCACTGAAATGCCTTCATTATAAATTGAGAACATACCTTTTGCCATTCTTGCTTTATGGAGAAAATAAGCTTGCATGCATTTCTGTGTCTCTTTTTGAGGACATACACTCCATAATGAGATGCCTGCACTTTCTTTAAGGCCAAATGTTTTGAACTCCTGAAGGGCTTTTATACTGAATAGAATTTTTTTAATCCTTTGGAAAGCTCTATGTTTTGAAGCACATTGGACAAAGCTTTTGTAAATGTGCCTTAACTCAAAATAGAGATTCTGTATGTAGATTTATTATTATTCTTCATTTATGTTCATAACTGTTAATAATGCTTCATATATTTTTTCAGACAATGTACATGCGCTGATAATTTATACAATCTGGTTAAAAAAAAGGGGAAAGAAAGCTGTCAGAAATATGTTCCTTCTGTTCTTTTTCACTTACACTCTCAGCAGTTTTATTCACCTGTTTAAAAATGTGAATATTACATGCCAATTACTGCAGAAGAGATTTATCAATATTGGCTGATATAGGTTAAAATTATTTAGTCTACCTTGATCTATATATTGTTCTGGATCACCATGAGGAAATATTTAATGAAATTATTTCACTGCCTGAAATATTTTGGAACAAGTCAGATGTAGACCTGTAGATAAAGTCATACTGAATATTCAAAAATATTTAAGTAAACAATAATTCATTTAAATAAACAATAATTCAATCATTAGATTTTTTTTTCCAATCTCATGTGCTCTCTCTCTCACTCTCTCATGGCAATTTCTTCTTGCTCATTTTAATTACCCAAGAGAAATAAGGAACAAATACCTTTGTTTTAAACAGGAGATATTGCTTTTGTATTTATTTGTGCAGTGATAAACATTTTGCTGGTTTTGCAGATTTTGAAAGAAAATGTGTGTATTGGGAAATGGATCCTCTTTGTTAAGTGTGCAGAAAATAGACACTGGCACTAAGAAAAATATGCTGCATTTCATTGTTATTATATTACATTCTCAACATATATTATTTAATTTAAAATCTCATTCTCAATTTTTATTCTCATTTTCTCATCGTGTTTTAATCCTACTGTACCCTGGAAGACAAGATAAAAGTTGCTTCTAAGTGCAGTTATAAAAAGTGAGAAGGGATAGAGCACTTTTATTTTTCATTAAGAGTCTTTTCCCAATACTTAATAATGTCCTTTATATCCATCATAATACATAGCTACTAAGACTGACACATCTATTGGCAAGTGGCTAATATCTGGATTTAGAATGTGATATTCAGGGAGAATGGAAATAGGCTAGCTGGAACATATCTCTGTAAAGACTGAAAATCCTGTCAAGAATCTCAGTAAGTTACCAGCTTGTTGTCATATTTGTAAATAAACAGAATTATTTTTTATAATAATTCAGCAGTGTGTGACATTTATTTTAGCTAGAGATCTGAAGAACAGCTTTAGGGCTGAGCAGCGACTATATAAATATAAACACTGAGACAAGCAGACAGATTTCCTCTCTATAACATAAGAGCACATATTGTATCAATGCCAAACCAACAAGCTTTATATACAAGAGAACGACTGTTAAAAAGAAAAAAAATAGAAAAGCGTCACTGACCTTATGAGCTTCTGGCATTCTCTCTTCTCTGATGAAGAGATGTTTCCTATTTGGATGGCACAGAAAAGGTTTTATGAATAATTGCTTGGCATACTCATTCTTTCAAGTTGCCATGTTATGCTGGGGTAATCAAGTGTCCCATTTCAAGTTAGCTGGATTTATTGGGACAAGCAGAATTACTGACTGTAGGAAGAAAATTATAATATTTTCCAGTGTTATGAATGCAAAGAAATTTAATTTTAGAATGTGTTTAGAATGAAATTTTGGTTTGGGGGAGCTTTTTGTTTTCTGTATTATGGCAGGGATGCGTTCTCCAACAAATTTAATATTTCAGGCATTGAATCCTGTAAGCATTAGTCCTGAATACTGTGAAAAAACTCTGATGTTAGTTCTGATCCAAATAGTTCAGAATATTTTTTGGACACTGACAGAGCCAAAAGAAACTTGAGGAAATTCCAAGGCACTCAACCCATTTTTAAGGTAAGATTGACTTTAATGATTATTACTTATTAAAATACCAATGTAAGTTTTCAGAAACACAGTTGGTTTTTATAATAATGCATACCCATAACAGTAAAAAGTGGGTATAATATGTGGATATGTTTGACATAAAGTGAGTGGTGATAAGAGTAAGGGGAAAGCTGTCTAATGTCAGGCCCTTCATGAGAAAAGTTCAGAGTATACTTCAGACAGAGTGGAAGCACTCAGCAAGTTGTTGAAACCCCTGGTCTGGGACATCCCATATATGTCTGTTGTCTAGCTGCAGAATTGCTCTAGGCACATTCACCTCCCAGGTGGACTGCCACAAATACCTTGTCAAGGAATACAGATACCTTTATAAATTATGTCACAAAAATGCTACTCTTATAGGAAAACCCCAAAGGCAGCAAAGCTTGAAAATGAAATCAAAGTGTAATGGCAGCCCCAGTACTGGAAGATCAAAATCAACATTAATGGATTTATAGAGGATGGAACAGAATTATTTTACAGCTTTTTCTCTATCTATTTTTTTTTTTTTTTTTTGTCTTCCTGAATGCTTACTGGTGTTTGTCTAATGAATAGCTCTTGTATTCAGTAAAAGATGGCAAACAGTATGTGACAGGACAGGCCAGCATACGGCTTCTTTTTTAGGGACATATATTGGTTTATTGACAAGGACTTGCTTGATTTTTTGCACATAGGCAATTGATCATTAGAAAGGCTGAAGATCTGTGTTCTATTCATATCTAGGTATATTCTCTAACAAAATAACTATCAGATATGAAAAAAATATGTTTATCTTGGGCCTAGAGACATACACTTCTAAGTACTATTCTGTAGCCAATCTGCTTCACATAAACGCCAGGATGTCTCAGTTTTGGATGACACAGAATTTATTTTTGTCTGAGTAGCTGGTGTAGTGTTGTGTTTTTTTGACTTAGTATGAAAATAATGCTGATTACACCCTGGAATTTTGCTTGCAGATAAGTAGTGCTTATCCTAAGTCAAGGACTTTTCAGCATCTTGTGTTCTGACAGGGAGGAGCTGCACAAAAAGATGGTAGGGAGCACAGCCAGAACAAGTGACACAAACAGGCCAAAGAGATATTCCATAACACAGAATGTCATGCCCAGTATATAGACTGGGAGGAGTTACCCAAAAAGGAGATAATTGCTGCTAGGTAGTGGGCAGTCAGTCAGGGGCTGGTGAACAATTGTATTGTGCAACATTAGCTTCTCTTGGGTTCTGCTACACTCTCTCTCCTCAGTACTACAATTATTATTGTCATTGTTGGTATGATCAGGTTGTTGTTGTTATTGTTACTATTGTTATTGTTATTATATTTTGTTTCAATTATGAAATTGCTCTTCTCTCAATCCTTGGGCTTTAACCTTTCCGTCCAATTCTCCTCCCCACCAGGACAAGGTGCAGAGGAGTGAGTGAGCAGCTGCCTGGTACTTGGTTGCTGTCTGGGGTTAAAGTACAACATAAGAAAAACCCTAAGAGGAATGACTGAGTTGTGACACCAAATAGAAAGACTTAACACATGATCAAATTTCTGTTCATACCATCTGCTGAAAAGGACCCAACAACCTCAGAATTTGCAGTGCACTCCAAACTGTGGTTCATGGAAACTGCTTTTCCATAGGACTCAGGGAGCTGAGCTAAGACCAGTGAAGCAGTATCTATAAAAAATAAATTACAGAGCAACCTTGCTTTCTCTGTAGACTATAATTCCTACATACCTAAAGTAATAAAAAATGAACATAAGAATGTTTCTGGTGCTTTATGATTTAGTTTCCTTTTTTTAGTGGAGGGAGGGAATTATGGCACTGATCAAAAATGTAGGATTGTTACTGCAAGGCAATCAAACTGCAGTTTTGCATTTACCATATCCAGGCAGCATCTAGTGAGGCAACATCTAGTGACAACAATTTTTTCAGGGCAAAATTATTATTGGCATTAAATCTTCATAATTTAGCATAGGAAGCAGAAAACCAAGTCTTGATGCTTAACTCAAAGTCTTAGATTTTTTATTTGCACTGTTTGAATTGCAGTGCAGCCAAGGAGACCTGTGACGTATATCAATTGTAAGCATTTCCACTAAGTAGGAAAAAATTACTAATAATGTGCCTTGAACCTAAATATAAGCATCCTAAAGTAATTTTAACTAACAACTATATACAAGTACTTTATAAAACTGTCATAACATAGCCAGACACAATGGATAAATGTTTTAAGTAAGCATATGAGCAGTGTAAACACCAGCTAGTGTGAATCACCAAGGACCACACATCTGGTCATTTAACATTCTATACTCACAACTACTTTAGCATAGAAAGGTTTTGTGATGAGTGAACTTGGTAAATTTTGTTTTAAAATATGATGTTAATGTGATATATAAGTCCTCTACACTTCCACCCCAGTGATATCTAATTCCCTGATGCATGCATTGCCTAACATATTTGCTTGCAACAAGAATGTCACTAGACATTCTGTTCCCTGCTTCCTGTTTAATCAGATATACTTATTTTCACACTGGGTCATTAATGTGAACAGAACTTAGAGTTGTGGCCTTTTGGCCTGGTCTCCCCATTTCTTTATGGCAAATGGCTATTTCCTTTCCTTTCAGTAACACAGTTTACTAAAATTATAGGTTTTACCAAAGGCAGAGAAGTGCAGCAAAAGGATAATCTCTTATCTATCCTGCAGTGTGACAGAGGATAAAAAGATAGAAAAAAACTGTTAATTAGTAACAATTCCATCTAGGTCAGGATAGTGCTGCTGTCAGATTTCTTAAAGAAAGGTTACCTCTGAGTAAAGAGCTTTTATTCCTGTACATGGGCAGGGAGGTGACTGTTTCTTGCATCTCTGTGTTAGCAGCTATAAATGATTACAAAACATGAAGGCAAATAAATAGGAAAGTGGCTATTATGTAAACACTAGGGATGTGGAATTCTCTCTCTCTACAGCTGCAACTGGTTGAAAAATGTGTTTAATAAAGCCTCACACATTTTTAAACTGACTAGTATTTTAAGGCAGAGCAAGAGCAAGGTCCAGATCACTGAGTTATATGTTCAGCTTCTTAACTAAGACATCAGTTGCTTTAGAAAAGTTGTTGGAAGGCTGTACAAAACAAGAAAGTACTATTTTTTATGCCTCTTTGTCTTTCTCAAAATATGTGTATGCCTATGTGTATTTCATGACCTGCTACTGAACAGCATGACCATCCTGCCAATGGTGTCATTTTACCACATGCTTCCCTGTGACCACAGTTTATTAATACTTTAAGCCTAGACTCTGTGGTTTAAGTTTGTTAGTCTGCAATATGCAGCAATACAGTTATCTGTGTTTCAGAAATGTTGCTTTCCAAGTACCCAAAGATTAAAAAAAAAAAAAAAAAAAGAAAAAAAAAAAGAGGGAGAGTGCCAGGCCATTTATTCTTTCTCCTGTGATTTTCTTTTATTGGAAAGGCCTGACATTTTTATGTTATTTGCTCTCTGCTCCCAAAACATGGGTTCTCTTTCTTCCCACACTACTGATCACCATTTTTCTTTCTTCAGGTAGATGCCCCAACAATTTGCAATCCATTTATTTTCTCTGTTTGACAACTCCTGTCACCTGTGTGCCTTCTGTGTAAAATCACATCTATCTTTCTTTTCCTATTTGTTGGTTGCATGCTCACGGTTATGCAAAATGTTAATAGATTCTGGGTGGCTATGCCATCACAGTGTTGTAAAATACTTTTATAGACTTATTTGCAATCTATATTTATGTTTGTCTTCAAGGCTCAGTAATACCAATATTACTTTACCTAATGAATGTCCTACTTATAGGTGTCGCAAGTCAGCTTTGGATGCATTCCTGAAGCCTTTTTACTTCCCAAGGTGTTAAGATGCCTAATATCTGCTGCGAGATGTATTTCAAAAGCATGTCTGTTGTGCTCCACTTTTCCAATATGATTTCTTTTTTTAAGCACTAAATGATACTACATATTTAGGTAGTTATCCTAGGATTACTCTGACCTAACTTTAGCTTAGATTTGATGTCTTATTTTTAGATGAATATTCTCTTGTGCTTCATCCATAGTCAAGAGAAAGAGAGGCACAACAAGAAGTGATTAATCTCTTCCCAAAATAGATGTTTCAAGTAGGTGGGCTTCATCACAAGTAACTAACACTTCAGCTGTGAAAAATTCAATCTAGATTTGATTAAAAAAAAGACATAGCTATCCATAAAAGGGAATTTGTAAGGTTTCTACCCTTTCCCATGCAAACCATAAAAACTATAAAATTAGACTTTGGTTATATCATTCTCTATCATTCAATGTATGCTAATGCTCAATTTTCATTTTTGCACTGAATAAATTAACTGCTATGCTATTGCAGGAAGCAGATGAATGATGCTGCTTTTTAAGGCCTATAAAATGGATCCATAATTAACCCTTACACAAGGTACTGACAACGTGCTAGGTAAAAAGTGACTTACTATTAAACTGATTCAAATTTCACAGTAATGCAGAGATTGAAAAAGTTTGATTCATTTGTTGTCTTGCCAGTACCACTGTTGCTACAGCTACTCGTATCTTTGATAATCTGAAATATTTAGAAAAGGTTTCACAGGGCATCTTTTTAACTTAATGGTTATCATGAAGTCTTGCTAACATTGCATAGGGGTGACAGAAGAGGAATATATTAATTAGTATTCAATGTAGCCTTGGACAGATGATTCATGCTCTATCAGAATGAAAGTACATATGTTATTATTGTCTTTTAAAACTTGAATAAGAAAAATTTGTAAGTTCTGTTATCCTATCATGCAGTTCTGTAGTTCAGCTACTTCATTACAAAACCTGAATTCTGCACATTTCATATTGTATTCATCTATCAGCATAACTTATCAGAAAGAAAAGCAAGTATCTTCTAATTTTCCTCTTTAGGGATGATGGTAAAACTTCAATTATTCAGTTTCTATTTGCATTCCCTGACTGCAGTCCTTTCAGATTGCAACATTAATGTTTTTCTAGGTGAGAGCAAGCAAAGATTTTTTTAGGTGCTACTCTGTAAAAGTATTGCAGGCTGCCATTACCACACTGTGCTTTCAAACAGGAGAGAATTCTTCAGTTCTTCACAACAGTTTGACATTTTTGAGTTTCAGTTCTGTTTTACTTTTTCTGATGACAAAGCCTCAGTGCATGAAAGTTTCCATTGAATCTATTTTGTGAATTGTACAGAACTTAGCAGATATTCAATGATCAAATGTGGTGACTTCCCTACCTGGTGATAAAATTCTCTTTAGGAGGTATTTATCCTTGACTTTGATATGAATTTTAGCCTTTTAGCTCTTATTGGCATGGAGATTTGTAGTATAACCACTGGGGACAGTATGAACAGAGAACAATTTGAAATAGCAGGGCATAAAAGCACAAGGACAAAAGGCAGAAGGCTTTGCTGGCACCCAGACCAACAGAGTAGTAGGGACACAGGATATGCACAGGCAGCTTTTCAGGACACAGACCTAAAGAACAGGAGAGAAACCCAAAACAAGGGGCAGCCTCTACTGTGCATTTTGTTTCTTTCATCTAAGAGTTTTCTCTCTGAAAGTCTCATAAACATTTTGGGATTATTTTTATTATTTTTTTTAAGGTGACATTTTTTTTCCCCATTGTATGAATTGTTTATAGTCAGATAAGGCTTACACCAATCCTGGACAAGCAAATTAAAAATCATAAATAAATAAATAAATAAATAAAATTTAAATATGACATAAAACTAATCTTCTTTTTTTATTAGTATTATTAGCTATATTGCCTATGACCTTTTGGGAATTAACAATGGCCAAATTGTATATCTTGGGTCTGTATAAGTACCCAAACCATCTCAAATTCTGTTGTTTAAATATATGACCAAGTTGAAAGTCCTGAAGGCAGTTACATGAATATTCATTCAATTTAGAAACAACAAGGGTAGTGTCCATTGTTGATAAATAATTGTATTATGTAGCAGAAGTGGACAAGTCAGGTAGTTTAGTTTCATATTAGGCTGTACACCTACTGTACAGCTACTGTTGATTCCAGTCCAGATTCCTGCTTTATTGAGGCTGTAGAAAATTTGGAACACTATGTGATAAACACTTGGAAGGCACTGGAAGAGTATTGATGCCTTGAGGGGCTGACTTAAAACAGAGACTAGACAGAGTTAAAAGAATAAAGTAGGTATTTATTAAAAGGCCTTGAAGGATACATCTTGGGTAGTACAAGAGCCCAGCCATGGCTACAGCCAAGATGGACCAAAAATGGTCACAAAATGGACAACCAGTCACGAGCTTTCACACTCTTATAAGTTTTGGTCTATTTGCATATTGGGGTTAATTGTCCAATTACAGCTTCAGGTTATGAAGTCCCATCCTCTCTGTCTGCTCTCTTCAGTTCCCCATTGTTGATACCTTTCGGCCCGAAGCTGTAATGGTTGCCCTTGGTCTCAAGCTGGAAAAGGAATGTTTTGGCTACCTACCCTGTGAAGAGAACTTGCTAACACTCAATATGAAGCTCAGAACTACACACCTAGGCAGCACAGAACCTGAAATATGTGAAAGTTAAAACTCAAGGCATCAGTATAACAAGGTCAGTATGCAGCTAGGTGGGTCTGGATTAAACTGGAGAGCTCAGCTGTCTCTCCCTGCCACCTACTTACCTTGTAGATGCTGAGAATACCTCCCTTAAAGCTCAGGAATGTAATGCAGTTTCTAGCCTACTATTTGAGTAGGAAGATATTCCATGAAAAAGGATGGCATGAAGGGATGGAGAAGAGGTTGACCTATAGGCAAAAGAGTGGAGGGATGGACGAATACACATTACAAAAGAAGATAATTCAGTGTATGACAGGTTTTTAAGCTGATTTTTCCACTCAGGTCTCATGAAAGAATGCGAAGCAAAAATGATAAAAAGCTATTTTTTCTGACCAGAGCATGATCCACATGATAGCTTCTTCTTTGTCTTTCTGCCAATGTTTCAGATGATCAAAGACTTCCATATTATTTTAAAATGTTGACATCTGGACAGTTCAAAATATACAATAAAAATTTCTCTATTTAGTTACTAAGGAAATGTTCTTACTTATTTCACTTTCTCATGTAAAAACAAAAACAAAAGAAAGAATAAAAAACTTTTTGAAAATATTACATACAGTTACCATGGCAACAAAAGTTGCTCAAACCACAGGAGTCTCTGTTAGAATCATTAAAAAATATAATTTTTAACTCTGGTCAAAGCTCTGCACATATAAATTTTAATATAAAGTGATTATTCTCTCTCCAGTACTACAAGAGTAATAAACTGAGATTTACCACTAGTGTATACTGAAAAACTAAGTGTACAACATAAATTTAAAGGAAAAAAGGGAAGAAAACAAGCTGCCTTGTCACAACTTCATATAAAGTGTTGGCTATCTTACTTAGTAAATGGTTCTAAAATATCTCAGCAACCTTCTATAAAAATAAGAATTGGCATGTTGGAAATCTAGGCCTCATGCAGTCCCCAGACAACTGACATATATTACATTTCTGAATCATTCTTTCTAAAATCCACACAGTGCCATGGCATAACACTTAAAAAGTATATTTTAGTAAATCTGACATTTCATTTGTTTTTGCCAAAACTTTTCCCGAGACTTTGCCAAATCCTGTTCTTCAGTATTTCTGTCAAAACAAACATCTTTCCTGTCAGGCTGGGCAACTCTAACGTCACACAGATATTTCAGTCTAGGAAAATTTGATGTTTCTACAGTATATCTCAGCCGCTGCAGTTTAGGACACAGAGAAGAGGATTCTGATTTTGGTTTATTTCTTACGACAAATATTCATGATACAAATTAATTCCAGATATATTCACTAAATGCTGTGATTAGGAACACTCATAAAATGATAGGTATCACAGATGAGGATTTGCTTACATGACAGCTTGTGCATTTGAGTAAAAGGTAAAGAAAGAGGGAAGGAAATACTGCCATGTAACATCAAAGCAGAGGTAACATTGTCCTTCATATTTAGATTGCTTATCTGTCAAGTTTAGAGGTAAAAACATGAAGTGAACTAGATGATCTGCTAAAGTTTCTTCTAAACTTTTTCTGTGATTGATTTGCTTTAAAATTTTGTTTCTGATCTGTTCCTCTAACACCTTTCTGTAAGTGTTCTACATACCTTGTTTCTTATTCCCTTGGATGTTCCAAAGGAAAAAATGCAGTATATTCAAAATGAAAAGTTACCACCCATTAAATTAAAAGTGTATTTGAATGTAAGTTAGGGAACTAGGTTTTGCCCTTCTTCAGCTGAGAACAGCTGAAAAGTTAATTATGAAATTGTCATATTAATGATGTCCTTGTTCCATGTATATTTTAAAAGCTAGAAAGACAAAACCTCTGACAACATAATTCCATCAGAAAATACATTAAAAGAATTTTTACCCTCAGCCCACACCTCTAAGAGAATGAATCTTTCTTCACCAAAATACTTTGTTCTACCTAGTAATATTATCTTTGTCCCCAGGGTAGTCTCTGACTTTCAGAGCCTGACAGCTTCATCAAAGTTTTCAAATTACATTTTTTTCTCTGTTTCAAAGCAGAAGATTTTTGCTAACCTCTAACCGGAACCAGGGAACCAGCACTCAACCACTGGAGCCTGGTGCTGATGATGTTTTTATGCTAACTCTTTCACATCAGTATTTTGTATTGTCTTCATTTTTAAACCATATTCATTACAATAGATGTAGGTGTTTGAGTCAGAAGATTGGGTAGGCTTGAGTGGGATAAAAATGAAAACCATGCAGTTAAATCATGGTTTTGGAGAATTCACTGTTGCATATAATGTGCTAGACTCAGACAGAAAAATGCTACTGCTGCTTTAAGGAGTATATGGAACAGCTTCTGATTGCTTTGTGTCTGCGTGTGTATGGAAATCACATCAATATGACTAAGCCTTTCAGTGAATTTTAGCTGCTTGTGTTCCACTGCATAGACACAATATTTAAAGATGTAATTGAAATAAAACTGCAATTTTTCAAAGTCACAGAATTTAGACACACTTGGACATGGTGGCTGTTTTTCTTGGCCAGTTAAATTGGAAGATATCTGGTGCAATTAAAGAGATCTGTTGGGTTTTTCATGACTAAAAATCATGCAGAATACCTGTAACAGAATTTAACTTGAGTCAGACCAGGACCCATAGTCCAGAACTTGGCTGTTCTTGGAGCTTAAGATCAGTGGGGTAAAATGGGGCAGGAGCAGAAATACCATGTCAGACCACCTACAAGACTGTTCATAGCTCCTGCCAATATACATGACAGGTAATTTGTGCTAAACAAAATACATGTCATTAGAAAGGCTCAAAACAAGCCATTATGGTACAAACTAAACAGTCTTTCATTCATAGAGAGTGTAGATATTCACGTCTTTTTTTTCAAGCCACTACCTTTGTAAGTGTTGTAAAGCTATTGTTTTCTGTCACATCTGCAGGCAAAGTTAAGAAACACTCTGAATGCATAAGCCTGAACATATTTCATATGAACTTTTTCCATAACGGGAATCATTCTAACATGCACGTGAAAAATAATGAAAAGCTAGTACACATATTTGCAATAACAAAACCTGTATGCTCAAAATAGGAGGCAAAAATTTTAAAATAAAACTTCTTGGTATTTGTAATAATCTTCTTCTCCTGTCAGTCATTATCTATAAATTCATCCTTGTAATTCCTTTCTTTATTTCCTTCTTTGCCATCATATTAAAGCTCTCATTCTCACCTTCAAAGCTCTGCAGAATATTATGTGACCTTATATCTCTCTTATATCCAGTATATCCCTCTTCATTTTGTTTGTGCTGCTGTAGTTACTGATGCCAATATTCCTATTCATATTTTCAGGCTTTCTACCATACATTTCCATGTATAGGAAACAATTAATAAAATTCAGACTTTGCACAGAGACTCAAACTTTATGTCAAAGAGAACTTTTCTACATGTAGAGATTTTGTAAGAGAAATATGAATGCTATTAAATTTCAACTCCAAGTTGACAAATGTCTCAGCATGCTCACATTTTTTTTTTATTATTTTTATCTTTTAGGCTGAAATCTTTTTGTGTAAATCCTGGTAATATATACTTGAGAGAACACGTATACCAACTGGAAATTAAATTTCCATAGTTGAAAAGAGAAGCCCATTACATTTTTTCCTTTAGCAATGCAGTGCTTCACTGAGGACTGAAACACAGTTTAGGACTCCAGTGCCCCTTACACATGTATGTGATGCAGTGGGGTATTACCTTTGTCTCTGGATCTACCTGTTGGTCCTGATTTTATAACTGATCTTGGTTTAGTAGTGTGGCTATTGTTAAAAATCACATGCTGTGGAGTATTCTTATGTTAAATCCAGATTGAGAGATTAATCTACATATGTAATTTCTGTTGTGAATAAAAGTGAGAAATTCTTCTGAGCTCAAATTCAGAGTAAGTAAATGAGTTTCTGGAGGGCTCTAATTTTCTCTTTGTTGCAGAGGGAACTTATAGCATTACCAGGCTAAAATATACTCACTAAGTAAGGAATTTAATATTAAAACCTGATTTTCCACCAGAATTCCTATTTTAATTAGTAAAGTTAACAACTAACACATTTTCATATTTCTTTTAAACCAGATCTCACTGAATATACAGAAATATCATTCTGATAACAGTGTGTCAAAAAGGCTTTACATTGGTAGCTCTAGACTGGGGGTGGTAGCTTGTATAAAATTAGTGCAATTGTCACTCATAAACACTCCAAGATTATAGGGGAGTGGAAAAGTCAGGATGAAATTGAGCTGGGATTCAACAGGAAGTATCAATTATGTGTGTCATCAGTGCCTTTTTATAAGCTAAATAAAAGTAAGCAGTTCAGTTTTGTTTGTGTGCTGTTCAGCTGGCCACAAGTCAGAAATGGTAGAGCAAGAACCACCATCCTCTTCTGTAGCAACAGTAACCTCTACTTCTCCATACTTGACATGGGAAAATGTGCATCATAATACAAAACACCAACAGATAGTAAAACAAATGCTAAGTCACTTTAGTTATTTATTCTTCATCCTTTCCAGGAGATCTCAAGTAACAATCCACTATCTGAATCACCACTTTTGTAGCACTAATTCAATAACTTGAAATGGTTCAGTGATCTGGAGCAGTACTTACACTATTCAGCTGCAAACACAAATTACCTCATTAGTAATGATAAAACCAAGAATAATCTGAAGTTTTTTATGTATTCTGCAGCCAGTCCTTCATGGTATAGCAATTTAGTTGATTTCATTTATTATTTCTGTATTAGATTCAGTTTGTACCTGACCAGGTTAGCATCAGACTAGAAAGCCTGGACTATCCGAGCAGACTCAGAAGAGAGAGGACAGTTGGTTGCAGCCTGCTGGTTCCTGCTTCTAGAAGTCCAGTAGGAAGTGGAGGGCACAAGCACAGAAGGAAGTTGTGAGGATTATGTCTGCATGATGACAGGATCTGTTTCTGGCAATCAAACATGAAAACAGCTGGACCACTAGGAACAAACTCTCTGCAAAACTGCTAGTTTCTTATGCATAGTCTTTCTGGTAAGTCCCTGAAGTTATTCCCTTCAAAAAATCTCTGGACCCTAACCCTGAGCCCTAATGACAAATTTGTGTGCCCCATGGCCACACTGGGTGCCCATTCCAAGTGCCCCATGGTAGCATCCTCTTTCCCATTACCATGTTGCTTGCCCATGACCATAGCCACCTCAGCTCTGTTTAGGAACGCATTGTAAGGTGAGAAAAAAAATTAAACCCTTTCCACACAAATGTTCTTGTTGAAATCATAGTTTGACTTCTTCCTTCATTATATGTTGCACCGTTTCAGGGTTGCCAGGGAAAAATGTGCCACCAGAGGATTATAGTATATCCTTAATATCCCAAGGGAAATTGCACATAGTATCTTTCATGTTTTTCTCACAGATGGCATCTATTATTGTGGTGTTTTTAAAAATTCCCTGAGGTGAAAATGGATGACAGCATCATCCTTTCAAACTGTCAGAAGGACAAAATTCAAAACATTTATAATAAATGGATGAGAACTTTCTTATTTGTTGTGCTGTTGAAATTTGGTTTATCTGATTTCTACAGTACAGCCATCACTGGGACCAACCCATGATATTTTCTGCATTGTCCTCCTGTGCCCAAAGCTGAACCCAATTAACAAGTTCTGATTTAAGGGGCTTTTTACAGGACATTTGATTCTAATTTCTCAGTCTCCATGTTATCAAAAATTAATATTCAGATTAATCTGAATTACCTCTAGAGTTCTAATACTCCATTGCTAAGAATCTGGCAATTTTTAAAGTCAGAACTATGTATTTCAAGATTGCTAGCCTGCTACAATCATGAATGTTGCTGAGATATTAGACTAGGCTAGCTGGAAAGATAGATTCACTGAATTCAGACTACGTTTACATTGCAAAAGTTGTACATGCCTACAGTATGAGCATCTCATATTTCTTAATTATAAATGGTGAAATCATTCATTTTATATATGTAGTACATTATTTGTTTTTCTTATTTTTCTCTCTTTCCCCTCTGCATTCCATTGAACACAGATGGAATCGGCCAATTTGCTTTTATTTCTTTTGTGACTGCCGTTACTAAAAGACTCAGTTGTTATGACTGACGTAGAATCCTCCCTATTCCTTGTTTTACTTTATCCATGAGTTATGCCCTAGCTAACAGACAATAAACAGTTTGGGAATGGATTATTGTTCTCAGCCAGTTTGTACATAGCCCTACACAACAGGCCTAGAATTGATTGTGACAAATAATATTCCTGTGATGGGAATATTTAGCATATTTAACATTTGTAGAGCTATAAAAAAGGTCAATTTGGAGGGATTTTTGTTTGGTTTTGTTGATGCTTTTGTTTGTTTGTTTGTTTGTTTCTGGATTGCTGACTGAACAAGCCAAACAAAAAAAGAGAAGGGGTGGAAGGGGGGAAATGAGGGGGATTTCAGGTAAAACAATGCAACCTGAGATTCAAATGCTTAGACTGAGCAACATGTGCTCCATGTACAATCACGGGAAACAGGATTATTCAGAAGATGATTCATCCTAATTCTGTGAACAGCTATATAAAGATGAAAAATATTTAGAAATAAGTCTCTCACTTTTCAGTAACTTCAGGGCTTATAATAAAAATAAGTGTTCCTAGAGATGCAGATAGATTAGGTATCTGAACATTATTATTTATTTGGCCAAAGTTAAATGCAGTAAATCCCATTTTAAATACCTGCCTTAAAGGGTGTGAACATAAGTTATATTTATAAATAAAAAAATATTTAAGCTGAAAACCATCTTTATTTTTTGGCCAAACTGATTTGATAAAAAAATCCAAAACCAAAAGCAAACTCTGAATTCATGTTTTATGTGGATCAGAGGAAAATTTTATCCAACTTTAGTGCTTATTATAATTGCTGTCTTATTGCAGGCGTTAATTTTGTTATAGCTGATTGATTGATTCTTTCAAAACAGGATTCTATTTGCTCATATATCATTATCATCATGACAATTACATAATAGACTCCAAGTATTTATATATGTGTGGCAGACTACTGAAGAAACAAAGATGGTCTTTGGAATGAACAATGTGTATGTCTGGTATAGTGCTGAATTTTCAAGACAATTTTAACCAGCATAGCTCACAAGTGTGTGAACTATGTGTTTCTGAAAAACTGGGCTCTTATACACCAAAAACATTTTGAGAAAAGTACTGCTGATGGCAACTGTCCATCTGTAGCTATTCTGAGCTATCAAAAAACTAAATTCTTATTAAAAGTCCATTTCCACCTATAACAGTAATTGCACTAAATGGGGGATTTATGCACAGATTTCTAAGGTGACAATACTTTCAAGAAGGGGTCTCCAAGAACAATACCCAACAGACCAGATACAATTTGCCCTAGATCCCTAATTTCTCAAATACAAAGCGACCTTCAAGGCTGCTGATACAGGAATGCCCAGGAAAAAAGGAAGCAAGTGAAATCAGCTTTCAATTATAAATCCCTATTGTCTGCATCCACAAAAATGATGGAAAGGGTTGACATCATTGCTTTTTCAGTGGCATCTACCTCTGCCTCCAAAACAGCATTGCAAAGTCTGGAAGCAAAACACAAAGGGATCAGCAGCAATACAAATGATGGTGCACAGATGATCACATGGTACTTTGTTGCATCCTGGAGTTTGGGTTTAGATTAGGGTTTTTAATTTATGTTAAAATAAGTCAAGTTCTGTAATCCCGCATTTCCCCCGTGTTGTTCCCCCCCGCGGTTTCTGGCCCCACGCTGCCTGCTGCCGGGTCTTCCCCATCTGCCGCTCCTGTAACCACCCTGTTGTCTGGCCCCGGGAAACCCCGTGCCTGCCGCCCCAAGCCACACGATCCCGCTCAGCCCGAGGCTCTGTGCCTGCCCCTGCGGGGTTCTCTGGTTGGTCGCTATTGCTGGCGTCACCGCCACGGCAGCCGCCCCTATTGGGCGGCAGGCCGTGGATCCTCTCGCCCCGCCCCTCCATAAAACCCTATCCCGCCGGCACCCAGGCGCCATTTTCTCCCATGCGAGTGTCGGGAGCGGTCACGTCTTTCCATCGAACCGCGCCACGTGACCAATAAACCGTTCCTGCCAAGCACGGAGTAAATGGACAAATTCCTTACCTCTTTGCCGGGTCCCTAGCGCACGGTAACAGAGGCTGGCCAGCCCACGCGCCCGAGACACAGAGCCGTGTCCGGGAACCCGCGGCAGCAAACCCCGGCAGCACGTGGAAGCTACGCCACAGCCAGGCTCCCAAGAGCCGCGTGCAGCCAGGGAGAGCGAAAACCCACGCCGCAGTACTTTATGAGATTTTCTCTGTACTTAGTAGTTGTTCTAACTAATAGCAGCTCCAAAACTTGGTGTTCAGCTTGGACAATCATCCAGACCAGACACATTAATTTTGAGGTCAACTTAGTGCTTTTGGCATTAAAATACAGCAGAGGAATCCAATGGGTTTCTTTAAAAGTATTCAACGAATTGCTTGAGCACTTCAAAGATTCATTTTCTGTCAGAAAATACTACAGTGATAGAGATAGAAATATTGACAGTACTTAAGACAAACCTTTAGGATCTGGAAAATGGCATTTTCCCTTTAGAATGTGAATTCCCTTTCGCATTTCACGTTATTTTTGAAGGAGAAAAAAAAAAGCAACAGTTAGAATACAGTGTTCTATACTGATCTCTCATGGAGGCATCAGCATAATTTCTGATCTTTGGGCCCATCTGTCTAGAAAATTATGTCTATTTTAGTATTTAGGTGAATAGAACTATCATGAGAGGTGACTAAGCACTAAAGAACATAAGATCTTAAGTAAATTAACTTGTGACAGCTTCCTCCTCATTACCTTTTTCATTCTGTGTTGTCAGAGCACAAGACAAAATGCATGAGTACATTTAATCACAATCCCTGCTCCTTGAGGTTACTGGTAGCCATGTGGCAATAAACATGAGGGCTTTACCAAACAGGCATAAAGAAGGAGCAAACAAGGGTCTTGAGAAAATTCTGCATTAAATTATTCATATTTCCTGGACAATTGTATTACAAGATCACAACAAAATCAGCACACTGTTGGTATTTTATATTTTCTTGAAGGGTTTGGGATATACACTTAACAGTGGCACTATCTATTGAATCCAGGGAAAGGTATTAGCATTGGAGCCAACTTAAGTGACTTTCTTAAAGGCAGCTCACTAAAGGTAGGAGGGTCTCTCAAAAGGCCTGGATAACTCTGCCAGAACAGTTGCCCTCAGCAATACTAGGGGTCATGATGCAAATGGAAACATTTGTTTACTTTTTATTCTTGAAAAAGGTGAAAATGATATTTTTCTAAAGGGAACAAAAAGTATCACAACCCATGAAGCATCTAGTTTACAAGATAGACATTATCATAAAGATAAGGAATAAAGCTGGAAAAGCAGTATCATAGCAATAATTGCGTAAATGTATATGCATTTAAAGGCATTAAGAGAACTGTTACTGATCACAATCCTGAATAACATGGCTATGAATTATGTGAGCCAGTCCAATGTCATTGCATTTCACTGTCATTGCTCAGGTACCTGCTAGAGCAGAATAGATGTAGCACATTATTCTCACCAGGTCTCAAAAAACAAAAAACTCACGACTCTTAAAAGCAAATTTGAACATTTTGGTGATTTTTCTCTTTTTCTTGCCAAGGATTTCTCCTTCCAATCCCTTTAGCTGCACAGCCAGGTTCCAGAATGCACAATCCAACTTGGTTCCAAAGTAAATTTTCTATATTCAAAGAGGTATACTCCATAGTCTTTAGAAACTGGGAAGTTAAGGAACTGTTCACTCTTCTTATTATGTGCAATTTTCACTATGTAGCAAATTTAAAGCAAATTTCAGCTTTCTCTGAGTAAAGATCAACATCTTGGTTACTTTGGTGTGATGCTGAACACAGTTAGGTTAAAGTTTACTTAAATTAATATTTCCAAGAGAGGGATTTGATCCCAATATCTTCTCTGTAGGAATTGCTTAAGCAGGAAGATTTCATAATATGAATGAAAATTTCTACACAAAGGATTGATTATGTAAATAAGAGGTTTAAGATACTGCCCTCAAACTGTAACCACCTGGTCTCTCAGAAGGAAATACTTTGTAACTGATGACCTTCTAAATTTAGAGGACTTTTTTTATCTTTTAATAATCTCCAAAGCTTTAATGAGTAAAGTATAACAAATGACATTTTGGTTGCCATAGAGACATAATTTTTCTTATATGTTCCTAGGCTGAATGCCTTTTTCTTTTCCTTGTGCTTTGTTTTAGCAGGATAAAGGCTATAGCTATAATAAATTAAACTTCATTATTCTCTATTACACATAAATGGAAGAAAAAGGATATATGCTCTAATAATAGAATATGTTCATACCTAATTACTGGGTGCCATTATTTTGAAGGCGTAACATTGGTGACAAACATAGTGGCTCAGTGCTCCACAGAGTAATTAATAGTGTTGTTTATTGTACTATAAGTTTTTCTCTTTTGTCAGACACAATTTGTTAAGTAAATTAGATACTGAAATTCACGTGGGTTTAAAAGATAGTGAATAATAAAGTATTAGCAAGGATTTAATGATACTGAAATAGCTGGAGAGAAAAGTAGTAATCTGATGAAAACAGTTTCCATGGTAATGACTTAAATCTTTCAATACTGAAAGAAAAAATATCATAATTTAAAACCTGTATGCTTGTGTATACATTTTTAAAACAGGCATGCATCAACACTCCATTTCAGAGAAAATCTTTCATCTTAAGATTTACTGCAGTCCAAAGCATCAGTAGACAGACATTTCTGTCACAGAATATCTGTAATCTCCGCAAGAACCATTGTGTTTTTGCTCTTCAGCAGAAGTGAGATAGTTTAACTAAAGCCTTTTAAATTTAAGACAAAAAAAATCCACTATAGGAATTAGTTCTGTCTTTATTAACCCTAATTGCATATCATCATTAGCTATAAACAGGTGAATCTTTTCTTCACAGTTATGGTATCTAAATTTATTAGCCCATCAAACTATGGCTATGAGTCGTGAAATTCTTCTTCATTACAGAAATTTGCTTCCCTTGAAGTACCTCTCAATTCAGCAAACAGATAAAGAATAATTAATAAAGAAAGAGACAAAGATTATAGACTTCAGCTTCCTAAATGAGATCTTAAAGTCTGTTCCAATTAATAAAAAAGCAGTGCCTGCATTTGTTACTGTTTTTGAAAACAAGTACAGTCTTAGCAAAATTTCTTTCCCATTTATGGCCAATTAATTTAAAAGTTTAAAAACAAAAATATAAGTTTTAGTTTATAAATGTTCTTTCAGTTTACAAGGACTGTAAACATACTGTTTACACCTTTCCTGTTTACACCATTTCTATCCCAGGTAAAGCTTTGATTTTCATGTCAGAAGAATTTGGTTGTTTCAGTGTTTCTGTAAAAGGAAACAGAGCATGTTAATTTAGAAGATATTAATTTTAAATACTTATGACCAAGAATATTCTGGCTGAAATTTTGTTTCTGGAAGCTATATGAATGCAGCGTTGCGCTCTTTCTCCTGGCTCCAGGCAGCTCTGGCGTCTTTCAGCGTCGCCTCCCCCCAGACGCTCGCGTCTGCCGCTTCTTTCCCATGTGTCGCTGCTGCTGGCACGCTAGTCAGGCTCTGCTGGGTTCTGCTGCCTGCGCGAGGGTCCGAGGCAAAGAGGGAAGGAATTTGTCCAAATCATCCACGAGGAAGGCGGGAAGGCTTTATTGTCACAGAGAGATGCAGTGGGGGGGTAGCGACCCACGCTTCCCATGCCACGTGGGGGAAATGGCGCCGGGACCCGGGAGGGAGCGGGATGATATAAGGGGTGTGATAGGGAGGGCAGACACCTTCCTGCCCAATCGGTGCAGGTGCCGTGGTGATGACGTGGAGACGTGTTCCGGCAACCAACCGGAACACCACAGGGGCGGACACGGAATTCCTGGGGCTGGATGGGGGAGTGGTCACAGGAGAGGCAGGGGAGAAAACCCAACGGCAGGCAGTCTGGGGCTAGACACCGCGGGGGGTGAAACATGAGGGGTGCCCGGGTGTACACAGGACTTGGCTAACTAACATAGATTAGACATCTAAACCCAAACCTGGTATGCAACATATGAAGAAAGACATTTTTCTTTTGACTGGAGACAAATTCCACCTAGTGACTTAAAAAATGTATACATATTCTCTTGGCTTTTTACAGCTCCCTGTGTTCCTCACACAAAGGGCATGGCAACACTTTATTCCCTTACTGGGTGGTTTATCTTTGCAGAGCAAAGCCATTGAGACTATTAAGTTTCTCTGGGGAATATCTAATTATTCAGTTGAATAAGTGGCTCATTATAATTATATGTCCATATAAATACGAGAAAGCACCTAAAATCCTTAATTATCTATTTTCTTTGGTCAGCAAATTAATTTGTGATCCTTTATATTAAAAAAAAAAAAAAAATCATATTGATGAAGCTATTCTAAGTCTGCACCAAGACCAACTACACACCACAACAGAAACCTCACAAAGGACTAGGAACACCAGAAATGAAAAAATTTATTTGTTTCTTATAGACTTAGATTAGAACTGTGTTTGCATTATGAGCTGACCTGAAATCAAAACCCTGGGAGGTTCTACAGACTGGATATCAAGGAAACAGAAATGCAACTACAAATATAGAAACGTAGATTCGGGGATGGAGGTGTTCTAACTAATCTCCAGATCAAAAACAGAGTCAAATTTATATTGAAATTATATTTCAGGTTAAAAGTAGAATTAGAAAGTAAAGATCAGGAGTCAGAAAGAATTAGACTAAGCTCAGTCATTCTGTAATTAAATTTATCATTGATATAATTTACATTGCAATGCCCTTCAGTGTAAATTATCTAATACTTATTACAGAAATGTTATTTTCATATGAAGAATCACTTTTGAAAAAATGTATTATTTCAGTCATGTATGACTGCATTAAAACATCTTTATAAAATAGATTAAATTAATAAAAGGGCTTTCTTTTGCATACAGTGATTTGTAGAAAGGGACTTCAGCATACAGAGGTTAAAGATCAAAGAGAGAAAAGGACATGGTCATCATCTTGTTAGGGGAACCCTCCTTCTTTAGCCATTGTAATTTTCAGTTTTATTCCTTTTCAAGCCCTACCTGAATGAACAAAATTACATAACAGAAAGGGAGTGAAAACAGAGATCTACTGATTCTCTAGGAGGGCTTGTATATCCTTTTTTGCAAGTATTTACTGCAAATTCTGTATTGGCACAGCACTGAGGGGGTCTACTGCTGATTAGAGTCTTTCATGCATCCTATAAAGAAGTCTCACCCCCATAGAATTCAGTCATATAGCCAAATTTGTGCAGAAATAATGAAAATAATCAAAATTTGAAGACAAATCCTCTGATAATTGCCGAAGACAAAGGGATCACAGCTGTTTTGATGCCTATTTGACTTGTGAAATGTATGAAAGCATCATTGAAGTACAGGCACTTTAAAAAAAAATCCCTTTTTTATTCTTACAATTTAGAGTGTTACTAGAGAGTTTGTTGGAGAATTAGCTGATTTCTGCCAGGAAATTCACAAGAGAAGGTTTTAGCACCTAGATTATTAAAACCAAACAGATTCTTTTCTTCTTTTACATATTCTTGTAATTCTGTACATCTATACCATATACATACTTTTTGCAGCAATAGAATGTCTGCTGCTGAGAACTCATCCAATGTCAGGTGCTGCACTGGGCATCCTCAGCTAGGAGCAATGCAAGCAAACGTTCATATGTGCTGACTCTAGTCAACCACCATATCCCACCGAGTTAAGTGTGTAAAGCTGGATTGGCTAAATATTTCTCCCTGATGATCCTTCGGGGGAGTTCAGTGTAATAAAACCTACCAGAAGAAGGTAACTCTGTCTTGGTTCATACAGGAAAAAAACTTTCTCTTGAGGATAGGCTTGCCTGCATGAAATGAGATACACTAATTTAGCAGAACAAGCATTGGAGAAGGGAAAGAAATAGAGCTGAAAGTTTAGATAAACAAATAAAGATATGAACTTCTTGATGTTACAAGTAGACAAGTTATTCCAAATTTAGATAGCAAAGAAAAAAAGACCTTAGATGCTTAAAAAATAGGTCTCATGTCTGATATTTATTTATGAGCCAGACCCTGCTGCTGTGTGAAAAAGAAATGAGCTGTTCTTCCCTCATTGTAGGACCATACCAACTTCTGCATTCAAGTGTGCTTAGGTCCAGGAGAAACCATTAGATCATTTAGTTTCACCATAAATTATCACTTAGTGTATGTAGTCCAATTTATTAAGTCTGATATTTTTAATCAAGCTAGATTTGCACTAGACAGAATTTGAAGTAAACATCTGGAACACTTTTGACATTATTACTTATATTTGGTTGGTGTTATGTTAAGAAACACACATACTTACCACCAAAAAAGACACACCAACAGGTTATTTCTTTCATTTACTACAATGTTGATTATATTTCTTATGACTCAGAGGCTTGTACTTTTGTATTCTTAGCACATTTTGAGGGAAAATCAGCAGAAAAAAACCTGAGGTGTTCTCAAGAGATGCTATCCAAATGATCATAAGAAATGTGCTAGATATTTTACATAAAGGCTGGAAAGTAAAAGCAAAACCAGCATTAGAAATTTATCAGTCTAATCAAAAAGGAAGTTCCTGTCTGACTCTAAATTAAGTGAACAATATAATCCTGAGCATAGAAGCAAGGTAAATGAATCAGACACTCTAGAGAGATTTTCATATGATATCTAAAAGCTCATCGACCATAACATTTTATTTCCTTCTCTGACTTGCTGAGTAGAGAACCAGCTAGTGTTTCACATCATGACTCAACTATTTCATCAATACAACTTCATTTGTTTCATCCTAGTTGCTATCTCATGTCTCAAAGCCATCACTCACAGCCATCTCTGAGGAAAATCACTAATGCAATACATATTTGCCCTGATCATTCGGGTTTAGTTAAAAAAAACAAAACAAAACATAAAAAAGGTAGCTTTGAACAACAAAACTTTGTGGAGCTATATTTTCTTTCTTACTTCCATTCTACCTTTACAGTAAACCAAGACATAACCTGTTAAGAAAAAAAAAAAAAAACAAAAATCAAAAAACAAAAACAAAAACACCAAAAAAAGCCCAACTTGCAAATGTCCCAGAAAAGACCAAAAGACCACCTTATTTGGTTTTCTAACTTAAAACTCCACAGAAATACCATGGCATGCCTTTACCTCTGTTGGACTGGGTTTTGATAAACATGACATTATGCCCTTCACATACACCAGACTCATACAAAAACATGTCTGTAGTGACAATATATAGATCCATTGTGACCTGTATTGCATGTACCTTATATGTTATAGGTTATAAAATGGAAATGGCCAAAATAAATTTAATTTTTTTTCCAATGTTCCAAACTTGAAGGTCAATTTTTTGAGCCAAAAGCTTTGAATTTGTGGGATTCAGATATTTATCTTCCTTAGAGCATATAAAACTGGCCAGAGACCAATTAAAATGCAAAAAAAGACAGACTTAAATCTTGGATTTATATCCTTTTGCTACTTACTGTTTTTTTAAACAATTTTTTATCTTCTCTGTTCTATTTTTCTAGTTTCTCCATTATCTTCATACCTTAAAAGAAATAGTGGATAAAAAGTATCTGGCATGAATAGAGATCTTTCAATCTAGTAACTTTTCTGTGACTAATTACTGTTTCAATAACATTTCAGTGATTGTTCTTTCTATTGCTACAATTATTTCTCCATTGTATTTAATGCACTGGTTTAATAAAGATGAGATGTCTCTAGGGTGAATTTAACATTGTCACACATCCAGTATATTGTTCTTATGATAAATGATGGTTCCTTTTGCTTCAGCAGTTGTTCCTTATGTTGATTCATTCAACAAGAAAGGACAATTGTCAATGGATTCATTGATACATTGGTTTTAAATATTTATTCCTGCTAAATAATGCATTTCAGGTCAATTATTCAAGCCACTCTTAATGAATAATGTTATGACTATAACAACCCTGTTTTGATACGTAACTTGTCTAAAAACCACACTCTTTTAGCCCCTATATATATCTGTATATAATCAATAAGTTGACTGAGAGTTGTTAATCAAAAGGTGTGAAATACTTTGCTGAATGCACATTAAGCAATGTAGCATTCAGCACTTCAGATGTGCTTGGTTACTTGGGTTATGCATGCTCATTTTGGATTCTTGGAATAAGTGAATTCTGACTGGTGAATATCAATTTTCAGTGAATTTCAGAGATAAATTCTCAGTTGAAAGGAGTGATCAAAAACTCAGAGCTTATGGTTTCGTGGTACGTATTTTTCTAGACCTTGTCCAAACACTTCTCAGTAACAAGTTATTACTATAAAATGAAACCAAATATTACTCAATTTAGTAGTTTTCCTCAGAAACATTCACTCAGCAGTTCTTTTCCTTCATTGCAATTCAGGATTTGTACCTCAAATGTCAAATTAACACTGGTTAGTATAAAGTGTAGGTTTATCTCAAACTTGTCCATACTTAGAAAAGTTCAATTTTTCAGTGTGACAGAAATACTATGGTAGAACTCATCTTCTTTTATGAACATCGTATTTCAAGTATTTTTCTCCACCTCATCATAAAGTGAACTATGTTCATACATTCTTCATATTGTCTTCATACATGGACATACACACAAAGTGTCTGTTCATATATTTTGTCTTCTGTATTTGAGCTTTGTGGAGAAGCTGTAAATCTGGATTACTTTGCTTCAAAGTAATTGTTTTCTCTTTCCTGGTTCAGGAAATGTTTCAAATAAGATTAGGCCAGGACCTTTCTGGCTACTGTAAAAATCAACCCTGTCCTGCCTGCAACTAGGACAGCTATGGATGTACCTTTAAGTTTCCTGAAGTTCTGTATATTGGCGGAGCACAAAGGGACATAACGACTGTCTTGCAAATTGCACAGTTCAGCAAGACAAAAAGTTCTCCATGGCGACTCAAGAATAGAAAACTAGAAAGGTTCGGGTAGGAGAGGTTAGTGCTGCAAAATGGGCATCCTGTTGATTAAAGTTGTATGTGGAACTTTTTGATGGCATCATGCAACAGAGGAAGACACTATTTTAATCTTGGAAACATTGCTAGGGGCTAAATCAAGTAACTTAAGAGTTCCTATCTGTAGTTGTCATACTATTACAGTTTTTCCATGACTCAGTCTTGCCCTGATGGTGCTGGAGGGCAGATGTTGAAGTAGAACAGGTGTGGGTGGGAGATATGAACCTAGAATAAGAATAATTTACAATTTTATTGCTTCTTTTTCAGCCTTTACATGTTTCGCTCCCTAAAATATGAGTAAAGGTGATAAGATATTAAAGTGATGCATTGGAGAATCTAAACTGGACAAAAAATACTCTTGTAATTCTTTCCTACTGCTGCTATATGGATAGCTTTATCTAGGAAGGAGGGAGGGAGGGAGGGAGGGAGGGAGGGAGGGAGGGAGGAAGGAAGGAAGGAAGGAAGGAAGGAAGGAAGGAAGGAAGGAAGGAAGGAAGGAAGGAAGGAAGGAAGGAAGGAAGGAAGGAAGGAAGGAAGGAAGGAAGGAAGGAAGGAAGGAAGGAAGGAAGGAAGGAAGGAAGGAAGGAAGGAAGGAAGGAAGGAAGGAAGGAAGGAAGGAAGGAAGGAAGGAAGGAAGGAAGGAAGGAAGGAAGGAAGGAAGGAAGGAAGGAAGGAAGGAAGGAAGGAAGGAAGGAAGGAAGGAAGGAAGGAAGGAAGGAAGGAAGGAAGGAAGGAAGGAAGGAAGGAAGGAAGGAAGGAAGGAAGGAAGGAAGGATAGGATAATCTAATTTATTTCAGAAATAAGGAGATGAAACAAGAACAAAACCAAAAACTCAAGTATAAACAGATGGTGGCAAAGACACCACTGACTAGTGGGTTAAAGCATGTTTTTCTAGAACATAGTGATATAGATATACAACCTCATTAAAGATGACTTGAGAATCAGATTATGGTTTTCAATGCTGTTGGTGAGACAGTTATTGCTGAAAAAGTGAATAAGTAGCTTCTGTTCCCACCTTTGCCTTGCCCTGAGTGCATCAGGAAAAAATACTATACTGCTTCTTTTCCTTCTAAAAACTGGATCAGTCAGAATTAGATACTAAAGATTTTATTTCATATTTAAAGCAATGAATATATACTGTGCAAGGTTTAGGCTGAACTAAAGACCTGTATTTTAAACTCAAAAGTCATATTTTTAGCCTGTAGTTGTCCTATGTAGATAGCAGTAAGTCCTCTTAGTTTCAGACAGTGAACATAATAGCCCTGCAGAATGCTTTTTTTAAAATATAGATCAATTATCTCAGTTTAATTGCTCTAGAATTAAGTTAAATTGTTTTGACTCTCATGCATCAGGAATCACCTTAATCAAGTCTGCATTGTCCAAGAAAAACATTTTGTCAAACAACTTAATCCTTCTTGTCAAAATGTATGATCCAAATACCCAAGGGTAGTGTACATTGACAAAGATTCATTTTTTCTAACACCACTATCTTCTTGATTAATCAAGATAAAAATCCCCAAAATATTTTATTCAACTATCTTCTCTCAAATAATTTAGACATACAAAAGAAACTGTAGTAAAAAAAATCCTAACTGATTTTCTGACAGTAATATTAGCTGAAGTCCTATGTCAAGGAATATTTCTGCCTTTCACAGGCACAAAGATTTTTGTATAATGAAATAAATATCATTGAAGTATATGCAGAGTTTCAGTCACATGTATTTCAAACAGTGGCTGTTTTTTGCATGCACACTTAATTCAGTCTAGTTTGTAGATCTGTCACTTCTGCTTCCTGTTAGCTCATAAGGCTGGCAGCAGCAGAGACTAAAAGCTAACATGATCTAGCAAAGTATTTTGTGTCATAAACATTGCTCTAACATTCTGAAATGGCCTTGGTCCAAATTACTTAACCTTGTTGTCCACATTTTCTCTTGACCTTAATGGGACTAGTAATATTTGGGTACTTTAATGACAGAATTAATTAGCTAAAGTTGTAATTAGTATACAATTATCTTCTTGTCAACAGGAGCAGGTGGGCCAGAGAAAAGCTTGCCTTCATGTTTCCTGAGTCAGCACTGCCTGCAGAGGATCCCTGGTCACCTGCAGAGTACACTGTGGACCCCCACACCACACCAGAGTGTGGATCCTATACATATCCTTCAGCTACCTTCAACTGAACCGGCACATCTGTATGGTACAATAAACATTTAAACAGAAAGAGCTTTCTCTAGCTCCATAAAAAAAAGGCTTCATAAGTAAAATGATTCCAGCACATGGCTATACTATTGATTCTAGGGTGAATTTGCTTGAGGTACTCTGAACAGTGGTCTGCCAAGGAACACGAAGCTCTCCTCTGGCAGCTGAAATTTCTGCTGTGATTTACGATTTCTGAACTCTGTGCAAATTCCGAGAGCGGCAGAATGACATATCAGAATCGCAAATATGTCTTTGGTAATGTGTCATATTAGCTCAAAGATCACAGCTGAATTCAATGCAAGCTGTCTTTAATTGATAAGAAAGGGAGAGTAGATATGGCTTTGATATGAGGGTGGTGTCAACTAAAATATCTCCTCCCAGTGCACCTCTCTTTTCTCCTAAGGAATTTCAGATACATAATAGTGGAAAACATCAATTGTTTAAATTGTTTGTTCCTTTAACATTTTTATTCCCCATGCCTATCTATCAGATCTTTCCACACATAATGAGAATAACAATATTGCATATTCAATACAGAGGATGAGTTAATGGGAATAAAACTCCCTCTCAGAGTGGTTTACTTTACCAAATCCCTGTAGACTATTAATCTTCCAGTTCTCTGAAGCCCTTCAGAACAATTTTCAAAGAAAAGCAAGCACAGACAGGATATGGGGAGTGAGGATCATTTTTTGTTTGTCTTGTCTTGTTTTCCCTTTATAGTGAGAGATTACTGAGCCAGAAAAAGTTATTAGGACCCAAACAGGGAGGTTTCCTGCCTCCTACTTATTTGATGGGGCCATGACTGTGTCTCATTCATATTCTAGTGGATTGGCCTTTTGTGGCCTGCTGAAAAGCCATAAAGGCAATGACAACAAGAATGACTGCATTGCAAGTGCACCCTTTCTCATTTCTATCTCTCCTCTCTTCTGAAACTGACATTATTAGAAAGTCAAATGCAATGACTGCAGGGGTTTCTGCTTTTTTCCTTTTTTTTTTTCCCCTTTTAGATTTTACTTCTTTATTTCATGCCACAACCCATGCTCACTACATTCCTGTTCACAGTCCAACCACTCTCCAGTGGGCACACATACATTAGTGAAGTCTGTCTCTCCTCTGTTTTTTGTTTGAATTTACTTATTCAAATCTCAGCTGCTTTTGTTAGATGGCATTTAAGCTTGAGCAATATGCTTCTCTAATGATCTAATTCACAAAAAAAAAAAAAAAAAAAAAAAAAAAAAGAAAAAAGCTCTAATTAAAAAAAAAACAGCTAAAGGAAAAAAGTGGGAAACCCCCCGCATCACTATCCATACATTTAATTAACTCTGATGATTATTTTAAAAGTGTATTTACACACTAATGCTTTCATTAGGATTGAAGCTTAATAGAATTATAAACTTAGTAAAGGACATCACTTGACTCAGGAAGATTATTTAACATTAATTATAACATGCAACTCAAGAGTGTAATGAGAATAAGTGGACGAAGCATGCAAGAGAGATTTAACACTAACAGAAACATGATTACACGAACAGCTCTCATCTGAAGATTTTGAGACAAATCTTATTTTGAGCATGTGCATGAAATATTAACTTAGCTCTTTAGGCACAAGACAAGTGCCTCCTAACTTGTTTTCAGTAATAGGTGTCACAGTAGAAATAGTGGAATAGAGGTAGTGGATAGGCTAGTTAGTGACCTTTGCTGACTGACTGTATATCTTTTGAAAGAAAACAGCTAAAAAGATCTAAAGCTTTATATGAGAGAAATAGCTAAAAGAATGATGTGGACAATTGACATGCAAATGAACAAAAAAAAATCTCTGCACTAGAATGGTGAATGCAGAAGAGCACTGTTGGAAAGACTGTGTTTCATGGTAAGCATTTAAACAGCATATATGGAGCAAATAAATGGAATGCCATAGCATTTACTACGCATTGGTCTTTTTATGCTGCATGGACATTAAATAGCCTATGGCAGTTTCACTGCCAGCAGGATTTGTCCTTGAGTCCTTGACCAAAATTTGTCTTTGTTTCTCTTGCTAGGCTGCATGCTGATTTTCCCTGATCTTTTTGTTTGGCAACATTTATATCAGAGCTAAATTTATTTTAGTGATGACTGTGGATACACAGCTGTAGGACAAAGTGTTATACAAAAGTTACGAATGAAAAATGCTGTTGTTATTATTATTGCTATTATTATGTTATAAACACAGAATTTGGACTTCCAGCTAGCATTACTTAAGTTCTTAGATCCAGTGTTTGGATTTAGTGTTCTTGTTCTGCTTCCTGAAGTTATCCTCTTAGTAAACAGAGTTAAAGCTTTCCTATTTCCAGGTGCATACTTTGGCCAACTTTCCATCATGCAACAGTTCTGATTTCTCTCCTCATTAGAAGGTAGAATATTAAAAAGAAAAAAAAGCATTTTTAATTAAAGGTAATAGAACTGCATTGGACCAATGCTAATTGTATAAACCTGTTTAGATAACATAACATAATGAGTAATACACCACTGCCACTAAGCAAAATCTCACTTTGTGAGAGAAATTCCTGACACAAAAATTATTGGCCTGCATCAGGTAGACACTTGTGCTAAGTATTATTAAAATATATGGAATACAATTGTTTTCTTTCTTCATGAATCTTCTGTGATGGTCTTTAGCCATGATCTTTTATAAATATCACCCAGCTTTCACTTCCCAACTCAGAAAGGTGCTTACCAGCAGATAGTCAAAACAGTTCCCATCAGTTTCCATGAGATCTGGTGAAACAGAAGACTTTTATTTCCTCTGCACGTTTAGCTCCTTCTGCCATCAAAAGCCTAAAGAGGGCAAGATTGTTTCTCTATACACTTGACTTTTATGGTACATCAGAGCTGACTTGTGTATCTTTGGGGATTTGTAGATTGTTGCAGTAAGTAGTATGACTACTACCTGCAGACACTGCAAGCCGTATCTTCATCATCTGTGTACCTCGTCTCCCAGGTTCAAAAAGAGGACACTCCTGTTTCTAGGGACTCATTATATGGTGCACTTTATTTCTTGACTTGGTAGCTCCCTACACAAATTAATCTCGATGCATTTAATCCCTCTGCCTAACATACAAGTGTTAGAAAGCTCCTGCCCTTGTCCTCAGCACCTGTCAGCATAAACCCCAGCAGGACTGGGTGAGTGGTTCCTTGTGCAAAGGAAGCATCCAAGGCATGCAGGAGCAGCAGCAAAGCAGCAAAATCTCAGCACTGCTGTTACAGTGGAGACTGCAAGAGAGAGAGAGAGAGAGAGAGAGAGAAAAAGAGAGACAGAGCATGCATATTGGGGGGGAGGGGTGGCAGGCGATGGATCAAGGAAGAAAAATTGGGAGGAACTACAGGAACAAGCGTTTTCTGGCCTATTTTACATCTAGAGTTACCAACTGGTTCTTCTTTACCCAGTCTTGCTGCAATTCCCCATCCTTCAAATGGGTAATGACAACAATTCCAACAGTAGCTCTGTACAAAAGGTCTTATTTTTACTATTTTTATCATATTTGCCCCTTTCTAAACAGATCATCATAAGGATGTTTTTAGTGCTGCCTTGCAGAGGTACTAGAAAAAGTGATTCAAAAGACACACTGATTGCAGCTTAATTAGACATTACTGCTTACCAAGAGTAACTCATGCTGTATTATTGTTTCACATTATATAACAAACATTTCTGGACATTTCTTCAGCAGCTGTATGAACTCTCAGTAAAACTAAGGACTCTGCAAGGTCATTGTTACTGAGGAAGGCTGAGTAGAAATTCCTTTCTGCACTGTCCTTTCACAGTTCATATGTGTTCTTTATGTGCTGTATTCTGTCCCTGTGATGTCTTTGCCATTATGTTAAATGGATGACCTCTGTATTCAGACCTTAGAAAAGGTTAATGGTTATTACTGCTATATGGTCCAGGAGATAGAGTTCAGAATGATAATTCAGATTCATGCCCATGTCTATTTACATAGACATTTGTCTGAATAACAGCTGAGTCTCAACTGTTTCCATCAGCCCAGCTTAGCCCTGATTTTTCCCCATGCATACACAGGGCTGCAACATCACAAGATTCTTGTACCTGCGAAACCTGGAAACATGGAAATGCTCTGGGCTTCATTGCTCTTGGAGGAAAGCAGCCAGTACACCTCCAAGGCTGGACATTCTATCAAATATTTTCCATTTTATGGTTGTTTAATACATCAGAATAAATAAGGACTAGCATGAAAATGTCCAAAGGAAAAGAAACCCACATCATTCCCACCCAGTGGCTGACATATGGTTTTCCAAATATTCTAACTCTGAAAGAGCTTAGGTGCACTTTTATATTAGAGAAATGCATGGGAGACAGGTATACTTGCTGACTTAGAGTGACATGACTGGCACTATCCAGTTATAGTTCCTCATGGATTTATTTAACAAAAATCCAGTTTGCAATTGTCAACACTTTTGCTGATTTTAATATTTTGGGCTGAGAGTTTCCCTTTAATATTCTGTTATCAGGCCAACTCATCTGGAACCTCATTTGAAATACGAGAATCTGGTGCTTTATGGGTATTATTTTTTCCAGATTAAAAACTCTTCCATCTTCCCCATGTTGAACTTGTGGTACCTTGCTGCAGAATTGAGAAAGAAGTTTCACTTTGGAGCTGGAGGTTTTTTAGGTTTTGTTATTGTAGTTATGGCTGGGATTTTGTTGTTGTTTTTTTTCTCATTTAGGGAAATCTTATTTTTAGAAAAATTATGAAAACCTCTGGAAAAATATTTCTTAGTAAATCATCAATTTTTCAGAAAGGTAGTTCTGAAAAGACACATAAAACCATTTTTAGGAACTGTGTTTGTTAGCCTGGAGGGAAAAGGAAAGTGAAGGGGAGGGAGAAAAATAAAATACTAGTGAAGGAAACTCAGAAAGCTAAAATATTTCCCTTAGCTGAGAACACTGACCAACATCTCGAAATGGATTCTCCAATGCAGTCTGGATGTATTGTCTGGGGATGCTTAAATAATGAATTTTTCTTATATGATCACCTGGTTTAAGATAGGAGTAATTTTCATTTTTGCTGGGTACAGATAGCTGCAGTAATTTAAGAACCTTTCCTTGACAGCACAGATTGATGGATCTCTTTCATCAACCACTAGATGTCATGCACTGATATCTGTCCCCACAGTGTAGGCCAGGATTACAGGCACAGATAGAAATGTAGGAAAATTCTTCCCCTTAAGCCTTTTCAATTTTTTGTTGTAACTTAAAATATGAGAAATGTGACAACTCCTGATCAATCGTTTATTTAGCAGATTTTTTGGTCATGGTTTCTGATATTTGAAAATTGTTTGCCAAATGCAAATTGACTATCTGAATTTTTATTGTACAATGTCTACAAATGTTCATTGGTGGTTTTCATGCTTCTGTAAGCCAGAGATAAATATTATAACAAATTTGGAAGTGAGTAGAGAGAATCTGAGATCATTTGGACCATTAAATCTTTTCTTTCCCTAAGCGTTGAGCAATGATGCAATGGTACTCTAAGTAACCTCTAGCATAATTTATCCCACCTCCCACCTGCCCACATTTCATTTTCAGCTGCCTGTTTTGGTAAGACATCTCAGACATATAGTACCAGAACTGATAAATATTTACTCCAAAGCACCTTTCCCCTAGCAGAAAATGATTTATTCAATACCTTATTATTTTCTTCCTTTAAGTTCCTTTTTACTGGGAAATAAGGTTTTTTCCCATTTCAAGCCAACATTTTGGCAGGAAAATGCATTTTGATTTTGCTTTTACCAAACAAATGAAAACCAACTATTTTCAAAAAACAATTTCTACAAGAAAATAAAATAATTCACCAGAAATATGCATGAAGAAGTAGGGTTTTGCTGGTGGCTCTGCAAAAGACTTATACCATTTTTTAATGAGGTAAACTGATTTGCCTCATTTCATAGAATGCCTTGGTGACAGAAGCATAAATAGGCCCCTAACATCCAGATTCCCAGTCTTGTAGCTGGTTAAACAGGTAGCAATATAAACTGAAGTCCCCAGCTCTCTCAGGTTCTGTTTGCTACTGCCTGACAATTCCTCCTCCCAAAGATATGTATAACACCCAATTTGAAAACAGACTAGATGTGTGGAGAACCAGAGAAAACCATGGAAACAAGATGAGGTTAGTGGCAGAAGTCCATGCACTATATATATATATTGAATGTTGCAGTTACTTTGCTAAGCAACAGCTTAGTGTATGGTATAAAAATAAATGGTAGAACATTTTAAAATTCTAGATTAAAACAAAATGACATGTAAAAGCACGAAATCTTACTGGCAGTAACAGTACTACATTGATAAAAATCTTTGCTGCTGACAGAGTGGGACTTGATGCTGTTTGTTAGATTCTCAAGTGGCTCTAGAGGTCATGAAAGCCTCTCTATATAACACGATTATAGTATAATAGAAAAAGGTAACTGACTCAATCCTCCAGTTACTGCTTGCTTCTACTGAATTGCTGTACTTATTTCTGCTTAATTAGAAACAAAATTAAATTTATTTCAATGCCAAGTTGTTGCTGCTGTTTTTTCAAACCGCATTAAAAAACAAGATGAATATTTGCAGATAATATTCATATTTTGCAAGAAAAATTTTCTGCCTGGTTTTTATCATCTGATAAAATTCATGAACTGGGATTGATGTCCCAGTCCACTCCTGGTGAGTAATGGTGAAAATTAAATGATGTACACTTAAACTGAACCGAGGTATGCTGTGAGTTAGAGCAGACAATGCTTTTAAATGCTATGTTACCATCTCTCACTATAAAGGAACAAATTTTTTGCTAGTAAAAATGAAGCACTTCATGGCACTGAGTTGAGCCATATGTGTCAGAACTAGTAGGAAAGCTGCTGAAAGGTCAAATATGCCAAGTAAAGGAAAGCTTGTCAGAACCCGACAGAAATTCTTCAGATGAAAAATCCTCTGTTGGAGAATGTAGATTCCTCAAAATCAAATATTTAACAGACCACTTTTCAACATTACCAATGTCCTGACAAAAATTCAGGAAGGCTCTGAATAAATCTTGCCTGCTGAAAACCTGTCAATACCTGACTGCAAGGCACTTATCCATTTTCTTAGGAGTTACTTTGGCCAGAGTGGATCGGGCTGAAGGGCTTTTTTTTTTTTTTAAGTTAAAACCTTGTGCCAAAAGACTGCTTTTCTGTCAAACTTCTGCCCTCAAGAGGATTGTGGTCCGTGCCTTCTCTTGCTGAAGCCTTCAGGTTCAGCAATTCCAGCTTTTTGCTGCTTTGGAGGTTCTGAGCTGAGGCTATGCTGTACTCTGTTCTGCCACACCAAGCTACCCCTAAAATGCTACAGGAAGATTCTGTTTGCCCGCAAGGGCACAGGCTGGTTTGCACCTGAGTGGTTTGGCACAGGAAATGCTGCCAAAACACTGCTGCCTTTGCTCTGCTGCACTGAGCCTGTATACTCACAATGTTCTGACCGCACACCTTGGTCTGTCAGAGACACTGGAGTGATTCACTTCTTGAGGGCTTGGAGAAGACAACACAGCTCTGACACATTATATGATATTTAACTTGTCACTGTTGCCTTAAATATTCCTAACCAGGCACTTTGTACAGAAAAGCGAGAAAGTCTTCCTGAGTAAGATAATTGAGGATCCTATAGCTATGTTCTTTTGAAAAATTTGAAGAGGTTTATACAAACTGAATGATATTTAAGAGATAGCTTGAAACTTCTGTCTGTAATTTAACATTCATCATCCTTGCACTTAGCACAGTTACTTCATTATATATGTGGAATAAAATAAGCCCTTTTTTAAAAGAAGAGAAAATATCTATGTCTTGGCCTCTGACTATCTTGAAACTCTTTAATATGAACCCCCCTCCTATCTCTGATCACCTTTCTATCAGACTCCATGAGGTCCTAAAAGTCTCCCCAAAAAAGAACAGTCTCACAGGCAGAAAAACATCTGGTGTAGAGAGCAAGTAATAATATAACATAAGATGACAGGGAAGTTTTTAGGTTATGTTTCTGCAACAAATGTATTTCAGGAAAGTTAATATTTATAGCTATGCTCTTGTTGATAATGGTAAAAGGAAATCAAATGCTGTAGGCTAAGCTTTATGCTTATGCAAAAGAGCAAGGCAAGCCAGTAGGTTCTCAGCATGCTATGGAGAAACAGAACTGGATCATCTTAGGCATAATAATATCCTGGCAAAACCACAATTATTTCCTATTAGCATTTTTAAATTTTATTAATCCAAAAAATAGTCTGTATATATTGTATTATGAGCATTATGAATGCTGAAAATTAGTTTTGGTCCTAATTATTTTAGGTAGAAACAAGGAATACTATCCCTCTTTCCTTTCATCAAATTAAACTGTTTATAAAGCCACTCTTTAAAAACTACTCTCAATCATAAGAAGTTGTGTGATATCAAGGAAAGTATTAAAAAATTATGAGGTAGAGTGCTTAGGCTACTGGCACTTTTCAGTGAGAAGTATTTGGACAGCAAGCAAAAGCAATAATGTCATGCTTTGAAAAATAACCATTTCTATTTTTATGTTAAAGCATTCCATCCCTCTCCTCAAGTGCTAAATATTACTGAGGAGAAAAGGCATATTTACTGATTACTTTATCCCGACATCTCACATTGCTCTTCTGAACTTTGTGAAAATGCACCATTTCATTATGCCTTGGTGAAGATATTTGCTAAGAGTTAATGGAATCACATTATACAGCTTAAGTAAGCACAGATAATTATGGGAACAGATATTCCAGTAAGCACTGCAGCCTCACTTAACAGGTGCCAGAGTTAAGGAAACTGGATGCAAAGGCTTCCTTAGTGATTGAATGACATAATTTAAAGGCATAGATAGTGCAATGGCCTCTGAACTGGGGGCAGTACAATCAATAAGCATAAGAAGCTTTCATGATGTTTTTAGAAGTCACAAAGAAGCAGTGAGTGGATTCCTACATCTCAAAATTACAAATAGATATGTACCTAATTACTCATCTTATTCTGTGGGAAATAGCAGGTGTGCTAAATTATCCATGCCTTGTATGAGTCAAGGAAGAGCCCTGACATCTACTTTCTTCCTATCACTCCCTGGGTATGTTGTTTTTTCTTTTTACCTTTCTAAATTTCTCCCTTAAAGGGATTGATAGCTTTGAACTGTCTTCCCAAAGATCTGAAGAATCCAAAGAACAGTGGTTTCTCTAATAAATAATGTCACAGATCCCTATTGGTTTAAAGCACTGCAGAAAGCAGCCACAGAGGGCTGGGGCAGCCAGAATCAAAGTCACCTTGATAGTAATGTTGTTAGGAAGCTGTTTTTAACTGCATGAGAGCATATGGTCTTTGAAAATACATGAAGAGACAAAAGTTAATAGCTCTATCAATTTCTCTACCTTCCCTTCCTCCTTAAAGCTGTAGCAATACATACTATAACCGGGCACTTCAACCTAAATTTTCAGATGTTATTGCTTTCCTTTACATTCATTTCACATGGGGTGAAGTCACCTCTGATCTCTGTGCTTCACAGTCTGGCTGTGCTACCTACACAATATCTTAAGGTAGTGTTTAACCTACATGCTCTCCAGAATGCAAGAGAATTCAAAAATTCCCTCTCATGCTGAGTTCTGACTCTGTCAATTTCTTTCTTGTAGGAAATGCCGGAGGAAATATATTCTAGATGGAGTGAATGCACCAAAATCGGCTTGAACTCTGTTTACTCTCTGTTAGAAAACACCTCATGTGTAATCCTTATATTATTTTGGCCGACTATGACCTTTAAAAAAAAGAGGCCAGATAATAAACAGAGGTTTTCATCATATCTCCATAGAAAATACAGATTTCCAGTAGTGAGGGTATAACCTAAAAATAGTCTTCTGTGATGATAGTAGAGTGCTTAGAAATACAACTTACACATTTTTTTCAAGGATAAAAAAACCCAACACCAATATCACACTCTGTATACATACATACATACATACATACATACATACATATATGTCTGTATATATATATATGTGTATATATATATATGTTCTTTACTCATATTGTGATGTGCTAGCTAAATGACAAGAACTAAGAATTTGGCTGTATGTCCCTAAAAGGCTTTCTGTCTGTGACTTTTCCTCGCAGCTGCTTTATCTGAGATTATTCTCTATGCTTGAGTAATTCCCATTGGCACAGTTGCAGGCAAAGTGCTACTGTCTGCCAAGCTTCTGAACTAATCATTGGTGAGTGTAGTAGCCCAGAAGTGACAACCTGAAGGCTGAAAATTTACATGAATCCATTTTTACTTTTCATAGCTCTGGCACTGAGCAAAGTGCACTAGAGCTTGATCTGTTGCATCAGCTTTGCTTTTTTAAAAATAGAAAAAATAAAACATTTGTTGTTTTCATTTCTTTCCTATAGTGTGTGAGCATTTTGGGTTTTTTTGTTTTGTAATTTAGTTGTTCCAATTGTTATTTTTCATCATTTTGTATGAAGTCTGCTATTTCATGTGAGCATTTCTGTCTGTCAATAGCTGTCTAAAAATAAATACCCCTAAATGAGTTTGGAAGTTTTCTCTCACTACTATAGACAAACAGAGCAACAGAAGAAAATGTCGCAGATGAGCACTGAGTGTTCCAGTGGAACACCGGAACTGGAGACTGAGTAAACCCAGATGTACCTTTCCCCACTTGATACAGTGACTAGCCTGCAAAAAGTTAAGGAAGAAGTTTAATTTGTGCAAACCTTAGGTTTAAGAAACTGTTTCTCTTGCAAAAAGAATAAGCATATTAGAATGGCTGATAACCTGGCCTGGAAGAAGGGAGGGTTTAGGGCATCTGCCAGGGATGATTTGAAACACAGGCTGTGACTATTAGCTGAGTCAGGAAGAAGTGGGGCGAGGCAAAGGACAGCTTTAAATTCAAGTGCCATAATCACCAATCCATTCTGAAGTAGATCTTATTTCCAGCTCAGTTCTAGAAAACATTCCCATGAAGACTTTGGTTACTTTGGTAAACCTATTCTTTTCCTAGAAAAAATATTCTAAAGACAAATGTCCAGTAATGTCTACCTCGTATATTTTTGTATTAGTCACTGAGTCTTAGCAACCTGAGTAGTTTAGGGGAAAATAAAAACCCAGCTTTCGTTCTTTTCATGTACAGAAAATAAATTGAATCTTGTAGCAGTATTCAGGACCAATGCTGAGGCATGTAGTATCTTATATCTTTAATATGTAATTGGAATAAGAGGACTTGATCTGCACAGTAAGGCTATACAGCATCTAGAATATACCGCATATTAATTGCTGTCAGATGAAGCCAGAGAGATTTTACCTCTCCAGCTTCTCAGCACCTCAGATTCTGTTGACTTTACTTTTGCTCCAGACCAGTCCAGCACCTTGCAGAAAACAAGCTCTATGGGTTTTTTTTTGCTCCCTATCACTTTCTCCATAAGGTGATGTTTTCAATTACTGAGTTATTATAGTTGGCTCTGCTGGAATGACTTCTAGTTTTTCCAGTGTCATTTATGTAAAGAACAGACCATAATTTTTGTAAGAATTATAAACATCTGTCTTGTTAAAGGTCATGCACATACATATATTCAATTTCCTGTAAGTATCAATGAAGTTTTTGACTATCCCAGACTTCATTGCTGAAAACAACACTTTATATGAAAAATGTTCCAGATTTCCCTCCTTATGTATTGCCAACCATTCCTCTTTATTTTGTCTAGTGGGCTTCCTTAACAACTCTTGAACATTAGCAGTACCTGTTAGAAAGATTTAATATGCTTCTATCAAGTTTTGTACCTGGGAGATTGTCATGTTGCATGGATTTCCTAATTACTTTCAATGATTGATTACTTTCAACTTGCTCTCCAATAATCTATGTCTAGAAATTTTCACTTTCTAAAATGTGTAAAACAGCATGTCAGATGTTATGATGTGAAGAATATAACAAACTGATCTGCCACGGAGTTTTACTGAAATTGATATTGCATCTGTAGGTCAAAGTCACAAATTTTAAAAGTATGCACCTGCACTGTAATTTTTAAAATGTTCTGCTGTACTTATTGTAATAAAATTATTGTATATAAGAAGTATGTCACATTTTTAAGATCAATATTGGCAGTGTTAGTCAGAAATAACCTATTGAAACATGAAGATTTTTCCTACCTTGTTATTCTTGTTTGGAGCACTGATACCAAATTTTAACATGACCTATTTAAAAAAAAAAAAAAAAATCCTTGTACTACTGTAAGTATATAGACAGACTTACTGTGTTCCTACTGCAAATGGGAAGATTGCAAGATCTTTTTGTCAAAAGACAGGTAGAAGTATGAGACAGAAACTGGATAAAACTATTGTTTAAAATCAGACAATAAGCTAGCAAATGAACCACAAGTAGCACACAGGGTATTTCAATAGCATGTTCCCACCTTTAAGTACTTCTTGCCTTTGATCTCCTTTGCCAGGTTTAGTTTATATTCTATAGGAAGAAATCCTACCTTTGTTCCATTAGTACCTTGTACTTTCTTAATTGATTTTAGTGCTCTTTGACTTTCTTTCTGAGAATTTATTTTCAGTGAAAAGAGCATTTGACCTTGAGGCCATTGTTTTTAATTCTAGCTTCCTCTGGTAAAGTTAGCAAAACACTAAGAAGAAGAAAGCTGTTATTATAACATGCTAAGTACTAGATTATTAGACAAAACTTGTTATCATCTAATAGGGCTTCAGTTGTTTATAAACAAATGGATTCATTTCAATGGTAAGAAATCGGTAACAAGAACTATCCTGGCAGTCCTGATATTGGTGTCAGCAACTGAGCAAGCGTTACACACTTGAGAACAATTCTTGCTCTTGGGTGTTGATCTTCTGGCGTGGATTGCAAGATACCTGGCACAATTTCAGTGCAGTCACACAAAAGTCTTCCTTTTGAAGAGACACTGTAAAGAACATAGTTTACAGCTCTGAATTTTTAATCATTTCTACAATAATGGAATTTTTGTGTATGGATGGAGTTTTGTATTCTAAAAAAACAAAAGGTAATGCTGAAATTTTGTCAACTTTTCCTCACATTGAAGAAAATCTATCAAAGCCTTGGTCATCAAAATAAAGAAATTATTAATAAGAAAAGAATGTAATTAGTATTGTACATAGATACTCCAAAATCAGTGTCATGAGATTGAAGTTTAGTCATCTGAATGCAATGAGAAACAAAATCCTTACCATTTAAATATTATATTTTTGGTGGGGATGGATTTTAAGATCTTAATTCTTCACTCACAGAGGTTTACATAGGTGACAAATTAAGCAAGATCTGCATGCAAGATTGATTTTTGTGCCTCAATAAATCAAAGGAAATAATGCTTCTAATGTAACTCAGATGATCTGAGAATAAATCCGCTGTTGATTATAAGAACTCAGACACTAATATGATTAACAACAGTGCTCATAAGCTGTTAAATACAGAAATTAATTTACAATTAATGAGTTGCCAGCTCACTCCCACAACAGTGATTGCGTCTCTTCATTCAATTTCAGACCCTGTCATGAAACTCTCTCAACTACCTACAGAGCCTAAGCTTTGACTTTAGATTTCTCGTAAGTTCCAGTGACATTTGTTCTGTTATTGCCATCCCTACCATCTCCTATTTACATTCATGTACTATTACCACCAGCAGACTAAGCAAACAGCAGTCAGGGCTATCTGTTAGGCTGACTGTGAGAGGCATTATTATGGTTGCTTAGCAGCCAAGAAGACAAGATAATACATAACTTTCATACACGGAATGAAAGAGAAAGTAAATTTAGGCAGTTCGAATAGTAATAACCAGTTAAGGCTCTAATATGAAAAGTCTGAATCATGAAATATCCTGAGAGATAAGCATCAAAACTTTGTTTCAGCTTAAAAATATCTGTATATCCTGTATGAATTTTATTTCCTGCAAATATAGCTTAATTTCACAAAGGGCTTTAGCATCACGATAACATGCTTTTAAGGTCTCTTCTTCTCTGGCCTCCTAGGCTCCTAAACTTATCTTTATCTGCAAATGGGTAAATCTGGTCTCTTTATCATGTAAATTGATAGAATGCTTTCTAAAAATGAAATTTAAGAGCCACATGGATTAAAAGTTATATATTGGTGAAGAATCAGCATGACTCACATCACAAAAATTCAGTGAAATTCATTGAACAAGTTGATAAGCATATTGGCAAGAGACATTTAGCTGGTGTAGTCTGCTTTGATTTTCAAATAACATTTTGCAAAGTCTTTCATCAAAGCCTCTTAAAGAAATTAGGCTGTCTAAATGAAAAGAAACATTTGCACATGGATACAATTTCTGTAACATATAGGAAATATGGTGAGAACATCAGCGGTTAAAGCAGAGGAACATCTCATATGTGGCTCTACATTTGTATCTGTGTTGTTTCACATAATCAAAAATTAATCAGAAAAGGAGATGAAATGAGGGAGGTGGCCAAGTTATGGTAACAAATAAATTACTAAAGCAAAGAAATATGATGGTCTGCAGCAAAGTAGGACTTCATAACACTGAGTAACTTCATAACAAAAGAGCAGACAAAATGAAATATTAATAAATATTAAGCAATGCATATAGAGAAAACCATATTCTTAGTTTACTTGTATATAAGTGGGATCTAAACAAATTATTATTATTTATGATTGTGATATAAATTTATAATCATAAATTCCAGAAAGTATGAAGCTATGGATAATTACTGAGAAAGCAAATAGAAGGCCCGGAGCTATTTCAAAAGGAACAGAAATCAAAAGAGGAAGCCTTGGCATGCCATATCTAAATCCATGGTACATCTGAATCTGGAATTCTTGCTCAGTTCTAGCCTTTCTATTTCAGAAGAATATGCTAAAATGGAAAAGATACAGGAAAGTCTGGAAGTGATGTTCAAAGATATGGTATGGCTTTTGTATGATGAAAAACCAGATAATTTATAGTTTTCCATCTGGAAGAGAAGGATGAATAGGGAACATGGTGAAGGTCTGTAAAATTGGAGGTGGCATGGAAAAAATAAATAGGAGTCATCTCCTAAAGAAAAAAAAATCATTATAGAAAGTTCAAAATGAATGAATGGAAATACTCCTTGATACAACAGCTTTTTAATCTGTGCAATAGTTTAACAGTAATATTTTGAGTGCTGAAACTCTTCAAAAGCTTTTTTAAAAAGTCTAGAAGAAAAATATGCACATCAAGAGCTATTTAATACAAGACAAATTCAGGAAGTCTCTGAACCTCAGATTGCTGAAGAACTGGCAAGTGCTGCAGGAAAGGAGGTGGTAATGCCCACTTCTCTAATGCTTGGAGGCTATCCTAGGCACCCACGAGCAGTCACAGCTGAAGACAGAGTGGGTGATCCCTACATAAGGCAGAAGAATCATTTTCCTGCCCAAGGAAATGTGTAAGCATCCTTAGATGGCTAGCTTGGTGCAGACTGAGTTACTCTAGGGAGCATTCAGAAGTGGAGTTTTAGGTGCTCAAGGAACTTTACTAAGAGGAAAAGGAGATGCTTTTGGAATATTGGAATATGGGCATTTGCCAGGGCCACATAGCAGCTAAACTGAGAACTGACCAATATGTCAGGCTTAGGAGCCTAAATCTTTCTATAGGCATAGCTCAGAATATTTAATTCACATATTTTAAGACATTAAATGCCTTGAATACTGAAGGAATCCATATTAGAGCAAATATTTTAATCCACTTAAATTCAATTTAAGTTCTAGCATAGTAGAATGTGCCTCTTCCCCTTCCTCCTCTGCCACCTACCCCCAATCTGGTCATGTAAGAATTTCCAAAGCAATGCAAGCATTAAGGAAAAAAAGTATTTTTGATTTTAGTTGCTGAAATGCTAACTATGTTTATGCCTTCCTTTATGGTAAATATGCTGCAAAATATATAGTAGCACAACCCGGAACAACTTCATTGCTCCTTCATACTTTAATAAATGTTCACCATAAATCTTAGCAGCAGATTATGCATGTCAAATCCATCTATATAATGTCTGAGTAGATTTAGAGTCCAAAGATATTATGTTGACAGCATTACTTTGCTGATTGTAAACAAATATAAAGAAATCTGGGATCCGTTATGAACCTTTTCTTATTTTCCAAGTCTCACAAAAAACAAAACAAACAAACAAAAAAAAAAAAAAAACAAACAAAAAACCCACCCAAAAACCAAAAAAAACCCACCAAAAACAAAACCAAAAAACCCTTGAGTCCTGATTGGACTGAACTGCAATCAGTATGTGACTAAAATTATCTCTCCTTTTTTTTTTTTTTTTTTTATGTGAATAATTCATGATCAGTTTGATCTGTCAGTCCACATCTATCTCCCCATCCCCATTTCTGGTATTCTTTTTTTTAGTGATTTAACATGAAAAAATATAGGAATATACAGAAATTTAAAATTACAGAGCTTTTTACTTCACCACACACAGATATTAACTTCCAAGAAACCTGTTTTTTTTTTGAACTGATAAAGCTCTCAAGACACACTTTAGACCTTATGGATTCACCCTTCTCAAAAAACAATTTATTAGGTAGATAATAATACGAACACTATTAGAAGCAGATGAAAGAGCTTAGAATTTAGAGGTTTAAGAGAGTTTTCCTCACTACAATTCAATGATAAAATTTATATTGATTTTCACGTGAGATGATTGTGCCCGAAACCTTTGATGAAAAAAGAAAATTATTGTCAGGTTTTACTAGTGACAGTTCTGACAATGAAGCCATGCTAGATACAGAACTGAAATTTTGCTTTCATTCTTCTCGTTTAGAGGCAATTTGAACATACAAATGAAGTAATTTGGGAACGTGGCATTTGTGTATGTGATATGAAACTCCTGGAAAGGCATATTGTACAAGTGATTCTTTTAAATCTATTCCAGAACTCATTTATTATGTAAATTTCAAAAAAAAAAAAAAAAAAAAAAAAACAACAAAGTAATAATTAGGGCTTATATGGGGAAATATACTATCATAATTAGATTGGTATCATCATATCAGTGTAATTCTCTGTTAGGATTATCTTTAAATTTAATTCATTTGCATTTTTAACTACAGTAATACTGCATTAGTTATATATTAGAGCTGTTAAGGGTTAGATTAAAAACTATTCCATGCATATGGATCCCTAAACATAGCCAGAACCTTCTTTTGATTTCTTTTACATCAGAAAGCTGGTGTTGAACATGTGAGGTTCTATCAGGTGAAATGACAGATAAACGTGACAAAGCTGGACTGTAAAGAACACATTGCCATATATTTCTGTGTAAAACAGCATCTGAACCAGAGCTCTTGCTGACTTGCCTGATTTGGGTCTGATATTTGGGTCTGATACTGAGACTTTGGGTCTGATCCTGTAGTCCTAGCCTGACTTTGTTAAGATTAGGGCATGAATAGTGGCTTGGAGGAGAGATGAAGGGCACTAAGCTAATCTCCCTTTGGGAAGCCTTGTCCTCCTTTTTGTTCCAGAACAATCAGCCAGGTCAGTGTAAGTCACAGATGATTAATTTGAAATTCTTGATTCCAAAGGGAAACAGAGGGAAAAAATTGCTTAGATATCAAAACTGGCTAGTCAGGGCAACATATTTGTGTGTGAACACTTTCCCTCTTCTCTTTGCCTGTAGTTTAACCTGACCTGTTTGCCTTTCTTCTGCAGCAGAATGGAAAAGAGCAAATGCCTATAGACATTGTTAATAAGGAGGCATCACCACAGTACCACTTCACTCCTGCAGAGACCAGAATTATTATGCTTGCAATCACATCCCAGCCTTTTCCTGACCCAAGCACTACAGAAGTAAGAAGGACAGTGAGACAGGATTAGTGCATTGACTGTGCAAATGGCACAAACTCAATTGGCTGTGTAAATGCAGGCACAAACTCAATTTCAACCCTGGTCTGAAAAAACACACCAGAAATATACAAATACTGTATGCCAAATCACTCTAATTTTGGACAACATAAAGGGATTTATCAGTACAGATGAAAGCAACACAATTTTTTTGTTTCTGCTTTGCAGCACAGCAGTTTCAGATGAATTCTGATTGAGCTCTTGCTCTAATTAAAACCTGAAATTCAAGTTAGCAGTACAAGAAAAGAACTACCAGAACTACTTGAATTATTTTGCCTGCTGAACTAATTTCTGCCATGAGTATTATCAGCAGTGTCTTTCATGCTGCCTAGTGGGAAACATCTTAAGAATCTCTTGGTGGCCATGAACTAACTTGGGAAAAGAAAAACCTCTGACATTAGTATCCATATGTCTCTTTTGGCACCGATGTCATCAGATCTCAATATGCTTTTATATCACCACAGATGCCTCTTATTATTAGTTTTAATTGAATAAATACTGTATCATGGCTCAGCAATTTGGTCCTCTGGAGCAACTACAAAAAAAACCTTTGGAGCACTGGTGCCAAAGGATGACATTTTTATTGGTTGTCCTCTGCTAGCTTCAGCAATGTGCCTGCTGTTCCTTCATTCCACATCTAGGTTGTGTTTCCTTTCTTTATTCTTCTTTTCCACTTCCATGCCTAGGGAATACAAAGCTTTATCCAACAATGTTCTCTGACAATCCCTCTTTTGCCCAAGCCTTCTTTTCAAGAAAGAAAAAAAGAGAAAGAGAAGAGAAGAAGAGAAGAGAAGAGAAGAGAAGAGAAGAGAAGAGAAGAGAAGAGAAGAGAAGAGAAGAGAAGAGAAGAGAAGAGAAGAGAAGAGAAGAGAAGAGAAGAAGAGAAGAGAAGAAGAAAGAGAAGAGAAGAGAAGAGAAGAGAAGAGAAGAGAAGAGAAGAGAAGAGAAGAGAAGAGAAGAGAAGAGGAAGGGGAAGGGGGAAGGGGAGGGGGAAGGGGAGGGGGAAGGGGAGGGGGAAGGGGAGGGGGAAAGGGGAAGGGGGAAGGGGAGGGGGAAGGGGAGGGGGAAGGGGGAAGGGGGAAGGACAAGGAAAAGGAAAAGGAAAAGGAAAAAGGAAAAGGAAAAGGAAAAGGAAAGGAAAAGGAAAGGAAAGGAAAGGAAAGGAAAGGAAAGGAAAGGAAAGGAAAGGAAAGGAAAGGAAAAGGAAAGGAAAGGAAAGGAAAGGAAAGGAAAGGAAAGGAAAGGAAAGGAAAGGAAAGGAAAGGAAAGGAAAGGAAAGGAAAGAAAATGCAGATCTCATAGCAAAGTTGAGGTGCTTCTATTACTTCTGAAATAGCATTTTTTTTTGTAGTTTTATTTTTTGACTGATGATACTCTGACACAACACAATAATTTGGCAATTCTACTTTCCCATGGGTCTATCTGGGAGAAAAAACACTGCTACAAAAATATGCATTCAAGAGTAACAATTTACTTATCAGTTCCTTTATTCATTTTTAAGAGCAAAAAATTTTAGAACTGTCTGCATTTCAGAGACACTAGAAGTTTTAATGAAATCAAGTATTTGATTTTAAGAAATGACATCAATCATTTCAAAAGGTATCTGCAGGTAGGGAAAATAAAAAATTATAGGTTTGTATTTACTTGTTTTGTTTTGTTGGTTATTTTTTTCTTTCCCTGAAAGTGATGCACTCAGTAGTAATACACAATTTCATATTTTCAACTGGCAGCCTGTCACCTGATGGACCATGGATAGAAGATAGGGAAATCCTTCAAGCAACTATGAAAAAAGCTTCTGTAGATTTATTCAAAACATTTTCTAGCAGAAAAGTCAGCTTTACAAATTCCCAAAAATCTCACCCCCAACTGTTCAATCCTATCCCAGTATCACTGTTTTTTCCTCTTCATCTTATAACAATTTTAAGAGCCTTAATATAAACTAGATTATTCAAATTATGATCAGAATTAAATAAACAAACACTTCTGGAGGCTTCTTTTAAACCTGGATCATTTTGTGAATCTGCTTTTCAACACAATCCTGCACACAGTTATGCTGACACAAGTGTACAGGCTACAAATTCTGCTGGAGAGCCAGAAATAATCAACCAAGCATGAGAACTTTAGTTCTCGAAGCACTTTTTAAGAACAGGCAATTAAATTTCACGTGCTAAGACTCACAGAAAATAACCTAGCCTCCCACTGGCAGATCTATCTGTTGCCTTCCACGGAGAAGGCAGGCGACCTGGTTTCAAGACACAGCACGGCGACCCGGCCTCGCCCGGGTCACTTGGGCCACAGACATGCACAGACACCAATGTGGTGGATGGTCAAATGGCATTTTTTATCTCATCTCGTGAGGTTAAATAGTCAAGGGGGTCTTACTACGTCAAAGGGGGATGGTGGGTCCGGCTAGGGTTAGTAAGGAGTGGAAAACTACTGGAGTTAGGAGGGGCTGCATGCTTCAGGGGTGATTGATTACCTATAGCAGGATGAGGGGGGAAGGGTCTTGCTTTCCGTCACATCCCGAGATTTTCCATTCGCCTGTCCCTATCTACCACATCTATCAATGAAACTCTGGAGTCCAAAGTTCCACTTTCCTGACTAATTAAATAATACCCCTGAAAAAAAAGTGCCACAAAATATTTGCTAAAGGGTTTTGCATCAGTATAGAAAACTGAGTTAGTTCTCTTTTCTACCCTGAGGACCTAAATCTGAATTTAAGTACACCTTACAGTAATACTCTCTGCACTAAATAAAGTCTATAGTAAGTCCTTGTCACAATAATTTCCCTTGCAAGGAATATATCAAGAAAGAAAAATCTGTATTTATATTTGTTTAAATATGTATTCCAAAGTTCAGCACAAATATTGCTCTGATTTGTAGTTGGTCCACATTACCATTGTGAGCTCCAAACTTCAAGCTCACAGAAAATGTAAATGTGATCTCACGATTTGTGTGTTCTGATTGGCATTAGCTACACTCAGTCTAAAATTTGGATTATTGTAGGCATGTTTGTTTCTATTTTCTGTAGTGTCTTTCTTCTGATTTATTTTCACATTGACCTAATTTTAAATATTTTTTTCCTCCATTGCTTCTAATTAAGCTGCTGCTATGTCTTATGAGCTTCATTTAATTAAATGAATTCAGGAATTTATTTATATAACAAAAGATAACCAACACACCAGGCTTGCTTTCCCAAATGCCCACAGCTTTAATAGAAACAAAATTAAAGGCACCTATTTTAAAGTTAAATACCTGCAGCACAGTACCATTGTAATAAAAGTATCAGAAATCTTTTATAGATATTTTGGGGGTTTTTAACACTTTTTCGTCCCCTCAATGTTTAGAATATGATTTTACCAATGACTGTGCAATAAGAAGGTCACCTGCTCTAAAATGAAAATTCTGATCTACACAAGGCGGAGGAACTGTTTTTTCACCTTCTAGGTTCATAACACATGACTGAGAATTTTTGTTAGAATGACCTAGGATTCATACAGGAAGATAAATCATATAATAGTAAGGGCGTAGAAATAATTTCATTTTCTAATATAATTAAGATAACGTTTAAGTTGCAATGATGTAAACTCTGATCCCTGAGTGCTCTGTTCAGTGAAAGATTCTCAGTACTAGCACTTTGTAGTATCCCAGAGTTGGTAAACATCAATTCTGTGCCAAAACTTTTATTTTGCTTTACTTTGAAGTTCTATTTCTTTAGAGTCAGGACATACCCAACTGGTTTGGAGACAAAAAAACACTTCCTAAATATTCCTTTCTTGGTAACAGACATCCTACAGGCAGATCTGGATTAAGCATTTCCATCAGCGCTTGAAAAAGTTATTGTTTGCCAGACAAGCAAGATTTAATTCCTCCAGATGGATGCTGCCAACCCCTTTACAGAACATTGCTCTTGTCACAGTGTCTGGGCATAGTTTTAAAATACATTTACTTCAGCCTCAGGCTAGTGTGGAGCCTTTTTGCTTGTTTGCTTTTCTTTGACCCTCTTTCTCCCAGTACAGTGGAAGGAAGTTGTTGATAGGGAAGACCTTGATAAGCCATGTAAAACCAGGATGGTTTAAGAGTGCTGATAATAATTTATTCATCTTTCCAATTTATTTATGAGAAATGAGGTTAGGGATTTTTGGGGGCGGGGGGGAGGGTGGATGATGGGGTTGTGCAGTAAGAGGTCATTGCCTGCGCTTAGATCATTGCAGTGACGTGCACTGGGCCACTGAAATACCTACGCAAATCAAACCTGGATTTCCATGCTACCTTCTCCCCAAAGCCCCTCTTGATCCTCTTCCAACAAAACCACTACCTGCATCGTAATGTCATTATGGACTATAAATGTGTAGGAACACATAATATTATTATAGAATTATAGAACGTCCTCAGTTGGAAGGAACACATAAGGATCAAAGTGCACCTCTGACAGTGGTGGTTACTTTAGGACATTATATTAAAAATATTTATATGAAAAGTAAAGAAGAGGCAGTTAAAGCAAAATTTCTGACAAGTGAATAACAGGAAGGCTATCTCAAAAATTATGCTAGATAATAGTTTCTGATACCTGTACTATAACAGCTCTGATAGGATTCCCTGCCATAGGTACACTCTCATGGAAATCAGTAGCACTATTTTGAGAGTGAGGGAATAAATAAAGATTCTGGAATATTACATTGTGCTGCAATTAAAAGCAGAGGTAAATTGGTCAGAAACACAATTAAATCCAGGGAGCATGATAAGCAGCTGGAAGCATTGGCTCACAGACTAGCTAAAGACTGATCTATTCATTCTATTTTTTCTGATCAAGTTCATCTGTACTTGTTTGTTCGCATTAAATATAATTTTAATCACAAATCAGAGGCCAACTCAGCTCTTCACGGTGCATTCAGCCATACACCATGGGCAGTGTTTTCATGAGATATTAAAAATTAAGTAGGGTTGAACTAGGTCACCCCCTAGGTGTAATGAAACCCCAAATGAGAAAGAATCTGAATTATTTCTTCAGCCTACATGTCTGCTTGGAAAATGGCATTTATCTTCAGTAGAATATTTGGACATAAATTATGTAATAAAAATAAACCCATAGAGAATAAAACTTTAAAAAATCAATTAATTTTTTTTTTTTTTACAACGACTCCATAGAACATGTACCTTAAGTTACCTGGAAGTACCCTATTTGGCTCAGAAGTAAAATTGGCTATATTTATTTATTTCCTCTAACAGACTATTTTTCTATGTTTTTCATAAGCGAGCAAGTGATTTCTTTAACAACCCTATTAAAAGCAGATGGAGCTTGCATACTTTGTCCCTTAGATAGTAGCTGTATACTCATTTCAAGAGTCTGTTTCCTATTTCTCCACCTCATAATGCAGCAAAACAGTAGTCCACAAGTAACCACAAGCCTATAAGTATGGGATTAATAGTGCAAAGGTGAGAATATATCTACAGTGACAAATAGAACAGGGCCAGGCACTATTTCCCGAAGTCCAAGTGGCACAGGCTGTTCCTGTTCATGACAGAAGTTATCCCTGCGTCTGCTCTGGCTTTAAGTTATTGTTAGTCCTATTTTACTCTCTTAGTCCTGTAGGTGTAGCGATATAAGGGCACTGTCACTGTGCATTAACACATTTTTAATAGCATGAGCCTAAGGGAAAGTGCTGCTTGCCACTGGTTGTGGTGTGAAGGCTTATAATGTTAGCTGGGGCGAAAATTTCCAATAATATTGAATAAAATATAAGCAAATTAGTAACAAAGTGAGTAAAACTTGCAGTAGACCTGTTCATACTGCCTGTTCAGAATGCTTTGTCCTCTCAGCCATACAAAGATACTGCCTTGAAGAGTTCCATTCACACACAGCAAAGCTAAATAGAGAAGACACTAATAAATAGTAAATAGACACTAATAAATACTAAATAGCTTGCTAGTACTGTGCCTTAGTCTCTCTTATATTTTACATACACATAAAATATGTCAATATCCTGACCTCATGCTAGCCTAGACATGTACAAAAATTACAGCAATTATTTGAAATTAACTTTTTCCCCATAAAGACCATTTAAAATATGACTACTCTAAAGAATTTCCAGAACAACACAAGTGACTTTACATAAAGTATCACATGGCTTTTCTAAACATCTGCATTCAAACTACCAAATATTTTAATGAAGATACTGCTCATCTAGTTGTACATTTGGACTTATGGCTACAAGCTTTTCTTCATCAAACAGCTCCTTAAAATAAATTCAAACCAATAGCTTTTGCTGTCTTTAACAAATAATTTTCATGTAAATAGTTGCTCAAGTGAATAACAGTTGCTGGATTTGGATAGTAATCACCACGTTTCTAAAAAATAATGTGCCTTCAAGTACATCATAGAGCAATGTCTGAATATAAAATGGAGACAAAACTCAAAACATTAAAATATTTTATAGAAATTAGTGAAAATTGTATTTCTTGTCTTAATTATACTGTTTTACAAGTAAAAGGACATGAATAATATTGGAATTTCTTCTCTGGATTCACAAATATTTTTGCAAACAAGTTTTGCCCACTTTGTTAGCAATTTACATACATTTTTATTCAATGTCTGTAATCCTCATGTGGTTTGTAACCTGAAGGTGAGATACTTTGCTGCAGAATGTAGGGTTGCAAAGCTGTAGCACTCAAAGACAATTCAAGGCTCTCTTAATTGGCAACAGGGAATCAATAGATGTCACAGGATCACAAGAGTGGGTGTGATGGCATCTCCTTCAATATGGCATTATAGACAGTTGTCAAATAGAAGAAGGTACAGACAGGAAGATCTGCATGTTGATGATCCTAAAGTCCCTTGGAATGATAAAAACTTTGGCTGTATTTCGCAAAATTGAAGGCAACCTGGGAGTCAGAAACTGAATCAAGGCCAGGTGGGAACCAGTAAAGCTGCAGAATGGGACTGCTTGAAGGATCTTAGAGCCAATGCAATTTTCATATCAAAGAACATTTTGGCTAAAGTCAGAAGCCTGAACCTGTTGAAACCTCCCACCGGTAAAAACAGGAATCAGTGTTTCTATACCTGTCTGATCCTCTACGTACAGAAGACAAAAGCTGCAGGAAATACATGTTGGCCTACCAAATTAAAAATTATCCATCTAAGTGTCTTTTGAGAAGTAAATCTGGCACCCTCTGATGATGCTGGCACAAACAATGCTGACTAAACCCCTGCAACAGGTACCAAAGGAAGAGACACAGAAGCAATTCCAGCCTTTAGTCCTTAGGCTGTTAAAATAATAGTTACAGAACAAATGCAAGATGTGATTAAAAAAAAAAAAAAATAAAGTTTGGAAACTGCTGTTTTATCTCTTTGAGATTAAAGCATCAAAACCAATGATGGCACTGGATTTCCTCATAACATTGTTATAAAACATAATTCTGCTTCCAAAGACTACAAAAACATTAACACTTTAAGCACTGTAACACCATTTTGACAGATGTCCTGTGTTATGAACAAGTTCAGTATAGTTAAAGTTGTTGAAACACAGTTGAGAAAAGCTAATAAATGATAAAACTCTTGTTGTGTCCCCCCCCATTAACACCCCCACACACACTCTAGTTGTACCCCTCACTGTTAATCCCCTTACATATACCCTTTGTTCTTACACACCCTGGTTGTACCCCCCTTGTGCCCTCCCCACTGTTAAAAACCCTTATATACCTCAGGTTGTACCCCCTTTATCTGTACCCTTGTTGAGTCCCTTGAGTCCCTTGGGTATTGCCTCTGCTGCTCCCAAAATGGCGGCCGGAAATAGTCCCGGTAATATGCAAATTAAGCAAAGCAGGAGAAAATCCAAAACAAAACCTAGAAACAATGAGCCAACCTAAAAATTCGGAAAACTAAGTGACTGGACTTGCTGGGGGAAAGCCTCCTTATTCCATCAACAGGGTTTTAAGGTCACCACCAGCTAAGAGTAACTGGACTGGAATGAGGACCCTAGCCAACGAGCCAGAAGATGCCTTCCTAGGCACGCCCATGAGGATGGGAGTCCCAGTTCTACTGTGAAACAAAACTGATCACTTTCTCCTCTGCATTGCCGAAGGGAACAGCGGCAGTGTGCGCGACCCCTCGGGCCCCCACCCAGAGCTGATCACTTAATAAAGGCCTTAAAAAGGAGCTGGTCTCCTGGCCCATTTCTATCGTCCTGTGTACATCTATCTGCCTACAGCAGAGAACTCAACATGCAGACTTTTCAGAATGATCTGAAATTTTATTTACAATGATGCCCAAATTTGTGTTCCTCTATTTTTTTACATGTGCTTAAATGATGTTCTAGGACAATGCAAAAATTAGAGACAAAGAAATGGATTTACCAGTTCTCTCAATGACTCATTTTATTTAACGTGATATGTATTCCACTGTCAGTACCTGCCTCAGGAGTCAAAGAAAAAAAACTTGGTGACTAATACGAGGAAGTAAACCCTACAGCTCTGGAAAGAGTAAAATCTCATAGTAAACAGTCCCAAGATGCCCATTTGTGGTTATGCAACATGACTTTTTTATTACAAAGGTTCTCAGAGTCCATACTTTTACCAGCTACTGCATCAATTGCTACTTGGACTTAATAGCCAGGAAAGGTCATGCTACCCTGACAAGACTTTGCACTTGTTATCCACCTGTGGAGAGGGATGGAAAAGCGCAGGCAGCAGCTACCATGCCAAGGTGCATTCCCTGCTGCAGCATTGCTCTGCTTCATCTGTGGATTCCAAAGACTTTAAAATCTTATTTAAGCTACCAGTTTAAAGGACTGGTAAAAGCCAAGGGTGTAGGTATTACAGGATCTGGACCTTCGTGCATTTCAGCTTGAAAGTGAAAATGAATGAAACATCAACACATCTAAAAAGCACAGTAAATCAGTCAAGGTGTCCCAGAAGCCCAAGACTGTTAGCACAAAGATATTATCTACTGAGGAGGAATCCAGGCTTCACTCATATCACAGGAAGGCTGCAGTAAATTAGGAATTAATGTTCTGAACTTAATTAATTTAATTGATTTCAAGCTGAGTAAGGGAGCTAAGGCTGGTATTCAAACAGGGAGAGAGTATTTAAATTTAGCTGTCATTAGCAGGCACGCATTGCATTCACCAAGTATCAAGACTTTTTGCTCTCACAGTACTCACTGAGGCCACTTGGAGTCTTTTACACTTCTGTTTCCTTCAGTAGAATGGGGAATAGACTTATTATTTTCAGACAAACGTTTAAGATAAGACAATTTTAGGAAATAAAGGAGCCTATTTGATTGTTCTCCATGGAAGCTTATGGTATTGGTTGGGGTCAAGGGGCTGAACCTCATTTTATGGCAGATCTCACTGTTTTCAAAACAGGTCCCAGTCCCGAAAAAAACTTTCTGACACATAACAGTCTTTAGGAAATGCATTGCTTACTGGAAGCCATTCAGGTAGGATTAAACTAAATAAGAAAAGCAAAATATTTTAAATTTATAAAACACAGAAAGAAATGAAGAAAAGTCAGAAGAAAAGTCCTATGACAAACAGGTGTTATTTCATATTTTTTCACTGAAACTATCTTAATGATTGAAAGTGATTCTATGTTTTCCATTGTAGACATAAAATACTAGATAATCATATTGATTTTCTAATACAGTAATCAAATTCAAGGGCTTTTTTTTCTCAAAACCACTCTAAGCTTTCCATCATTGTCTTTAAATGAAAATGTCATGACGGAATCTGTATCTAAAAAGCCCTCTTGATATTCATTAACAGTAAACAAAAACAAAATTAAACAAAATTGAAGCTCTACAGAAACATGCAACTATAGGAATTGTGAAAAATCAATGCAAGGCAGTGACTAGGTCATCTCTCTTTTCAAAACAGAGTTAATACTCATGCATTAGTTTGCTTCACATTACTTATTACACAAATTATGATTAAAATTATAGTAAAGACAGATGCAATATTATTGATACTAATAATATAGAACTTACATTTTATTGAAGAGAAGTTTAGGACTAACAGTTTACATCATCAGATTCCAGTGTTAATATATTACAGATTTTCTGTGAAAACTGTACAATTACAAAATAAATATTTATAATAAATAAATAAAAATAAATAAGTATTAATAATTGAATAACAATGATTCTCAGCCTCCAAGAGCATCTTAGAGATTCAGTGCTTTAATGCCTGTAAAGTATTTAAAGATGTCTTAGGAAAATGTACTATGTAAGTCCAGATTATCCTTCTTGATGTTCAAGCACCATGTGGCAGGTATAAGACAGACAGATTTTCAACTATCATACAGAAATAATGAAGCTATAAAAAAATTTAAGGATCACAAATTTATGTTCTGAAATCTCCTTGTCTATTGTTCCTGTCTTTACTGACTGTGAATGTTTGTGTATCTTTGGTTAAACTTTTGCGAACAATTTTTCTCACTTCAGTCTGTAGCATTCAAATGCACATATCATGCTATACATGGGGCGTCAGTTATTACTTGGAAATGCCACAATTAACTCACAAAATGTTCAACATGCAGTCGTAGTGTAGAATTTCATTATAATTATTCTGGTTATTTATTGTGATTACTACTATTTTAATTTTTTCTCATATTTCTAAAATGGATTTTTGGATACAAGGCCACATCATAAGATCTGATTTAATTTCCTGATTATAAAAATGTAATAAATGTTGTTCCTGCTCCATAGGCCTTAAAAGTACAGAATAAATTCAATGACAGAAGATGAATACCAATACGTAGATGAGAACTGATGAGAAACATTATAGAAGTACAGCTGAAGATACAACTGTAATGTAGTTTAGCTACAACTCCATTTCCAGGATATCTGTACAAGATTTTTTGGCACGTTCAGCAAGTGCTGCAAGGATAGAAATCATTCAAAAACCGTGCTACAGTTGTAAGAGGAGTGCAACATAGTGAGGACTTAACCTTTAAATATGTTCTCTGTCTGCAGATCCTGTGGTTTCACAGCTCTTACCATAAATCAGAATACCTCAAATGCACAAAGACAGGTTTGCTGGCAGTTGAAAGCTGCATATTTTAACCTACTTTAAGTTTTGGGTTTAGGATTCTATCTTTATTTGAACCCCAAAAGGGTTAACAGTTGCTACATATCCAGTTTCAATTCCTTATTTTCCTGCAAAATATTTGGATTGCAGCTTTTCTTTTAGTTGCAAAATTAATGCAATATCAAATAACTGATTTGAATATATTGTGTACCAGGATAAATTTAGGGTTTGGAAACTTTAAAAGAAAAAAAAATCAAAGTGTCAAAGAAACACAGCAATCACACCCCCAGTGAGGGTGCTGGAGGAAAGGACAGGACCTTGCAATGTCTGATCAGCTTCACTGAAGTATTTGTAAACCCCCAGTTTTTCACATCTGTGAAATAATGAAGAAAAGAAAAATAACCAAAGTTATAATTTCAGTGCAGGTATGCAGTACCCAGACAAAAGATAGATTAACATCAGCCAAATGAAACCAGCAGGAGGGAAAGGAAGAAAAAAAAGAAGTCAAACTCAGCAGAATGAAAACCAATGGAAATAGTGTCAAAGTTACAGATGAGAAATATATGTGATTCATATTCAAGTCATCTCTTTTCAGTTTAACTGAAGGAATAAATCCCTACAAGAAGTGATAAATCATTATTAATTCCTTTGATGGAATCATGTTAAGGAGAAACAAGTATTTTTTTGGAGCTGGTAGAACTGCCATGCGTAATTCCATGGCATCATATTCCATAGAGTGTGTGGCCTGGGCAGATGAGATGAAGACCAAAACTCATTCATCAACATCCCTACTCTGATGCCATAAGAGCAAGTAAGCCCTGTGTCTTTTTTAAAATAAAGCTTTAATTTCCCCCATTTAATATGCATGTCTATTTGCTAGGGCTTATACACTGGTAGGGTGCATTTTAATGTGATTTTTTAAATTAATGACTTGAAGTAGCAATTGCAAATTGATACCCATAAACTAATTGTAATTTTATGTACCTTATTTTGAAAACAACGTGCAAGTATTTATATCAAGCTAAAAGATTACTTTTATGCCTAAACAATAGTGATTCTAATATATTATTCCTAGTGCAGCCTTTTGAAGTTCTATGTTAGGAAAAAATTGATTCATAGTTTATGCCTAACACAGATTTTCTAAGGCAGGTTATACCAAATAAACCATGGCAACATCTAAACATGGTCTTGGACACTGAAGTTAAAATGGGAGATGAAGATTCTCATGGAATTGCAGGAAGGGAAAGTGTGTGACTGAAAACTCATCAGGACAGCAGTTTTATTGTATTTGGTCCCTGGATATCACAATGTCAATATTTGCCTCTAGAAGGAAATTCTCTAACAGGAATAACAAAGACACTTCTTTCTCTGATTCAGTTCAGTTTGGGGTTTTTTTACATCCATATAGATCTCATGTAGACCAGTAAAACCTCACACTGCAAAATTTTATCATGGATGTAAATCAAAACATACAAGTCTTTCCCCATGTTCGATTAAAGAGAAACTTTACAGCTTGCATGGTATTAATAAAACACAGTCTTGTTTTTACATTAATTAGTGAAATCCTCAGTGATGTTCTACAATTATGGAATTGTCTACAAATATATTCGTGCCTAATGGGCTGGAAAAAATTACAATAACTCTCTCAGAATAATGAGATCTTGATTTTTGCCCTCTGTCTTGAGTGCCTGCTGAAAGGCAATGAACTGATCACATTACCAGCACCCAAAAGGAAACAGACTGGAAATACCTTTTTAAGGGCATATTGCAAAATCTTTAAAGAGTCTTCTCAGTCCATCTGTTTCAAAATGAAATAAATAGGTGGGGAAGACAATACCTGGTTTCCCTCTTCCCCTCCCTGTTCCATGATCACTTTCAGCTCTCAGAAATCCATACTTATTTCAATAATCTGTATTTGGTTTGCTTTCTGTTGCTCTTCCTTTCAGCATGGACTAGAACACAAGTCAGGACTAAGCCTCCTTCCTCACCATGTGACATGACAGGGACATTCAGCAACATTAGTGCACAGGATGGGAATGTACTCCTAGAATGCAGCTCCCCACTGGCTCTGCCTGCAGCCTTTAGAACAGTACCTCCTTGCCTTCTCTACTTGAATGTTTAGTTAGTCTTCCTTATTCTCCTGCCATTATTGATGGAAATGATCTCTTTCTCTAGTGCTAGTCCATTTACTATCTTTTGCACAGGTAGGTCTAGTGCTTTTCAGTGGGAATAGATCCATACATTAACCTGCCCTGTCCATTTACAAAATTTTATTCTGAATAAACTTTATCAGTGAGCTATCATTTCATCATTATTTCTATCCACAAGCTTCTCCTAATGAAGAGGAAGAAATATTAAAATTATTAATTTCTTTAATTATTTCATACATTTTAATTCTTCACTTTGTATTTTACCATTATTTTTGATTAGGAGACTGAGTAATTGGTTTGAAAAATACTTTCTAGGCTACTTGCATTTTCCTGGATACTTTCTAGGGAATTCCACATTTTTCCTATAGGACACATGAATGAAGAATTAATTTGTCTTATTTGCAATTAGATTGTTTTCCCTCTAGATGTTTTGTGATTTTAATTTCTTTCTCCTTTTTGAGATGTCTCAGCTAATAACTCCAATAACATAGATGAAAATCATATAGAACTGGCACTTAGCTGCAAAGTTAGAAAGTGCCTTGGAAAAAATAAACTTGCAGTTACTTTAGGAAAATATTAAAAAAATTTAACAGACATCTCCTTTGTTTTAATGCAATGAACGTAACTCCTATTTGGACTGGCTTTTAGAAGTCATGAATGATCAGCATTTCAAGATGTTCAAAACCCTTCAAGTATATAAAGTTCCAGCTGTAAAAAAAAAAAATAAAAAAAAAAAAAAAACCTGGAAAAACCCCCAAAAAACAGTGTGAAGGGCTTGTGCTGCTGCTTATCCTGCTGCCATTGTTTTCTTAAGATTCTATTGGCAGTCTTGCTTTACTTATCACATCTCCTGTCAATGTTTCATTAGCATCCTCCTGCTCATATTTCCTTTACTACATTTATTCCTGTAAGTCAGATAGAGGGACAGCACAATGGCTCTTTGCAGCATTTGTTTTAATGTATTCCTTCATTATGAAACTCATATCAGCTGGACCTTTAAATAACTCCTAAGCAGCAAGAAAGAGGCAGTGCATCCATCACACAGTAAGCACAAAGCGTTCAATGCAGATCTCAAATAGATTCTTTTGGTCAAATGCTAATTTTTATTTATTTCTTTTCCCCGGGAGGCTTAGCAAGTAAAAATTATATTCATGCTAGTGTGGATTTATAACACAAGGAGGGAGATAAAATAAGAAAGCTGAGCATACTGTATTAGCTATTATTCATAAACTATTTCTACTTGTCAGACATTTGCTATGAGGCTGAGAATGCAGTACTTCACCTCTCTCAGCTGACCATAGCTGAGAAGTTGCTTCAAGTTCACACATCACTACAACTGAGAATAAATTCCATTATGAAAGAGACTAATTCCTGTTTCCTGGCACACTCTGTGCCTTCCTCCTAAACAAAGCTTAGTTAATATTCTAAAGGCAGAAACCCAGACAATGTCTTCATAAACATAGAAATTTTCAAAGGAAAACAAAATTACTCCCTTCTGGGATTTTGTTCTTGATAGCCTTTTTTGACTTTGTTGCTGTAGAGAATAAAGCAAGATGGGGCTGGGGAGACTTCAATCTCAGTTTAGATTTCTCTCTTCCTTTCTTAAGTGAAGCCCTTTCATATTACCAAATTGATTTAATGTCAATATGCTGCCTGAAGTTCAAGTTGGGAAAAAGTGATGTCATATTTCAAAACTTTCTAGGTATACTTTCATCTTTTCAAATAACAGACTTTATCCACAACACTTTCTTTTCTTTCTCCAAGCCCTCTATCCCCATAAAACCTCACCAAAAAAAAATTGGCTCACGATAGTTTTCAGCTTTTGCCCACAAATAGACCTACACATGGTCCTATGTGTTATTTTTTGCAGACATAATTGTTTTAAAATATCAAGGCATCACAGCTTTTGGCATTCTCATATGCTTTTTTTCTTTCTCCTAGTCATTCTACACATTGAAACATCTAAAATATATCGATCAAATTTACATATGAAACAATCTGAAGAAGGGAAAGCATTTTAATTTGGTTTTAGAGTAATAATAAACAAAATGTGCTTTTTTTTTTTGATCATTTGATAATTTTCAATTTGTGAATGTGTAACTAGATAATATTTTGAGTTAACAATTAGGAAATGTGTGTTCCTATGTTTTCATTACTCCTCCGTGGTGTTTATTGGCATTTCCAGTAAATATCCATACCAGCTGAATCTTGAAAATGTCTATCCAATAACATGCAGAGATGCTCTGATTTTTTAAAAAAGTAAAACCTTAACGGATGCCACAATTAAAATGAGATATCAGGAAATTTGCCAGTGGTAATAATCCCTTATGTCAATGGTTTGGCTCAAAATGTTATAGAATTTCTTTTGTCAGTGGCAGCTGAGTATCAGCTAAGCAGGCTGCAAAATGGAAATCTGTGGATGTATTTTGACTCATCCATCTTCCACTTTCAGGATTTCACAGACTATAAGTGACCTGAAGACAATATCTGATTTGGGGAAAAATGTATGCCAGTAGTGTGCAGTATTAACAATCAAAATCCAAAATATACCTCTTTATATATTGCTGTTTGTTACTGTATTTTTGTATGTATGTTTTGGAATACCTCCCTTCATCTTAGGGATTAAAAATACAGAGACTAATCTCTTTACCTCCTTACCAATTTGATCTAACAGTTGCAAGAGAATATTCTACAAACCATTCCAATGCTTCTAATACTACTGAGAGAAAAAAATAAGTGCAATCTGCTTGATGTTTATGGATATATACCCAGCAAACCAGAAAAATCTGCTGGAGATTACAGGTGAATATCACTGGGACAGTGAAGGAGATCCTTCCAGCTTTTTATGGAAACTGGCCTATCTGGGAAGGGCGGTGAATAAAGCTGAGGATTAGGAGGCAAAACATACTTCTCACAAAATTGGCAGTCATGCTTCTGAAAGTGTCAGATTGAATTCTTCTTGTCACCCAAAAATCTGTTGGCAACTGACAATCAGAAGTGGATTCAGCCATCATGGTTTGCCACTTAACATTACTGTCCAACTCCTGTAAGCCAGGATTTCATCATGAAGATAACATCTCCACTGAAAATTTCTCAACAATCTCTTGCTTCTGTTGTATTTGCTTTTTTTCATTTTTTCTGTTTGTGTCAGGACACTCAGGCATAAAACTTTAGGCACATATTTTTAGCAAAAAACATGGCAATCCAGAAACATGTCAGGGGTACTTTATTTGATGCCAAAGTCTCAAAAGCATCTGGGGATTTACATGCTGGGCATTACAAACTCCTCTAAGGGGTCAGTGTGCACCAGTTCTATTACTTCCTATCTTAATTCAGCTTCTTTCCCCTTCTTTACTCCTGAATGTATAGAAATTTAGATGTCACAGTAGGCTGTCAAATAGATATTCCTTTGGGACTGACTTGCTGGAAGAATAGCTCAGGTTTTGTGAGTTAGGGTTTCATTTACCTTTCTGAAATTCACCATGGCTAATCATTATTGCCATTATTGCATCTGTTACTGGTTTGCTGGAGGGAAATGCCTAAAGCAGTTTGTTTTATTGGTTTTGTTGTGGTTTTTGTTTGATTGTTTTTGTTTTGACTTTTTTTTTTTTTTTTTTTTTTTTTTTTTTTTTTTTTTTTTTTTTTAATGCTATCCCTCCTCTTGTATTTCCTGGGAAGGATAAATGAAGGAGACTGGTCTCTGCACTTTCTAAGATAATGTTACTTCTACAATTCATCAGAAAGAAGCACAAGTGCTTTGCATTGATAGAGTTTAGACTCCATGAAGGACCTTTATCTCCAGACCATATTCCACACAAAACCGAATCCATTCTGACTTTGTAGTGGGAAAACTCATTCCCTTGAGATGGAACAAGGACCCTACCTTTGCAAAGAGGCTATTTGCTGCACTCTCAACTTGAAGGCTGGAGAGCTAAGGTTTGGGACGCTCTGTGAAATAGGCTCAGAGGAACTTGAACAGTAGCTTCTGGCTGAAAAACAAGCAAACAAACAAACTCCACAATATCACTTGTTTCAAGCCTTTGTAAGTTCTCAAAGTTTCTCTTGCTTTCTGAATACATTACCTCACCACCATGAAGGTGGCTTGTTCCATCTATTCTGCAAAATAACCCTTTCCCTGAGAAGCTGGCAATCTCCCAAGCAAAAATCTCTTGGCGCTGTGTGAAGATTGAAAGCATGTCTCTATGATTGGTCCTATCTCAGTAAGACAGGAACTATTAAGTGTTGGAAGGGATTAAATGCATTTATCTATTTTGATTTTGACATCTTTCATAATTTGCCCTTCCCAGGTAAGAAAATTCTGCATTTTCATACCCACAAAATACAACGACAACAAAAAAATTGAAACACCAAAACACCCACAAATAAAAAAAAAAAAAAACCAAAACAAACAAACCCCCCAAAAAACCAAACAAAACAAAAGAAAATAAAAAGACCACAAAACCCCCCCAAAAACACATCTAAAATACCAAAGCCCTGGGAGTAAAGCAGTTTTCAGTCTTTTTAAGCCTGCATTTGTTTTCTTTCACTTTAGAGCCAGACAACAACAAGGTGGGGTCAATCTTATAAAACTTCACTATTCTTAATGATAATGATAACTTATCTTCCACAATCTAGAATTCACTCCTTCTCTTGGACACAGACAATCTGGTTTGTTTTCTCTTTTTTTCCTTTAAAAAAAAAAAAAAAAAAAGCTGTATCCTCTCTATAAATGGAGATAAATTAATGAGGAGAAAACTGGTAGATTTGCCTCAAATGATTGAGTTTTGCCTCTGTGTTTCATGATTCATCAACACACCTGCTTCCTAGACTGCTTGTAACACTTCAGCCAGTGAAAGCATCAGCTGACCAGAGGGTAGCTGTTGTAATTTTGCAAGGAAATAATATTTTTTAAGATCAAAAATTATTTTAATATACAACCACTTTTTGATAACAAATATCTCCTATTTGATGATCTGCCTCTGAAAACTACTTTAAATCTTCATGCTTTTAGGCCTGGACTTCTAGGAAGCATGGGATTCTACCATTTTTTGGGACAGTAACATCAAGAGGGGTACCAGGGAGTAGATGATTTTTAACAGCTGCTTGAGCATGAGCTAGTTCAAAATAGGAGCCTTTTTACTTGGAGACAGACAAGGAACATCCATTTTTCTGCATCCGAGTTTCTGACCAGGTGCTTTTTACATGCAGGAGCAGATGCTCCTGCTCCTCCAACTCAGAAAAACAGTCTCAGACCTTTAAGAATTCCTTTCCCTCATAGAAATTCTCTCCACTTTCTAGGACCTTCTGATCTGGATTTCCAGAATTGTTACCTTATTTTGTTCTTCATTTTTCTGAATATCCTAAAAGTATTCTGAAGGTTTGTGCACCCCAGGAGGTTTGTGTAGCTTACTATAATGCAGCAGAAGATTAGAAGTGATACCAGCTGTGATGGGGCTTATTTCTTACTGAAAAAAAATCAAACACGAATATATTGACTTTCCCCTGCAACACTTCATCTGCTATGTTTGTAAAATAGCTGCCTATTGGTATTAGAGATGATGGAGAGAAGAAATAGGAGAAAAATCTAAATAACTGTTCACACAATATGGATATTCAGTACCAAAAACTGCAGTCTCAGTGCTCACACAGGTTTAAGTCCACAATCTCCTTACCATGTAAGGAGTGGAAAGAAAAAAATTAAAAATCAGCATGACTTCTCTGATGTTAACTCAAATGTTTGTGCTGAGTTTTACTCTATTCCTGGACTGGTAATTTCAATCACCATAGATGAGTCACTCATTTGAGAGGAGGGTTGCAATCAAGGGATGAAGTGAACTGAAGAGCTAAAGGTAAATGTGTGCATCTAAACAACAGCTCTGCTGAATACAGTTGGATTGAGACATTTTGAAAAGAAATCAGGGTTAATGGATGACCTTGTAAAAGTACTGGAAATATGGGACCATATAATCTAGCAGTGGTTGTACAGTACCTAAATAGGTTATGCTCATCCAAGTAATATTTTTAGCTTGTTTTTCCTCTTATTCCAAATGTGCTTTTATGTAGTTTTAGTCAAGCTTTCTGTCTCTTCATGCTGAAAAATTGCTGATGTTTTCACTCTGCAGAAATTGAGGACATTTCTGTTCTTTATGCCATATGAATCAGCAAATCTTCCTCTTTAGAGAAATTGAACACTTTTAGAACAAAGGAGGAATAAATAGTGATCTTTCAATTATTTTTTCTTCTGCTTTTGACTTAGCAGAAAAGAGATTAGTCCAAAAATTGTATCTATATCTTCTTTCCAGAAATTTCCAAAATTTTCCTTCTAAAGCTTATTCTCCCTCAATTGTTTGCACTTTTGGATTTTGTCCTATTACTATTTTTGAGACGATTATTTATATAGGAGATCAGTACAGAAAACTAAATCTCAGCTTTTGGAGGCAAAAAGCATGCATTTCAGATCCAAAGTTTTTCTGTAAGAAAAGATTAGGAGTTTATTTTGAGCATACTTTTTCACATGCTTTCAGTATGATTTTTTTCATCTCACTTTTTCTTTACAACACACACTTTGGTACCCTGCCTAGTTTGGTTTAGCATGTCATATATATAAAAGTTCATTTTCCTTTCTTGGTGTTACTTATAACTATATAGAATGAAAGCAGTTAATATTTTCCTATATTTAGTACAAATTTTTGCTAGTTTTAGTTGCTTTGTCAGGCCAATAACTACTAAAAATTGTTTGATTCATTTTTTTTACATATATATGTCACTATTTATTTGCCTGTAATTGCATAACGCACACTAATGCATAATCTACATGTGAACAAGGTACTAAGAAGAGCAGAGAACAACAACCTCAACAACAAAAACCAACTATTTTTGGCTTGCCTTCCTCAATATTTGGGAAAGTGTCCTACAGGGCTTTTTTCTGGAGGGTTGATGATCAGTATTTTTTTCAAATCATGCTTCTTTTCTGTGTTTCTAACTGGTCACCCAAAACATGAGTCAATAAAATGTCATTATTTCATTTGAAAGGAAGGAATCCTGAGATTTCAATAGCATTCAAACCAAATTAAATAAAAGACTTGGAAAAGACTAAATCCCAAACCTGTAGAAAACTGCTTTTCACTTTAGTGTAAAGTGGCACTTTTACTTTAAAACTTCAGTGACTTACAGAAGGGGAGGTGGCAGCTGGGGACTGCACAAGGAGTAAGACTGTACAAGAGCATTATTTCATCCTGAAATTTACAAAACTTTAACCCAAAATTCACATCTCCATTGTGAATTCTCTGTTCTTTTGACCCATCTTCTGCTTGCCCAAGCAGGAAGAAGTTAGGAAGTAGTATATGTTTACATTTTCATGTACATATACTACTCATTGATGCTCAACCTCATAACACATTCTGCAGAAGAGGAGTTTTTGTTCCTTTGTTTTTTGGTTGGTTTTGTTTTTTTTGTTTTTTTTTTTTTTTAAGATGGTATGGTGATATGCAGCCACTCTATGATGGCCTCTAAGAGAAGGCTAGTAATTTTTCTTTTGCCTTGAGAACATGTCTCAAGAACTGAGATTTCTGGGTTTGATGGCCTAATTTAGGAAAGTCACACAGAAAAAGCAGGAAGAATAGACCTAAAAAATTATGTATATATGCTTCTGGGTACCACTTCTATTTTTTGTCCACCCTGCTTCCAATTCACAGGAAGAAATATTGTACAGGCCCTATCGTTTCCACTGTTGCAAAGTCAAGCTGAGTAATTTGCTGAATACCCCTAGCACCTCCCAGAATTTCAGTGTAGCTGTCCTGAGATGACATTTATATCAGAGCTACATAATTTTAAGGATCAGAAAAAGAACCAGGGCTTGTATTGTATCCAAACAGTCAAATGAAAACTAGATCTCACTTGGAAAGTGAGATGCTAAATAATCTGTGATCCTCCCTGTCCCTGGGTAGTGTTTCCTTCTATGCTCCTTGAGCACAAGCCAGCATACAGCACTAATGATACCTGAAAGCAACTAAGAAGATAACAGCCAGATAGGATCCTCGCCAACAGCTCATCAGTCTCCTAATTCTTATAATTTCTCCCTATTAGATTCTTCCTTCATCTACACCATTTAAACCTGCAATTCAATTGACAGTGGAACCATTACGCTGCTGCTCTATGTGGTAGCTGAATGGAGAACAAGGCCTTTTGCAGCAACAAATTATAAAATGCGCCTCCAAGTCATTGTCTAAAATGTTGTCTCTTCTTTAGGTAAGAATAATGATACTAGCTGTGGTTAAGGAAGTACAAATGCAAAGATAGTCTTATGCACATAAAATACTACAAGAAAGAATAGACATAAAGGCTGGTAGCAACAGGAAAGTGAATATTTGAAATTGTTTTATGCTTCTTTGACATACCTCTTTTTCTCTTCTGTCAAAACACCATGGGAGAGAAGATATTGGAACTATATTTGCTGGAATTGAAGAAAAAGTGAATCTTTGAAAGAATTTCAATAACAACTATAGAAACTACATTTGAGAAATCACAAAATACATTTCAGACAAAGGAGAATGATCAGTGAGGAAAGAGTAGGCAGAGGACAAGCAGTAGACAGCAGGCAGTATTCACAGGTGGTGTGATTATTGTGCATTCAATGTACTCTGGTATTTATGGGGTTAGTATAACTAATAAGTGTTTTTAAGAATTTGTGTTAGGCACACATGGACTCAAGGTGTTCATACCATTAGTCTCACTCAGAACCATTCACAGAATCACAGAATATCTTGAGTTGGAAGGGATGCACGAGAATCACCAAGGCCATGTTCTGGCCCTGCATCAGATAACCCCAAGAGTCACCCCATGTACCTTAAAGTATTGGGGTGAGTAGAGTATTACTCACCCCAACAGAGTATTGTCCCAACACTTCTTGAACTCTGGCAGGCTTGATGCTATGATCACTTCCCTGAGGAGCCCGTTCCAGTGTGCAAAGCTTTGTAGTTGTGAGTATTTGGCAAAATTTATTCTCTAAAGGAAAATACTTGTAATATGTATTTGTAATAAATAATAAACAAGCAGTCCCTGATTCAACTTCGTACTCAGCATTTAGTTTTACTAAATTTTTGCATTGGATTGCTAGCTTGTTTTTAGGTTGTGCTATTTAACCTACTCTCTTTTCAGTTTAAGCATTTTAGAGATTTATGCTTTCCCCCCCACCATCTTTCTGCTGTAGAAGAAGGTTTCAGCTCCTAAGTTTGTTCTCATTTAACAGCCATCTTTGAGAAGCAAAGAATAATTTCACACAAAACCTCTTTCAGTGGAAGTCATCCTGCACACATTACCTTGATCCTGCAAAGGGTCACACAAGGTGTTCTACCACATTATCACAGAATATTCTGAGTTGGAGGAGACCCACAAGAATCATTAAGTACAACTCTTAAGTGAGTGTCCCATACAAACCCACAACCTTGCCATTGTCAGCACCATTCTCCAATCAGCTGGGCTAATCTCAGTGGCATATTTTCTCTTTAACCTTTTTCTACTATTCATTAGACTTTAGAGTCTCTTTGTTTTTATCATTTGGTGGTTACATAGTCTGGTAGTCTTCTTTTAAAAGTCATGTCAAAAAAATATTCTAACCAGTGACAATCCCAAAGTCAATAAATTGCTACCTTTTTTTGTATGTGTATGCCAATTAGTCACCAAATGACATTTTTTTCTTCTTTTTTTGAGACTATTAGAATTGGTTACCATGGGTTTAGACTTTTGAGTTCAGATTTATACCTTTTTAAAAAAAAACATTTAAATGCACAAAATTTAATTATGATTGATTTTCTGCCATTGCTATAGTTTTCCACAATTCATATATCTGAGACATCTTCTTCAACTTAATTTTTTAATAATGCTGTCTCTGTCTGGTGTCTTGGTTTTGTTTCACTAGATGTTCTAGTTATTTTAAAACTTACATTTTGTTAGGCTTAAGTTCTTCATTATTATCTTTTCTCAAAAAGGATACATTATCTGATATGTCAACTTTAGCTGACATCCTCTACGTTCTAAAGCAATAACAAAAATTTAAAATGTTATTTTACTTAAACATGTTTGGGTAATATAGTAAAAAATTATTAACCCAGTACATATTCAGTTGTCTTTGTATATGTTCTATTTTTACTTTCTCCTCATTATTTTAACCCAGGTAGTTATCAAACTGGACCATGCCTTGTGTCTTGTTCTTATGTCCCATTCAGTGATGTCTGATTCCACCCACAAACTGCCTCTTGAAGAATTTCTGGTAGTTACACGTTACTGAAAATAATTCTTCTTGCTCTCACATACAATTCTGTTGTTTTTTGTTTTTTTTTTTTAATTTCCTTTATATGTTGTAAAATGCTTTTCCTTCTAAGAAGCACATAATCTTTATACAACAGCAGAACATTATTGGCTTAATGAAGAGACAAAAATCTTGTTTCAACATCTTCCATTACTTCTTACACTTCTAGGAAGTTCAACCTGTATAACTGAGTACTCTTTCTCTTCCTGTGTTGAATTTCATAAGATGCTTTCATCCCATCTTAATATTTACAGTGTAAGGCCATCTCTACAAAACAGTTGTCCAGTCTCTCACTAGAGTCAACGCCAACCTAATATACAGTATAATCTAAAAAACAATTCGCCCAATCATCAGGAAGACATCAAAACTTGATGTGATTAACCTCCCTCCAGGCTTATGACTGTTCTACTTTTCTCATCTTTTGTAACTTTTCAAAATTGACAAGCAAATGTCTTCATAAACAGGAACAATTATTAATTTGTGAAGTGAATACCTTGTAATATTGTTCAATTCTCAATCCAAAATGTTCCATCAGCTTGAAAAATTTAATTGCCATTTTAAGTTAAAGACAGTAAATTCCGTAAACCCTTATGGTGGTTGCAGACTTTCTGTCAGAATCTAGATTTAAATTAGGAATCCTCCAGATTAATGGTTTCAAAATTATGAAAAATATTTCTACAAGAATTCTTCCTCCTTATTACCTATATGAAGCCTATAGCTTAAAAAGGAAAATCTTTCTGCCAGTGCAGTGTTTTCCAAACTTCTGTATAATTTTGATAACTGGCTGGTTCTTTCTCCTAGGCCATTAAAAATACTAGTTTTCATCACACAAATTTTAAAAAAGCAGAATGACATAGTTCATTTTTTTTCAGAGTGTGACCTAATTTCATGAAGTTCTGAAAATACTTTCATGTTGTATTATTTTGTTAATATATTTGCTTTTTTTTTAGCAATTTAAACCTTATTAGGCATTGATACACTTAATTCAGGAAGCTTTCTTTGCATCTGACTTAAAACTCTCCTTCTTTTATGCATGTATCCTACATATAAGCCTGCAGCTTTGGCTTCTTAATGAAACTGTTTTCCATATAGACAAAATGACATCAGGTAGAATGCACATGAGTGCCCAAATCAACAGGTAGAACTGGACTTTTCAGGGCCTGACAATGAAAACAGAAAATAAAGAGACAGCTTACTGCCAGGTTATATTCTAAGTTATGTACTAATATCTTTTCTGATCCAGACTGAAACTGTCTCAAGAGTCTTATTGACTCTTGTTGACTCCATTCTTACAGCCAAAGTTTGCTACCACAGCTGTGACGGCTTATTGCTAAAGCACAAGCCAGTAGATATATGTTTTCTTGCTTACCAGATTCCAGCTTGCAGCAGAGGCAAAGCCAGATTCATAAAATTGATATTGTTCTCTCTCAAAAACTAGTAAGTGATGAGCTAGTTCAGTTTGTTACTTCTATGAAGATTTATGTAAAAGTAACATAAATGGAGTATTTTAAAAGTTTGAGAATCTCCCAGGAAAACTAAGAGGGAGCACAGCTAGTAATTCAGGCTACCTTTAGTTGGGTTTTAAAAAAAATAAAATATATCTGTTAGAACTGCACAGCTGTGGGATACAGAAGGTCTTGCTATAATTCTCTTTCTAAACTTTCAATGTTCAAAAGACTGCCATTTAAGATTGCAATTTCTCTCCTTCCTTGCAAACAGAACTTGGGGGCAAGGTTTCCATTTAATCTGTAGACCATAAAATCTCCCAACCATTTCTTCCTCTCCTTGTATAAAACTACTTCCAGTATAAAAGTGGAGTTATTTTAACTTTAAATTATGACTTTAAAAAAGTAATAAAATCAAATCATACTTTCTAGCAAACTGCTGTAAGAACTCCTTGGAAACTCTAGAGAAAGAAAAGACAGAAACTGTTTTGATTTTAAGAGGTTTATTTTTAATCAAGCATTTTGCTGTTCCTCAGTGGTCTGAAATTCTCCTGAATCTAGAGCATTGTAAATATAAAGCATTGAACACTGGAGAATCTCTATATGCTCATAAACACAGTAGTTGCAATGCTTTATAAGAAAACTCCACTCTCAAAAGTATAGATCTCCTTGCTATATACCAGTAACCAGATGTTGGGATATTCCTCTGCAGCAATAATAACTTGGCATGGTACTGAACTATTTGCATGTTCAGCAAATGAAAAATAAATAAATAAATAAATAGAATTTGGCTGATCATTGTTTTCACCTTTCAATTCCTATGCAGCAGATTTTTGAATGCTGCATTCCTAGTGCCAGCTTTGCAAACTTAAAAAATGGCAGTGGTATAAGTTCATTATGAAATGGAATGTATTCAGAAGATAGGAAGTCAAAGATGCTTCTAATGTTGTACAGATATGATGCCAGAATTCTGATGTTGCTAGGATAGCCCAGAGGAGCCCACACATCCCAGGCATAGATCCACAGAATATTCTGAGTTGGAAGGGACCCACGAAGAACTCTTAAGTAAATGGTCTGAATGGGGATCGAAGCCATAATGTTGATGTTAACATTGATGATAACATTGATGATCAGTGTTGGCACCATGACCTGCTGGGCTAATTGTAAGGTAGACCTAGGCCTTCTGTGCAAAATCTGAAATTGCAGAATCACATCTTAACTATTGCTTGGAACTTTTACAATAACATAAAAAGTAAGTTAGCCAGAGTTTAAAAAAAATTGCATTCTGATCAGATTTCATAAATTAAGTTACGCTAGATCAGCACTTAGAAAGAATAGACATATGCTTGAGGAAAAAAAACACCTGAAAAAAATTCAGTTCTCAGCACGACACAGTTTTGTTTTGTTTTGTTTTTTCCTTTGTCCTTAGGCAAGACATGAAGAATTTTGAGAGGTAAAGGTAGATCCTGGTAGCTTTTTGAGAACTTCTCACTCCCTCCCACATTACTCTCCTGTTTCTCTCAAGTGGAGCACAGAAAGCTATGTAAGGCATCTACTTCTCCCTGCATTACGCAAGACCTTTCAAAACAAAATCAAATAGCAATTGGATACTGAAAAGAGACACATTTAGAACTAGCTGAGTAAAAACTGAGCAATGGCCACTTTGGAAAAAAGCCCACCTGACATTCCTCCCCAGACAATTGCCTTCTAAAGCCAAAATCTTTCAAAGATATATGAAAATGATTCTTGATATTTTAAGCATACAGCAGAGGCTGAGAGAAAAACAGAGAGATGAAAATTGAGCCCTGATTTCTAGTCCTCATTCCTATACTTGATTATGTATTTTGCATCCATGTAAATTTTTTTATGCAACACGTTGCTGAATAGTTATTAAGAGCAAAATCTTCCTCATTTCTAGATAAATTTGTCAACCACAGGAGCACGAGAACTTTATTTTGTGTATTGTTTGCCCACCACTTCAGTGAGAGAGGAGACATTTGCATGCTTTTAATAACAGCCTGCCATTGCTGAGCAGGGCTTGATCAAATGTTCCTTTGATTTGCGCAACACAGAGACTAGCGTCCACTTCCAAAAAGGAAGGATAGCAGCAAGTTAACACTAACTTAGGAAAGATCTGTGGGATTAAGAGAACTGACTGCAAGGCAAGTCCTATTAATATGCCTCCTGTCATATTTGAATATAATATAAAGACATCAAACAAAAAAAAAATCCAACAAAGAGAGTTGGATTAAGATAAGAGACTACTAAATTGCATAAGAGACTACTTACTACAAGAGTATATTTCCTTTAGTTCCTCATTGTAGTTTGGCCTCACTCAGGGTTATCAGCTGAATGAGGTTCAACACTGATGTAGTCAAGAAAGAATTATTTAAAGCCTATGCATTTAATTGCTGAGAAAAATCAACTAAATGCTGAAGATAATTTCTAAATGGGAAGGGAATAAGAAATGTCAGTGCTAAGCATATTGTCTTCATGACAACATCTAATTGCTGACTCTATGATCCTATTGTGCCAAATGACAGCGGATCTTAGTGATGAACTTCCTGATTCTGGAGAGCAGAAATTAAATTAAAATCTTGGATCAGACTGCACTCGGATTAGTGTGCTTACTGATCTTGATGGGCTTCATCCTGGAAGATACTGAGTACTGCTATGGAGCATGAATTTTGTACATCTTCCAGCGGAAAGCTGAGCATCTTTCTATAGTCCCCAGGATCCTACTGGATAGGAATGAAGCTTCCTATCCAGGTCTTAGAAAATAGCTTTGGGAATAATTACTGTGTATTGTCTCCTTCCTCAGTATTTAGCATTGATGTCATCTGTCTATAAACAGATCAGATCAGCTTCAAATCAAGACTCTCAAAAAAACAAGCTCTAAGTGATTTTTTTCTGTTCTCAGCTTGAAATTTTTCATTTATATGAGACCTGTGTGTCATGTGTCTTATATGCAGTGTGATGCCAATGCACATAGGGGTTAAATCAGCCTTTGTTCACCTGCTCATATCTCCTGCTTTTCAAGTGGTACACTGCACTGTACAATAGCACTTAACTGTGCTAATACATATGAATTTGTTTAAAACACAAAGATAATATCTGCAGGACCAGTAAGTCAAATCATTAATGTTAAATGTACCTGAACCTTAATTTTGCCAATAAAAATTAGGAATTCCAACATTCTTAGCCTAAAAATCATTAGAGGCATTAATTGGTGTGAGACAATGTCAGCTATAGTTTAGAACAGCAAGAAGAAAACAGAAAAACCAATGCTGCTGTTGGGATTGCTTGCTTTTGCTTACTGCAGAAAGTGTTCCTGTGAATAGGCAGAAAAACAATGATATTTGTAAGTGACCTGAGATTTTACTAATTATACATTAGGTACACATTAGATTGGGAAAATTCTCTTTTCTTTTGGCATATTTTTCAGGACAAAATTTGGTATCTAATGCAACACAGTTCAGCGATTTATTCACATACTTCAATTCCCTTTTGCATTTCTTTCCTTGATCTCAAATAGGACAATGAACTGAAATTTTGCAAACATTTCAAAACTAAACATTTGTCCAATTCACATCTTATCATTCTATATTTAAATTATTTTTATGCTTTTAAGATGCTTCATTTGGCTTCACTTTTTTCAATTATTAATTATCATTCAAATGAAAAACTATTCGCAAGATATGTGAAACTCTTGTTGAAATATGCAGGCTTTGCCTGCTTCAGAACTCTGTCAGTATGTTTTCTAAATGGCAAATTTATCAAAACACATTCCTGGTTGTGATGAATATATGTGTTCCATAAAGAAGGTGCTCAAAATGTTAAGCAGCTCCACTGTGAAGCTTTATTAATGTTTGATCAGCACTTTGAGAGCTCAGCTATAGAAGTGCAAATTGTTTTGAATATGATGATTACAATCTCATACCAAAACAAGGAGACAGAAAAAGTTGAAAAAAAGCAGAAGGTGGGAGTAAAGATGAGAAACTTAGAATAACTTCAGGAATCTTGAAGAAGGTTTGTTCACATGGTAGAATTTTGGCCTATCAGGCTCAGCGGGAGAGAAAGAAAACATGGTCAGAATTACTATAAATATAAAAATTATATTTGAATTGTACTTCTACAAATACCTCTGGTGAACACCTGCAATGCAATTTTAAAAGATTAACCAGGTGTTATTAAATACATTGCTCCCAATATCAAATAAACAGATGTCTCAAAGAACCGTTAATGGCAAATGTTGATTTCACATTTTTGAAATATTAGTTCTCACTTAACTAGAACATGTCTAGAAATTTCATACAGACCAGTCATTTCTTACTCCTCATAAATTTGTTGTGCTAGGTACTTGAGCTGAATATAGGTTTCCTCATATCACAGGCATGAAAGTAAGGCAGCAGAGGCAGAAAGCAGGATACAAAAACTATGAAGTGCTCCTTCACACAAGAAGGTCACAGGGATGTTGCACTTAAAAACGATAAAGGTTGGGCTGAAACTGCTGCTGTGCAGGTATGCAAAACACGAGAAATCAAGCACAGGTCCCTTTTGTTCAAGGATGTGAACAGGTGATAAGAGCTACCAGCATTTCCAGAGAAGCAGCCCAACTCTACATGTATCAAAAGCAATTGGTCTTTCATATTTGACACGAGTGAGAAAAGGCTCAAATTTTGGTCTTCGCTACAAGTATTTGCCATCTCCATGCCAACATTAACCCACAGCAGAGAGACACTACTTTCAAACAACCCCAGCTCTTCTAAGGATTAAAATGCGCAGTACCTAAATGGAGAGCAGACAGTAATCTCAGCAACATCAGACATGCAGCTTTCTCAGGAACACAGTGTCATGTAGTAGTCTATGATTACTGTAGCAGTAGTCATGCGAGCACTGTTTTGCAGTATAGCACATTACAGAATACTGGCTGGATGCATATGGATTGTCAGGGAGATGCTGCAGACTGATTTACCTTTCTGCCTGTCCAAATATTTGTAAGCTTTGTAATGACCAGAGCAGTCTTTTTTTTATCTACTATCTGTGTTTTTATCCAGCATTTTTTTATACATACATCAGAACTCCCTGAGCTCTGGTGTTCCACTAAATAACAACACATTTAAAGTTAAATTGGAAACTCATCTCCTGAAAATAACTAGATTAAAGAATTCCCAATTCAGCTCATTTTTTCTTCTTTTTCTAGTTTGCCAAGAAAGAAACACAGCAGACAAAATGCTAGTGCATTTACTAGCTGACTTTCCAGTAAGAATTACACATTTTGTCCAGAAATGGCAAGTGCCCCAGTTTATACTGTAGCTGCCAACCCTCTTTAATATTCAGAGTCTAATGTCTGCACAGTTATCAAAGGCAGACACTTGTTTCTGCTCACTCAGGCGAAGAAGTATTCCAGCTAAAAGTACAGCTTCCTTCCCCTGAGTTATTAAAAATTCTTCCAAATAAATACATGTTATTTAAGAAATAAATAAAGAAAAAAACCCTTAAAAGCTTTTCTCTCTTCTATCAGACAATGTTAGATTAACAGGCTGCTTTATCTTTTTGACATGACCGAAACCATATAAAGCCACCCTCTAACATTCATTTCTTTATTGTGAAAAATAGAAATCTCCTCCTGATCAAACACCTTATGCTTTGACTAGTGAAGGAAGAAAAAAGTGAACATTCCCACAGGAATGAACAAAATAAATTTATTGTTATCCCCATGCACGAATAGGATTGCATTTTCCTTATTTTGTTCAAATAATATATAGGTCAAATTTGCAAAAAAGTCATTTCCTGACCAAAAGGAAAAAAAAAACAAGTCTAACAATCTGACCTCTGCTGAACACCTTATGTGATTCCTTAACTTCAGTTTCTGCAGTGTAAGAGGCAATGATTGTTGTTGACCTCAGTGTTTCAGCACATATTTATCCAGAGAACTATGCAATAGCTCTCTTGACAAGGTCTCCACGCAATGGGAATTTCTCAGTTGTTTCCCACTGCCTTTAGTTTTATGCTAGCAATGCACCATGGATTTTGATTAGACAGAAATATGAATTTGAAAAATGAAGTTATACCAGCACAACCTTTGTATATCTACTTAAAAATTGGTAAAACTAAATTATTTAAAATTGAATATAAAACATTATTTTTGTTTCAGAGACAACTGAAGTAAAATAATGCATTTTTGTTAATTCATGAGGCATTTGGTAAGAAGGAATAACAAAAAAGTCTTTTGAGATTCCACTAAGACAGTCAATTAGATAGATGTTAAATTCTATCCTGAAAACATTCTAAAATGTTCAGCTCTGATGTTTTTACTGACTTGGAGTACAATGCCTTACTGAATCAAACCTACCTGAGTTCTCTGGAACTTGAGGGGGTTCAGGGCTCCAAGGACCCCTAAGGTCCAGTATGTTAATTAAAAATTATAGAGCATAAATAAAGACCATTCTTACTTGAAGAAAATAAGAAAACATGTGATAGCTTTCTGTGGTCTTCTAAATTTTGTCTAAGAACTTCTATGATGCATTATGCTCCTTTCTAGAACTGGATACATCTGTATCTTGATTTTGCTGTTCTTTTAGTACCTGAAGTTTGAAGAAAAACTAAGGCTTAAGAATGATCAGGTTCCAATATGTACAGTTAATCCTTTTTTCTTCTACTCACCTTATCCTATGGGTTAATGGCTAGGATTAAACCAGGCCTTATGTACAGAAAAATGCTATTCCTTTTCAAGACACTAGAATCTAGCCCAAATAAAAAGAGAATAATTGAAGATTTAGCTTATAAATATGGTGCTTGTAATCTCTCCCTTTGAGAAGAATTTTCTCATTCATTTAAAAAAAACCCAACAACCAAGTAGTCAAGTTAAGAAGAGAGCCCAAGGACTTTTAAATAGACTTTATACTTCAGTTCAAGCTGGAAGTTCCCATATTTAAGAGAAACAGGTTTCTTGGGAAGTTTCTTCTAATTAAGAGATGAATTACTGAATCCTTAGGGTGTTTTTCAGAGGTATTCATGTAAAAAGTTCGTTTTTTGCAAAACTACAGAAAGCTAGGGACTGATTGGACCTATATCAACCCAAGCTGCAAATACCTGTAGCTGCCAGGAGGCATTTTCCCTGTCCTTTCATATTTGGAAATTACAAAATCAACGCCTTGTGGGGATGCATTTATGCTTAAAAAGCAGACAATAATCATATTTCTCTCCCTTTTGTACTCAAACTGCAGGAATACACTCTTTCAGACAAATCCAATCCAAGCAGAGGAATGTAAAACCGAGCAGAGCTGTATGGTGCAGCACACAGCCATCACAAAAGCCATCAGACTTTCCTGTGTGGCACATGAGCTGCAAATGTTAATAACTGTATTTTTTACTGTTTGATTTGAAAGGTGGCTTTTGCTTTCCAAAAGGTTGATCCTCTTCACGTTCCTTACATTCAGCAAGAAAAAATGGGTCCAATTCTGACACCCGCTACATGCAAATAAGTAAGAAGGTAAGGTAAGGAATATAAGCATGTAAGTTAAGCGATTTTCTTCAAGTTTGCACAGCTTTAAGTAATGGAAGTCCTTGTAAGTTCTCCCATATTTACACAGATACTTTGCACAAGTAAGTTTTCTGGTTCCAAACACTTGAAATGTTCTTGTGTGAATGAAGTTTGTATAAGGAAATTATGAAACTATTCACAACTCAACTAAGGACTAGACCTTTTTAAATAAGACATTTTTTAAGAGATACTGTGCATTTTGTTTTGACTAACATCATGGCTCTAGTTTTGTATTACCTGGAAAAAATAACCCCTGAGCCTGAAACATAAAACAGAGAATCTGCCTCTTTTTCCATAACATTAAAACACCTCAGTGATGCCCATTTCAGCTCCTCTCCTACTAGTTTTTAAAATTAAAAAAAGAAAACAAAAATTATATATAATTAAAAAAAAAAAGAAAAAATAGAAACAAAAGAATAGTGGATTTAGAGTTATCTCAATGCATCAATAATGCATTCATTATTGGATTTAATTTCAATTAACTGTATAAGATACCTACACTGAACATGCAACCTTTGAGAATGGAAGGAAAGTAAATACTAATACTGTATCTCATTTTATGAACTGTTCGTTTTTTCATGTCATGAATCTCTATTGTTCAGTAAAAATTCCCAAAGACTTCTGTTGCCATTAAATTCATAAATAGTTGGGGTTGGGCTTTATGGGGCAGTTTTAGAGTCTCATTCTATTATACATTGATACATGCCGTACTGAAGAATTCCTAAGCACTCAAGTTTAACTTTGCCCTCAAGTGAAATAAAGGCTGGTATATGGTGAAAAACAGTAATTCCTTAATTTGGATTAAAGCACTTTTTAGGAAAAAACCAAACTAAATCAAACAAGAACTACCTAGCAAACAAGAACTACCACCACCCCCCACCAAAAAAAAAAACAAAAAAAAACCAACCAAACAAACAAAAAACCCAAAAAAGCAACAACAACAAAAACCTAAAAAATAAACACCAAGGAGAAACTCATGATCACCAACCAAAGCTATAAAGTTTATCCATGTATAACATTAGGGCTAAATCTGTTACCTTTTGAAAAGAGAGAAATAACTTTGGGGGACAATTTGGATGATTGCACCATCAAAATTCTTTCACTAGTGACCTTTAAAGCATAAGAAAATTCCTCCACAAAAATGACTAAGTCGTTAAAAAGCTTCCTTTGCTTTCAGACTCTCATTTCACTACCAAGTTGAAAAGCAAAGAAAAATAAATACAACAGTCAAGGTTAAAAAATCCCCAAGATTGCTACTTCTGCTTCCAAAACATACTTAAATGGCCTTTTTTCCCTCTGCTTCTCAAACCCCTTTGACACAAAGATTGTAAGCTTTTATTATTGTTCCCTCTGCTGCTTGTTTTTGAAATCCTTAACATTAAGAGTAGATGCTTGATCTAGGGGTTGTGCTTTGTTCCTACAGCACAATAAACAGCAACACAAGTGGTTCAACTCCTTTGTTTTTTTTTAAAGGATACAGTTGGTAGCATTTAGAGTAGAACATAAAGTCTGAAGACTTTTTTGCTTTATCTCAGGCTATTTATTCAACAAACCCATGGACTAAATAATTGGCATTACTTCCTGCATTTGTTTGATTTTTCTTGTGGGTGTTGCAGTCAAATGCCAACAAAGTCCAGACTTCAAGGTTCTGAGTGAATAGCCTTATGTAAATTGACTGATCATTCCACCAGAAGAATTCTCTTTCTACAGCTGAAATTTTCAAGTTTTTCCTAAGGGTGAGAATCGAAGAACTTTATTAGCTCTTTCTGCGATCCTTGTTAGAGAAGAAAAATTTAAGACCTTAAGAATTCTTGCTCTTTATTCTGAGAGTTTTGTTACTTTCTTCAGCCTCAGATCACAATAAACATCTGTTTGCCTTGGTACACTGCAGTAGTTTTCACCCTTAAAATGCTGAACTCTTTTTGCAAATTTATGATTGAGCTTTTGTCATTTCAGTGGTGGCTCAGCTATAATATTGAGCTGACTGGAATAAAAAGTTATAAAAATGATTTATTACAAAATACTTCTGTTGCAGGCAATGTCATCACTTTGCCTTTCTTTTCACCTACATTTACTAGAATAATTCAAAGCTTGCTTCAGTTTTAAGTCTTCTGATGTAGTGATAAAACAATATGTGAATCTGGAAATACTGAGAGGATGAAGTGAAAAAGCTAATAGTGGCAAAGAAAACTTTTTTTCCCAATGAGGGAATAGCAAATAAATAAAAAAAAAAGTAAGTAAAATGTCCTATTTTCAAAAACAGAATCCAGTTTTAAGTAACACATTATTGATATGACCATAAAAAATAACCTATGCTAATCAGCAAAGCCAGATTATTTAGTAAGCCTTCACAACTGTTCACACTGCAGACAAAACCCCACAGATATTTACAGCAGTTACAAACACCTACACTTCCTGACTATTCTACCACCTCTGTGAGCAGAAGGTATGAATAATAATGAGAAGGACGATTTTTCAGATAATTTGCCTTACATTTGTCCCCAATTTCTGTCTTATTATCTGCTACATTTAGGGATCAACTGAAGAAGAAATCATGAGCTGTTGAAGACAGCAATTCAGAGTACAGAAATAAGTTTTTGTTTAATACCCTGCCAATGCTGCCACTGTAAACACTAGCAATCAGGAATCATCAGTGCCAAAGTCTGCAGTGGATTCAGTCCAGGGCTCCAGATTCAAAATCAGTCTGTCATTGACTCTTTGTTAATATATAAATCATTTACTGAAGCATAGCCAGTCAAAACAGAATACCATTTGTGTGCATGTGAAGGCCTGGCTGTTCTTGCCAAGAGTGACTCATGTTTAAGGGGTACAATGAAAATGAAGGCTCAAAATGCATATTTAAGGTCTGATTTTTTGTTGCTTGGAACTTGTATCCACATTTTTACCTGTGCAAAATACTGCTTGGTTGTTCAGAAAGTAAAAAACTTACATTGAGGTAGAAATAGTACGAACTGTTATGGAATCCTCAAGATCACAGATTATACCCTGCATGTAAAATAACCACCAAAAACAACACCTTAATAAAATTATTAGCATATGTGAATGAGGTAAAAAATGTATGATTTTTCATTATATTTTCTGTATATTATTGCAGAAAAAAAAGTTTTATAAATTGACTCATATACTCATTGTTTTTCCTAGATGCTGTACTAGCAGAGATAGAAGAGAGCAGGACAGAACTGCATTTTTTGATCATCACTTAACACTGGTAAATGCAACCCTTAGCTGTTTGTTACATACAGTACTGTAATGGGCAAAAATACCTCTCAAGATCAGAGATGTATTTGTTACAGAAGCTGTACATGCATAACAAAGACACAGCTTCTCTCTGTGTGAAGGTTTATTGGCACCTTGGATGCAGACAGTTACAAACAATCTTCATGTGCGCTTGTAAATCATTAATATGGGTGCCGAAGATGATCGTAAAGTTTCTATGAACACTCCAATAACATTAAAAAGTCACAAAGTAAAAGTGCACACTTTTCAACTATAACCCTGCATGCAAGAAAAAAAAAAATTCAATTCTGGCAGCAAAGAGGTGGTCATGCTCCACTGCAGCCTCAGTGACATTTCACTAGGACATAGCAGCACAGATGACAGATCAGAGATATCTATAAAACCAGCACTGTATTTCAAGATGCCATCAGTAAAGACCCTCAGGATGATTCTGTCTGGACTATGCCTTAGGTTAAGCCAGAGAAAATCTAGTTTGGAGTTGTAAAGAGCAAAATCAAATACAACACCTTACATGCCTCCCTACATTACAGTGACATTAAGTCTTTCCCACCCCACCAGGTAACAATAGTGTGGCTGCACAGGAAACCTGAAATATGAATGGGACCTGCTGGTCTTGTCAACAACTACATTGACTCATACTGGTATTGATTCTTAATCTGCTCCAAGAACTAAAGAGACAGAGCAATTAGGTGCCTGCAATATTTACAGAATACAGGTTTTGTTTATCTTGAATCAAACACTCTTTAAAGTCAAAATGGGGAAGTTTTCCACAAATATTATTCTTCTTTTTGGGAAGAACAACTCATAAGATCAATATTCTTTATCCACCTAAACTTAAGTAAATATTTTATTATGCTTCAATAAAGTTCATGACAGGAACATGGAGATACAAACACTGACAGATCGGAATCTAAGAAAATTAATGCAGAATTAGTCAAAACTAGGAGTACTTCAGTTTGGGCAGTGAAAGGGGGATAACTAGTGGAAACTAGTAGAAACCAGGAAGAAACAGTAAAAAAATTATAATCTGTTAAATCACAGTCTTAATTTTGAGAATAAAAAGATTAACAAACACAAAAGAGAAGATGATAATTTGCAAAGATGCCCCAAGAAAGGCAGACAACTGCTAATTTACTCCAGATTCAGTTCAGGTTCTGTGCTCTGTCATTAGAATTAAGACTCCTTCACTTTGATGCAGAGAGAGAATGACCTAACGAAAAACAAGATATGGTTTACTTTAAGATTTGTTGTAGAGAAACATCTCTTGAAACCATATAATGATTTTTCTGACAAGTATCCTCAAACATCCAAACAGAATTCAATTTAGTTTTATATGACTGATTATATCAAGTCAATTCAAGCATTTTATTGAAAATATTTTTAATGTTTATAACTTTAATAAACTTAGTATGAAATTCAGGTAAATTAAAAATGAAATATGTTAATTTTCTATAATTTATCCATATCTGATTACATACAAACAAGATACATATTTGTAGTACTTCCATGGTTTTAAGGTAGAAAGTAATGGAATATATTTCATGAACTCTGAAAAACTGAGAAAACCTGTATTGGATTATAAAACATTGGACCGTAACACAGCACAGAACTTCCAAAGAACTACAGAATTGTAGAGTGGTTTGAGTTGGAAGGGATCTAAAGGTCATTCAGTTCCAACTCTCTTGCCATGGACAGGGACATCTTTAGCTAGATCAGGTTTCTCAGAGCTCCATCCAGTCTGGCCCTGAACACTTCCAGGTGTTTACATATTATATCAAACAGTTCTTTATGCAAATAACTCACATTGTCCAATCTTCATCAAAATTTAATCTCTGAATTAAACAAAATGTTCCTGAAAAAATACTTTTTCTCTTTTTCTTTATTCTCTAAAAAGAAGTCCATCATTCAATTCATGCATTTAACACAGAAAAGGATTGGTTTACTTTTTTTAGTATTACTATCTTAAACATCAATTTAATAAGAAAGAAATTGCCATATCCAGTTTTTAAGAAAGTAGCTTTCTATTAATGCATTTTATGCTCAAGCATATCATTAAATGTAACTCATGTACAGCCAGGTTGGCTTAGTTGTATTATATGGTTTAATTAGACATATAAAGCTATATTAAAAGACATTTTTAGGATATCATGAAATAACTTTTAGACAGATGAAAAGTGTTAGAGAATGTTAGCTAAGCAGCCATGAGAGTCAAGTCATAATTATATGTACTGTGCTTTTTTTCCTGTTGTATTTCGTGTGAACTGGACATTTAGGTGGGTGAAAACATTCCTTTTCCTTCCTCCTTGCAGTACAAAGGGTGTCATAGCTAAAGTCAGAAATATCATTAACAGCTTCATATAGTGATATACTGTCAATTTTCAAACGTTTGACAACTCATCTTTTGAATGAAGTTACATTTCTGACTACTACATGAACAAACAACAGGGTTATTTCTTTTTCATAACTGGTAACAAATGGCTATTGAAAATATTTTGCTATTTCCCTTACTTGAGGGAGGAATGCTTGCAGACAAAACACATTTGTTTTTAAAATAAGAAACAATTTTAAAAACAAAAAACAACCCAAAACCACACAACCTCTCCTCCAAGCAAATCATTAATGGTTTTCCTCACTAAAGGATACATTTATGCTATATTGGAAATTCACAGAATTGCTGGATTATCAACTAGCACCAAGATGCTAGAAAACTGGAAATCAAGAGATTTAAATGGATAATGTCTGATGAAATTGGAATTTTTTTTTTTTGCTTTGTATTGGCCATCACATCTTCTATATTTCTAAATTGTTTCACTTTTAATAGCTAATATTTTTGAAGAATCTTATTCCTGCAATCTACACCAGAATATTTTTAAGATAGTTGCATTTTCAGTCTTTAGGAAAATAATAACTTATAAAACTTTAATATCTTCACATTTCTTTGACTAATTGTCATTCCTCAGGATTGTGTCAGTGGCAAGACCTGTTTACAATACTCTCAGATATCATAAGAACACTTTTAAAGTTTGTTTCTTTCCCCAAATTCCTCACCTAGGCAATAAGAAACTCACAGCTTTTTCCAACTCCACCAGAAGTTCCAAGGCTGCACTCTGAAATCTCACTGACATCTGAGAACAGATCAGCACCATCCAATACAGCCAAGTCCCCAGCAAAAACTCCTCACCATCAATAAAGATCTCCAGCTGCTTCTGGTAAGCCACTGAGGTCATATCAGAATGAACTGATTTACATTATTGATTGTAAAGTAGTCCTGGTTTATTTAAGTATTTTGTTTTCCCACACTAAAAACATTATTATCTCCATTTTGAAGGAATTGATAGTTATTTTGTTTTTTAATGAACATCATTATAAACTTTCTTTCACAGTTTTGTTCCTTTATATATATATATTGAAATATAAAATTATAAATTTGAGTATAATATTTTTAATAACTGACTACAGATTTAACTATTTCAAAACTCTGAAACTGGCATTGTTTTAGTACTGTATTTCTTTAAATTTAACTTGGAAATAAAGCAAAACTTACCACTTACAGAGTAATGCTATATTCTTGGCAGTTATGCTATTGCTCTGCAAAGATGTACTCAGTGGATTCAGTCTTCAATTTATTCACACAGTAAATGAATTAAATGAGTAATGCATCTTATGTAAATGGGAGGTTATCAGGCTGTTTGGACCAGAGAGAGGGTAGCTGGTGTTCAATCACGACCTATGATGAATGCAGCTTGACACACATGGGATGGTCCTCTCCTCATTCTTTCCACTCTGCCTCCTAGTCTGTCTCCTTTTCTCTGTAAATCATTTTCCTAAGGGGAGAACAACCAAAGAATAAAAAGGGCCTTAACAGATCATGCAGCAGTCATTTCTAGAAAAAAAAAACAACAGTGAGACTAAATTTAATCTGTTTTGCAGTTTAGAGCTTCTATCTAGGGTTTATTAGCATACCATAAGATGAAGAATTCTGTTTTCCTCCTTGTTTTACTTGAACCTTGACCTTATTCTCAACATTGAACAGTAACTGGATTGCATAAACATGACCCCTTGATCCAATTCCATCCAATTAAATTTACATAGTGCTAAAACATTCTTGCTTAGATTTCAGTTGTCTATCTAAATTTAATAACACACTTTACCATCTTTTATGATATAACCATATGTCTACTGCCTGCATGTTGGTAATACTAATATAGGAAATTCCACAATTATGTGGTGCACCACCTTTTTCACATCTACAGCCTTTTGTGCACATTCCATATGACTTTAAATATGTCTGCCACTTTTTGAAAGCATTTTAAAAACACTTAGCTCTGTTTCCATACATTAGGTTCCAAATGACTGTAGTTCCTCGCAAATATTAAATACATAACCAGTGATAATGTATTTATTTATACATATATATATACACACACACATTGTTATACATTGTTATGTATTGTCTAAAGCATGAAAATTCAGTAGATTATGACTCATCATGAATTAAAACAGAAGATCTATTGTAGAGGAAAACAAAAGCTCTGTCTTTCTCAAGGACAGAAAGAACAGGTACAAAGTTTGTAAGTCAGTGAAGTATGCAGAATATTTTGTGATTCAAAGACTTAAAAAGAGCCTTTAGATAATGGAAGATTATTATCATTATTCATGTTCACCTATGAGAAAGGCTAGAAGGAGGATCTGGGGAACTATAGGTCTGTCAGTCTGACTTTGTTGCTGAGAGAGGTCATGGAGCTGATCATCTTGAGTGCCATTACGTGGCACGTGCAGGTCAGCCGGGAGATCTGGCCCAGCCAGCACAGGTTTAGGAAAGGCAGGTCCTGCTTGACCAACATGGTCTCCTTCTAGGACAAGGTGACCTGCCCAGTGGATGAGGGAAAGGCTGTGGGTGTTTTGGAGGTTGTAGAGAGGTGGGTCTCTTTTCCCAAGCAACAAGTTATAGCACAAAAGGAAATAGCCTCAAGCTGAGCCAGTGAAAGTTTAGATTGCATATTAGGAAAAAAATTCTTCACCAAAAGGATTGTTAAGCACTGGAACAGGTTTCCGAGGGAAGTGGCTGAGTTGCCATTCCTGGACGAACTTTAAAGGAGTGTAGACATGGTGCTTAAGACCATGGTTTATACTTGTTGGACTTGATAGTAGTATGTTTACATTGGACTTGATGATCTTAAGGTTGTTCTCCAACCTACATGATTCCATGGTTTGCTCCTTCATTCAGAGAATCCATGCAGTGACTGTGTAGGACTTCAAGACCCAGAAACTAATGTTGTATTCACAGATAGAAAAGCACCTTGAAAAGCTCATTTTTTTTATCATAACTTTCACTAGGTTTTTGGACTGTAACAGTGAAATATTGTAACAATGAAAGCCACAGCAAATGAAAATGTTGGGTTTCAAACCCCCTCACACAACTCTAGAAAAACACAACCCACTCACAAAACTATTTGAATTCATAGGTCATGCACTATCCATGCTTTAGTCCAATAGTAATTAATAATGGAAGTATGTACCATCTAAATGTGTTTATATTAGTATTTATGTAATGTTTATGTTTCTCTTAATTTTTTCAGAAGTAATATTTGGCAGATTGGAGGTTATTCTGAATAAATGCAAAGCACATAATTTCCTATCACTCAATGCACTTTAGGCACTTAATAGCAACATTCAAACATGGAAGAAAATTGTTCTCTTCCATATTCCAAGGGAAGTCAGGGGCAAGGGGGGTAATGGGGTGGGAAATGTAAACTTCTATGTACATTTTAATGCTTTCATCAGATTTAACTAAATTTTTCCAGATTCTAAACTATATCTCTATGGTTGAGCAAATTTCTGGTAGAGATAAAATTCTGCAAATACATCTGTTTCTTAAGAAAGGTATTTATCTAACCACTCAGTGCAAATATCTGTGAAATGCTAAGCTGTCTCAGCTCCCTTTCATGAAAATGAAGGCTACTCAGCACCTCAGAGAATGAGCCTCAAGCTAATGCAGTTGATCACCCATTTCTGCTTACATTTCAATGCAATTCTTTAGATAAAATAGAAAAAAAAATCTTTAAGAAAACATTCAGTTGATAGTCTACTGCAAAAACTTAATTTATATTAAGGTCTTCATTTATCCAAAGATATCTGCACCTCAGCTGCTCCTATTTGAAAAGACTAGAGTTAATTCATGATACCTTATATAGCTTTCCAAATTACATTCATGTTTATGAAAACAAGAATTACCTCAAGAAAGTGGGAAAGCTGAACATCAAACTTAAGTCTTTTCATAATCAATTATGTATTCATCCAAGAATCATATTTTCTAGTTTCATTACAAAAAAAAAAAAGCAAGCAAACAACAGAAACAAGTATAGGACATAATTATGCAGAAAAGAAGGCTTGACAGAAATTTCTAAATCAATAGCTCAAATCTAGGGAGAGCAGAGAGTAATATTTAAAATTAGCTCAAAGTAGTCTCAGAGTTATTGATTTGATTCCACTACAGCACATTTCCAGCACTTCTATTCTCTGTGAGTCTTATGGGTATAATTATTCTGTCCTTCAGGAACTATACTGGTTAAAGCAAAAATGAAAAAATTGAATAAATTTTGTCTTATTTTTTTTAGTACCATATTGCCCTTTAATACTGCGTAGGAAGGATTTTTTTTATCTGTCATTTTTACATACTTAACAAAGAAGGAATGATTGAAAGTGGGTAGCACTTGACAATTTTCAGGTAAGCTTATTCTTTCATAAGCTGTGAATCCAATATTCTTACATAAACCTAGTATGCTTTCTGTTGTCAGGACATCCCCAAAAATAAAGACAACAATGACTTCATTTTTTCCTGTCAGTTTTTCTACTTATAAGAGAGGATAAAAAATATATCTACAAGCTAACAAACCTACCACACAAGATGTATGGGAGGATGAACTTGTTGACAAGCTACATTCTGGAAGCCTAGTAAAGATCAAACATCTATTTAAATTTGCAATGCATGTGGATTTCTATAAAATTGTACACATGTCAGTCCACAGTTATAATCTGAAAAGAAATAGTTTCTCAACATTGAAATTCTCAATTTTTGCTAAATACAAATGTAGAGGCTTACGTTTCAGAGCTATTGAACATCTGTGAAAATCAGGACACCCTGGGAGTGTGCAAGCCTGCTACTCTATGCAACACTAACATACATTCACAGGATGCACAGTAGCTGTCAGGACATTGTTCATTATACTGCTGATGGAGAGTGCTGGAAATTACATTACATTATGTGTGGTATTCTCATCCAATGATGAATGGGTTTCATTCTTTTCTTGGGCCAAACAGCATCCGGCTCACACATTATTGTGTTCGAAGATTCTCTAACCATGAAACTATGCAAGATGCCCTCCTCCTGCTTTAGTTAATACACTTTCCTATAGGGACATTAGACTAATCAGGCCAATGACAGAAAATGCAAGACAGCTTATGTTTCCTCTTTAAGACTTACACAGAAGTCTTAATTAGTATTTAAAAATGTTGTATTGTTAGTGTTTCTGATGGAGCTTTTGACTCCCTTGAGCTACACCAAATGTAGAAGAGTAGAAACATGAAGCAAATATACAGTACAACATCAACAATTTTGTACACTGGAAGTTCTCTGGGTTTTAATGGTTTATCCCTTGTTGTACCCCTTGGTGCTGCTTATGGAATTCTCTGCACTGTATGAGGTGCTGTGTGCTGTAATAGTTAAAGCACAGAATACACCAGATTAAGGCAAAAAACTTGGATATGTCCTTTTTGAAATTTTCACCAGGATCTAAGTAAACTGAAATCTCTATCTCTATATGAACCATATATAAAATCTTGTTAGGAATTTTATTCTTCTTGTCTGAAAGAAATTGAAAAGGATTTTCAAAGCAATGTAGTGAAAGTGCAGCATTCATTCTCCTTAAAAATAAATTCTCATTTACTAAAGTAGACCCATCAGACATAAATAATCAGTAAGAATAATTTTTGCAGAAAAAATTCCAGTAATTTTCTATGTATGTGCCAAAAAGACTTCATGCAACTTGATATGTCCATATGCATAAGCACATAGACATATATATATTACAATACCTAAAAATCTCAGACTATATGAAGTAAAAAACTATATGTAGTAGAATACCATCAGACAGGGAGCTAAGAGAGAGATTCAGAGTCTGAGAGATTGAGAGATTCAGTCCAGTGACTATTTCATCTACATATAAATATAGTCCAGTTTCCAGATAGAATTGTTTCTTATCAGCATGCCATGATTTTGTATTCTGATCAATTATAAAAATTGACTCAGTCTGTACAATGTGTTAAATGGATTTTAATTCCACATTTGTAATTATGCATGCAAGTATATCACTTGATAGTAAGACTGTTCAAGCTAGCTCTGCCAATTGAGAAAATATATGTCATACATCCCCACTTGTCTAGTCCTCAATAACGAAAATGTTTGACTTTGATTTTCTATTTATATTTTCTACCAATAAAACTCATTCCTCTGTCTTGGGAAATACTGATATTTTAGATGTCGTCATTTGTTCAGAAGACCTACTAAGCAGCATTTTTTTTTATTATATTATCTTCATATTATCCCCACAGTCCAATCCTCATTCCTCTTTAGCTAACTTCAAGGATAATTTATGAGTATTTCAAACAGGTTTTATTGAGAGTCATCTGTCAGTTGTAAAGTTACAGTTTCTATATGTTGCAAATACCCACACATTTGCATCTCCTCATTAGGAAAGATCCCAATTCTGCTGTACCTCATAAGGACATATAAAATTATTTTATTAGCAGCTCAAATAACTTTTAATTTAATGATTCCAGAGACCTCATTTTCTCTTGAACAGTCTAAACTACCATAAATCACAGGAATCATATGCCCTTTCTCATTTACCCCACTAGATTATAAAGTTAGTAAATTATAGTAGCCTGAAATGAGAATTTGGCATGGCTTTTTAAAAATGATTGAAAAGGGGGAAAATCCAATTAGTTTAGGCTGTAATGTAAACATTATGAATATACAGAGAACTTCAGAAGAAATAACAGTCTTACACTGCTCATACTAAATCCTGTAATATTTAGATGTTTCCAGCTTTTGTGATATGTATTTATACTTGCATCTTAGATGTAAGGGTTCAAGATAAATGAGGGTTTCTTCTTGAATTCAGCACAAAAAATATAAACTTGTTTGTAGGCATGTCCTTTAAAAATGAATAGGAACATTATATTTCAAAAAAATTATTGGCATCATATGTAAAGACTTGAACCCTAGTATTTTATATTCTTATTGGCAGTAATCTCTTAACAAACAGTCATATTTTATTAAAAAATGCTCTAAAATCTAGTACGCATATAAACTTTTAGCAGAAATTACATATCACTGTAGAGAAATTAAAGTTTTTATCCAGCATCCCCTGAAGCCAATACAGTATTTACATTCATAATGCACTTGTGATGGCTATTTGAGTGTTAAAGACTGAAGAAAACTCTTCTTAAATTGGTTTATATTTGCTACAATAAGTAGACAGTAGCTAATGGAAATTATTTTGAAAGAGAACGTAATTAACATGATTTATCAAACTTTGGCTCTTTTAGAAATTGAATAAGTTAGATAAACTGATTTTATCTGAAGTCAGTAACAATATATATGAGATTAAAAAAAAGAATCATTTAGGAAACATTGAAGAAATTGTTCAGAACTGTAAAATTAAACATTAAGAATTTGAGCACTGTTTTCATTGTAAGAAAAAAATTATGTATTCATCCAAGAATCATATTTTCTAGTTGCATTACAAAAAAAAACACCAAGCAAACAACAGAAACATAATTATGCAGAAAATATATTGGAACTATATTGGAACTATATTGGAATTATATTGGAGCTAGTTGTTCCAATATAAGCCTCTGAACTGGACATTTAGGGTCTATACTCTCCTCTCAGGCTAGCAGGAACCAATTGTATACAAATATAGTTAAATTGACAGGATGTTTTAATCTTTGCCTCTGTGTGTGTGTCTCTCCTTGTTTTCCTTATGTTTGGAAACAAAAAAAACCGTGTAATTATTCTTATTCTTATTAGCACTAAAATGGTTGAATACATCCTTTACAATTTCCACCTGTGTCATTTTTGTCCTTTATTTACTAGCTTCTTTAATTGCAAAAACTGCCTGCATAAAGCTTTCTAGTGAAGCCTCTGCATATTCAGTGCAGTAGTCTTGACCTCCATTTAGTTCCCATTCTTTTTCCTTTCTTATTTCTGCCTGTTCCCTTCTCTTGACAGCTGCTGGATATTCTGCCCTGGCTGCTGTGTGCTGTTACCTTCTCTCTAATTCTGCTGCAAGGGATAAATGTTCATCTCCTTCCCACCTGTGCAGAAGAGAGCATCATGCTGGGATGAGGTTATGAAATACGCTTTCTTCATAGTAGCCTGTGTGGTTCTGTGCCCTGTGTTAATGAGTCAAGCAGGGTTGATAGCACACACGCTGGATAACACACCTCAGTGCTACCTCCTGTTTCGTTCTCCACCATCTCTGCCTCACCAAAGTGAGGAGGGGGTGGGCAAGAAGCTGGGAGGGAACAGTCAGGACAGCTGACCCCGACTGACCAAAGGGATATTCCACATCATTTGATATTGTGCTCAGCAGTAATAACTGGGGGAAAGATGGAGAAAAGAAGGGACATTCATTTGTCTTCCCAACCATCCATTATATGTGCTGAGGCCCTTATTCTCAGAAAGCAGATGGAGATCTGCCTGCTGATGGCCAAGTACTGAATCAATTCCTTATTTTGCTTCACTTGCACACACAATTTTTCCTTTTTTTTCATTAAAATGTCATTGTCTCAACCCAATTCCTTTTGTCTTCCTTCATTTTTTTTTCCTTCCCATCTCCTGGGACAGAGGACTGACCTAAAGAGTGGGAGTTTAGCTGTTGGCAAAGGGCAACTGACTACATGGTCTGTTTTTTATCCAGTCTAGATTTGTGTCACTTATTGACACAAATTTATCTTCTGTTTCTATATAAGTTATTCCCAAGAGTCCCAGTCTTTTTTTCTTCCTGTGCAAAATTTTTTTCTTTCTTGAAAAAAATCTCAAGATTTTAGTCAAGTTTTCCTCATGGATGTCTATTTCAACACAGTTAAAGTAATTCTCTGACTCCTCCTTTCCATTGAACCTTACTTGTTACCATCTTCCTTGAAAAATCTGAACACTTACAATATCTACCCGTCTTTCAGGTTCATAAAAAGAACATTGACTTTGACTGCAGTGCTTCATGAATAAGCTATGCCAAAATCCTCATCCTTTTTTTAAGAGGAATAAGATAAACCCCTTTTTGTCCATTAAAGCATCCATCCACATTATTATTATTAGCTACCATCATATGCTTTTTCCAGAAAAATTCTGTCTTGACCCAGTTGTATCCATGCTCATGCAAGGACCATTTTCCAATAAAATTTAGAGTGCACTGTTAAAACATAAACAGTCTAATCTACACAAAATACATAATTAGGCAGATTATCACAACTATAGTAGACATGCATTTAAGCCTTCATTCAGTACATATAGTCAGAAGGGTGTTTAAGCATATGTTCAGACAGACAGCAAGACAGCAATTAATGAACTACATTGAACACAGCACAATGAGAGAATATTTTGCCTGTTATTTCCTCAATTCTCCTGAATGCACACTTTCATAAATAATGAATCAGACAGCTATTTTCTGATTTTCTGAAGAGATTTGAATATTTCAAAAAATATCTTGCATCTCATTCATGTTTCATTTTGATAAGGGAGCACTAAGTAAAAATCTAGACCCAGTAAGTTATGTGTTATGTGCAGTAAGACAGATCAAGCAGCATGTTCAGCATGAGGAGAACCTGAGACTGCATCAGATAACTCTGTCAGGGAAACTGATTGCTAGAACATTGTAAAATATAGTATATGTATATTTATTTAATACTGAATTGCTGTCTGGTTCAACCATACGCCTCCTTGTAAAGTCTTATTCATGCACATTTGTGGAGGATACTTTTAATTCTCATAAATTTTGAAGAAAGGTTGTCTAGTGTATATATATGGTCTTATATTCACAGGTGACCAAAAGCGTCTGTGGCACAAAAAATCTTCTCTTTATTAAAAATAATATTATCTGTACAGTCAGCAATCATAATATAACAATGACTTAGAAGATGTAGGAAAGAGCCCACAATCTTTAAATAACATTTCTAGAGAAGAACATATGTCACACGTCTAGGTTCCAGATAACAGATGATCTGAATGTCCACCTACTTATAGTCTCAAGATACTTCTAGACATATAGAAGTACCAGAAAACAGCTCACTATGGAAATAACTTGTACCTTAAATTTGTCATCCTTTTTGTGCAAGTGTAAATTGCTACATCAACAAAAAATAATGAAGTATGCTCTCAAAGAAGACTAAAGAAAATGCTCAATTCATGTTGAATATTCACTATGACTATTTAGTCATTTCCTGTCTTCAGTGCAATACTCTGACCCCTTTTCAGTATCAACCACTTGCTCTTGTCTATTGCGAGTCCTTAATGGAGACACTACCCAAACATTAATGGAAAAAGAAAGCTCATCTAGTGATATGACACACTTAGTCAACACTACGTATCTTTCCTGACAGTAATGAATTTCCATTGCTGTTAAGCACCATTCATCCCCTGTAAGATGGAAGATCTTAGCACTCTTATGAATTAAAGGAATAGAAAGAGGAATGGAATGGAATGGAATGGAATGGAATGGAATGGAATGGAATGGACTATCTGTAAGAGTCCTACTTAATTTTTTACATTATCTCTGCTTAATTTTAACATTAACTTTTTGTTGTGTGTATATATATATATATATATATATATATATATATATATATATATATATGCTTTTTTACTTTCGGTATGTAAATGACCTATGATTTGAAAAAATAATTTAGAGTCAGCAGAAATTTACATCTGTGCCTTGAAAGAAGAATAGGCTCCTACTGTTTATAATTGATTCATTAACCATGTGCACAATACTGTGGGCAGATCTTTAATTGCATTAGCTCCTGATGAGAGTCTGTCTCAGCATTTCTTACAGTGTTTACATTTTCTTCGACTTGTATAATTTGTGATGTGCTTATGTATGCATTACGTGCTTGTGTAAGGACATTTCAGGTTCAAAAGGACATTATCTCCTGCCATATTAAACTAGAATATCAACAACTTTCACTTCCTATTTCTCCCCTGCCTTTCTGTCAGGGTGTTCACACTTTCAAGGTGGTTGCCCAGGATGTCCATATAATGCACGTTTAACTAAAAAAACCAAACCAAACCACACCAACAAACCCTCCATCCACCAAAAAAAAAAAAAAAAAAAAAAAAAAAAAGGACCAAAAAACCCCAGGATTTCTACTAGCCAGGAAGTCATAGGAATAGTTTCCTATCATAAAATAGTGAGAAAAGTAACAGTTCTTTGCTTCACTTTCTCAGCCACTGAGACACTTTCTGCCAGTTATTACTCATGGCCATGTCTTTACTGGAGTTAGACACCTGAGCTATACTTAGCCTATAAAAAACCAGCAATACTGCTGCTTCCTAAATGCTCAACTAGGTCAGAACATTAGCAGATATAAGCTTTTACACTTAGTGAGAAGTGTCACTTCCATTGAAACTCCTCTACATTCTAGAAAATATTTAAATAATTATTGAAGCATGGAGAATGGAGAAATGGCTCTGTAGCCAATGAAGCAGCATACTTGGAAGGCTTTCAGTCTGCTCCCTGCATCAGTATCTAAGTATAACATAATCCCTGTGCTCTTTGCAAATTGTTTTTTTCACAGCTGAACTTTTATTAGAATTAAGCAACTTTCTTTTTCTCATTTACCACCCAAATGGACCATCCCAGGCCTTTTCCATTTATTTCTGGTAAGCACAAATCTCAACAGGATTGCTTGTGCTAGTCAGCAGCTTTCCGGGATAATAAACACAGAACAAGGTGTTTCTAAGACAAAACAAATTTTTTTTTTTAGTTTTTTTTTTTTTACGGTATAATTTTCTAAATGTTAAGAAGACCACAATCCTATACTAATCATCTACTGCAGAACATTCAAATGTCCATTCCAAGTCCTAAATCAGATATTTATCATCAAAGTACATCTGTTTTCTAAATTGTGTCACATGCAGCTACCATGGACCCAATGGAGGGGTACACATAGAAATAAGTCCACATTTTAATTTCAGAAATTCAGTTGAGCCAGCAGCTAGAAAGAAGTCCTTGAAAAACTTTTACACAATTCTTCCTTATTATGAGCAGCCATTTTACCAAATAAATAGTTTTGTTTGACTAAAAATGAGAAAAGACAGGAATTTGGCCACATGTTTTCACCTACTGTATAAAACCCAGAAACAGTAACAAATAATGTACGGGTGAATGTTACCTCTGTGTGATCTTACACTGTTTTGGTGCCTGAGGCAAGGAAGTAACCTATACTTTGTGAAATCTAGTGAATCAATCTCGTAAATTCTTTCAGGAATGCGTTGTCTTGTACAAACACAGAATCAAAACACTTCATTAAAACTTGAGGCAGAGAGACTTTTTTTCTGGAAAACAATAAAAGTAAAATGGAATGAGCCATGTGTGCAAGGGATTTGATGTTACAATGTTTTGATCTCAGTGGAGGTTTTGCCTAATTAAGATAAGAAGTATGTAAAATTGTGGTTTGTATCTGTTAATCTCCTATCATATATTTTAATTTGGGGAGTGATATTCCTTGTCTCTGTTATTATAATTTTCTTTCTCAAAACGTTTCATATGTCTATAAAATCAAATACTTGTGTTTGTCATTTCACATATCCATTAACACCTGAAAGAAGCAGAAACTCTTGCTCCTCTTGTGTAGGCATATATCATAAATGGGGAAAAGAGGAACTGTCCTGACAATTCAGTGGTTTCAAAATTTAATGTTTTTTCTCTCTGAAAAAACTCCTGATTGCTTGACTTCCTATGAGATGTGTATGGGGGTTGAAGCATCAGTAATATAGACTGCTACATTCTGGGCTTCAGACCCAAGAGGATTATTGCTAGCTAAAATGAGACCTGAAGGTGTTCTTCTCTGCAAAATATTCCAAAAGGGATCACTGTTGGCTAAGATAAAATTGGAGATGCTCTCTACAAAAGACTGCCAACATGACTTGACAAATGTCTTGAGGTTTCAGATGCTAATAGTCTAAAAATATTGAAAAGAATTATTACTGAAGCAAGAAATTTTAATTGTTTGTGTTATTGACAGGTTTTTGTGACATCTGAGTCACTCAAGAGTATTGATTTTCCAGAAAAAAATATCTAGTAACAGGAATATAAAATATTATTCCTATTGAGGAAGTAAAAATAGCCCTGACAGTAAGATGCATTATGTTATTTCTTAACATGTACACAGTTTCTGAAACACAAATTCCTGGTAGAATATATATACATTAAAAAAATAAGATAAATAAATATTAAAAAACCCCAAACTGCTCCTCTGAAGAATAAATATTATGTAAGATAATATTAAAGTAGTCAGCTTTAAAGATCTTTAATTGTTTTGAACATTTTTAAAAAAGAGATAAAAGCGTATAAAAAGACTGCATATAATGTCTAGTCCACTTGCAGCAGTCAATCCCAAAAGATATAAGACCAAAATTCAGACTTTAATAAAAGATTAAAAATTGAAGGTTTATACAGTTAGTAATACAAATTTTAAAAGGATGGGGATGAGGGGTGAAAGTGCAAGAGATCAACTTTCAAGGGAATATATAAAAGTTAAGTGTTTAATTCTCCCTAAAATCTGAGCTCCAGGTTTATATATATTTTATACAGATAGACATTAAAATTATGAAAACCCTTACAAAATTGGAAATTAAACACTCTGGAAATTAAATGACATTTTGACATGGTGTACTATGCATAGATAATCTACAGCATAAAAACCATTTCAAGCATGTCTGGAACAAGAAGCTGAATCAGAGTTACCACCTCTCAAACACCAAGAAAACTGAGTAGGATGAAATGATTTCTGTTATTTTTTTCTCCTTATCATATCTATTCACAATTACTAATTTGAGATGATCTAGAGGATGGCTTCATCATTTTTAAATTTGTGTGTAAGATTTACAGATTGATAAGAGAAAATTCCTATGATGAGGCAGAAAAAATGGACCAAAGTTTTTTTGACAAACCAATCATATTTGTGAACAATATCTTTGCAAAGAGCTCACATTTAAACTTTGAAGTGCAAATATGTACTCATAATTAAACATTTAATAATTCATTAACATTCAGATCTGAAACATGAAACACATTGATATATGATAAAAAGGGAAGGCAGAGGGAGGAGACAGGCTGGAAAGTCTGGGAATTGTAGCTGTATGACTGTTTTTGACTGTGGGGAAGGTGAATAGTAATGTGCAGCAAACTTTTGTCTCCTAGGACATTTAGTTAACAAGTCATTCCAACACCATTTTTGCAGAACAGGTACATTACCTGCTTTGTGGTTTCCTTGCAGTGAAGTTACCATCTGTGGCTTGGCATCCAATAGGCTGAAGCTCTTCACCATGGCTGACAAATCTAGCATAAAAATATGAATTTTGTCCTACTACCCTTCCCAAAATTATTCTTTGTTTCAAGAAAACAAGTGGTGTGTTTAGAATTTTTCAGATGTTTTCAGAGATCACAAAAAGAAGGTAAATCCATAGCAATGCTGCTCAATATATGTGTGTGGATTGGGTCTGTTTATCAGGATTTATGACCTCCATCTTGCCTTTTTAGCCAGTGGACTGTGAATACACAAAACCCTACCCACTGACCCAGTTAGATGGTTAGAGTCTATGTGAGGATCATCCATGACATTTTTAAGAGGTCTGAAGAAGAGGTGTTCAGTTCTTGTGACCATAAACTTCAGCTGAAAAATTATCAGATTCAATATCTTACACTGATCTACTAACATCACTCTCCCAGTTGCTTCATGACAGTCAAAAATATTATGTGCTTATTATGAAAATTTTCATAATATTATGAAAATTGTGCTCTCTGAAAGCAAGCCTTTTAGGTCTGCCTTCAGTATAAGTATTTAACTTGCATACACTCATTTCAATTTGTGAGAGATAATCATGTACTTATGACCCTGAAAAAGACAAATAAAAAGAATGTAAAAGTTCAGGAAGGATCACCTCCAGTTAGAGATTAGACCTCTGAACACTTCAAAATGAATTGTAACTACGTTTTAAATCATCCTGTCATCCCTCTGGTATTAATATAGGTTTAGCTATGCAGGGTGCCTTTTTTATTAATGTATTCAAGTTTCCCTTTGATTTGAGGAGCAACCCAAATATTTCCTCATTATTCACTGTTCTTTCCATTCCTAAGTGTAAGAGCCTGTCTGAAGCCCCTCGTTCTCCATTCTGCCTTCCGATCGCCACGAGAAAGAATCCCTTCCCCCACTGCAGTTCCGGCTTAGAACAGGACACAGTGCAGGTGGAACCACTGAACTGTCATGCTAGCTGTTCCGAACAAGGCCTGGCAAGAACTTGGCAAGGACTTGGCAAAGACCTGACATGGACCCAGCACGGGACAGCCTGATGCGCGGCCTGCTTCTAATCTCTGTTCTTAAGCCGAATGAACTTTTGGGGTGACTGCCGTGGTCCTTCATTGAAGACCCCTCATCTGCCTCATTACAAAGAATGAGAATCCTCCTCCCAAGGACTGAGACTGAGACCCCTACTATAGGGAGGAGGGGCAATTGGTGGTCTGACCACTAGTGACATGACCTGTTTCCCTTCAGTCTGTGGACTCACCTGTTCCCTCGTGGCGATTACAATGGACTTTCATTGTTACACTTGTTCCCCCCTCTTTCCTCTGTGGACTATAACTGGACTCCCAAGTCGACCAGAACTTCGAAGACTTCCCCGACACGATAGACAGATCCCCATCGTCCAGACCACTGAGGATCTAGCCTGTGTTGGTAGCTATTCCCATACCCTTCTTCTCTCTCTCTCTCTCTCTATCCTTTTATCTCCTTTCTGATCCCCACTATCGCATTTACTGTTTTGGCCCCTAATAAAGGTGCATTTGTTGTGATTAACTGATAGTCCCTTGTTGTTTGCCTTTTTTGCACTTTTGGGATCGGTGAAAAGAACCATCACGACACCCCGCAATAAGCGGATCGTGACACTAAGATGTTGGAAATTTTATTCTTGTCTTAAATACCTTTGAAGACAGATTCTCTTAAATGTCAGAAATGAGGCAGCCTAGAAGAGCATGCAGGCATTGACAAACAAAGGAAATTTTCCTTTACTACCTATTTGATTAGTGTTTACTGCAATTTCAGTGTGTTTCATGTTTTTTACTCTACCACGTGAGCATGACTCCCGCAGTTAAAAACATCACGTTCTTTTGGCTCAGCCCTCCTGTGTTACATGTGGCTTGTGCTATCATTCAGACACAAAAAGGAACAAACCATGTGCCAGCTGGGGAAAGCGTGCTCACTGCTCTTGAGCAAAGACTGAGAGCACTGTCCTGAAATTATAGAACAGCTGAGCCTGAGGAAGAAAGAAGCAGAACACTGAAGCCTTGGCTTTACACATCTGAGTAGTCTAAATGACTTGAGAGGTTTTAGTGGATTGGGTGACTCTTATTGTTTCTACAATCAGAAGGCTTAGATCTACTGCCACAATACTACCACAAAGTCAATGAGGCTCACCCAATAATTCCTGCATAAGGCATGAAACACCAAGCCTTGGGTGAAGAATGCAAGTTTACATCCTTTTACTGCAACAGTTAGAAAATACAGATCTCACTTTCAATCTAAACTTATAGTGTTTACTCTTCACTCTCCAGAGGTTCCATTTCTTGGTATGTTGGAAAGCCATGAATTATTAGACAAATCTTTCTATCACTTTGACTTTATTTTAGATTAATAGAAAAGAGCTTTTTAACTCTTTCTAGAATTCAAAACTTTCTGTAACTGCTCATGGGAACACTAAAACTGATGCTAAGTTTTCATCACAGATAAAGCAGGTCATGACATAATCACAGAAGTCTGTAGAATTTAACATTTTAACAAGTGCGTGAAAGGTTTTTTAGAAGCATTGAAACAATTAATGAGGGCCATAATGTCTCAACCTGTGTTTTCTCTGACCACAAGAAATTGTAATGTGATCTGGCAAGTTTTATGAAAAAATGAACCTGCACATCATTCAGATACAAATATAAACCTATATGCATACTTGTAGAATTATAAACTTGGCTTACAGAAATGACCATGAAATTAAGGAGAGGTTTGAATAGTAAATTCATTCTTTAACTGAACATGAATGTTCCCAAATACTTCTCTGTTATATTTGTGCAGCATTATTCATTACTGCCCAGTTTTAATTCAGCAGTAGATTGCATCTTGATGTGATGTTATCCTGGTCAATTGAAATCTTATCTAAGCAGTTTTGGTTTTCTGTTTTATTGCAAAGAAGTTTTTGATTATGTCACATAAACTGGAGAAATTTGTTTTATGTTAAACATTGGAGAAGAAAGAACCTCTTCAATTACACAATTGCAGATGTCCTAGGTGGACATGTGTTGTCTTTTGGTTTGCTTCCCTCTTCTACCCTTTAGGTAACAATGTTTCATTTGGAAAAAGCTTCTCTCCTTTTTATATGCACCATTGAAGCAGAATGTACCATCAAAACTAACAAAACTAATCCCACTTTTGGGATTTACATCGAAACATTTACATCGATATCAGGCTCGTTTTGGGCATTCATTTTTATTTACCAAAGTATTTGTTATTTTAATATGCTGTTTAGTATTTTAAACATCAGTCAGTTTCTTACATATTCATAATAAAACAAAGACAGTTCTAAAATGTCAGCAGCACCAAGAGCAAAATTTAATTTTCCTACAAGTTGAAAATTTTGGGTTGCAAAATTTTGTGGTGAAGACAGAGTAGGAGGAGAGCTGACAGAGGTGAGTAAAGTGTGAGGGAAGAGGGGGAGGACATGGGGAAAGTATAAGAGAAGGGCTTTTCTCTCTTAACATTTCTTGTCTTCTCCTATCACCACAGATCCTGACAAAAGTAAAACCTGCTGTTGTCACTGTTGGGGGAAGAAGAGTGGGCTAGATAGACCTTCAGTCTCAGCTAATAGAGCACTTATCAGGTTCTCACTTTTCTTCACTAGAAATCTAAAAAAAGGAAAATTTTCTGGTAAGCACAGTAAAGCACTGAAAAATGTATACACTTAAACACATATTTTACTTAGACAAGTGTCTCAAAGACAGAGCAAACCACAATGAACAAAAGTTAAATTATCAATCAAAGCTAATGATTTATTCAAATGCCAACCTACTGCCACTACCAGATTTTAACCACATGATCCATGTTCCCATGACTGTCTGTAGTCATCTCTGATCTCCAACACAGGACTATAATGACTGAAAACACAGACTAAGTAAAATCAGAACGAAGTCAATAGCAAATCCTAAACTGGAATTAGCATAATTGAGGACATCAGTCCCTAAAAGAACATTCTCTAACATGTAATTACATAACAAGTAGATTTTATTTGAACTTTCTCCTGTTTTCATTATTATTCCAATCTAGAGCACAAGAATTGGATAAAGTAAACCAATAGTAATTATGGCAGAAAAATACACAAATATAAAATAGGCATTACTCCTCCCAAGTAGAGTATGGAAGGAAGGCCTCTGAGTCTGTTTCGGGTCCCTTGCCTAGAAAACACTGCTCACATTTCTGTTCTTTACAAACTCCTTTCAAGTTGATAACAATAAAATATTCTATTTAGTTATGTAAACTAATTAAGAATCCAGATGGTTCTGTGCCAGGGACATGTCTTTCTTATTACTAGTTCACAAACTTCTGTATCACTTTCAAACTTTGTCACCTATGATTTGATATGGCCCTTCCAAGCCATGGATATTGAATAGCACATAGGCAATGAGCAATTACTTTGTTCTCTCTCTGAAAATACAGCAAATCAGTTTGTGGTGTATTTTTCAGACCTATTACCTTGCTCTTTAATGTGTGCTACACCAATTTTTTGTAATCTTTCTCTCTAAATTAAAAAGTAATATTATACTATACTAGTACTACTATGAAAATTCTATACTCTTAAAAAGTTTCTCAAAGATCTTTCATTAAGGGGGATTTTTTTTTCCTTCCTTTTATCAATTTTCTATGAAATAGTTCTATTACATTAAATGCTGTAATTTTCCTTTTCTTTTGGTTAGCTATCTATTTCCTTCCACTTCTACTCTTAACCAATATATAGTTTAAAAAATATGAGGGTTTTCAACTTTTTTCTTTTATATAATAAAATGGTTTTAATGTGATTCCCAGAAGCCTTTCACATTTTCCCCTTTGGTATTTTTTCTGTATAATATTTAGATCACAGTTCTTTTCCATAAAGAAATCATACCTAATGAAAAGTTTTTCCTACACCTTGGACAGCCTCTTTTGACTGATGAATGTGTAATCTATAATTTTTAGAAATTGTAGTGATATTTAACTATTGGTAAATATTCTAGGAAGCCGCTCAGATTAAAGTCCCCTATGATAATGAAGGTGTGCTATTTTCTTTTTTTTTTTTTCCTGAAATAACAAATATGTCCTTAAGGAGCCAGTCATCATCTTTCAGCCTAATACAGAAAGAGACTTCTCATATAGAATGATTCTGATTCCTGATTCTTTTCATCAACTAACACAGGCCATCTTCATTAATGTCAGGTTTCTCATATACATGCTCATAGATGAGTAATTTCTCAACCTTTAGATTACAGTCACCCCACAGAATTCCACCAATTAATTATGCTTCCAGTTCATATAATCCCTGTGTCAAAATTTTGAGCTAAATCTTTCATCTTTCACTTTTGCATTGTGTTTCAATGTTTTCCATCTCCACAAAGCACTTCAATATGAAACCACAGCTGGCAAAAAGAAGGCCCTGGGAAATAATACTTTGCCACTCCTTTTTAATGCAGTTTAAGCAATGTTTTGCTGTCTTCCCATGTGATAATGGACTTCTCACTGCCCAGTACACTAAGCCCAGACTCCTCTTTCTCTCTGAACCCATGTGTCATTTGATGATTGCCAGTTATATTAACTGTTTGGCTCCTGTTGGCTCTTTTTTTTTTGCTAGGATGCCTACACACTACAATACTGAAAGCTCAAAAAGCATCAGAAACTGTGCTAATGGGATGTAAGTAGACTCTTAAAACCATATTTTCTTCAGTTCATTTTCTCCAAAAGTACCTTTCCTTGCTTTCATATTTGTTCCAAAGCTTAAAGTTTAACCTTTTCACACCATGGGCTATACACTCATTTTTACTGCCCAAATCAGCCTATTTGCAGCCTATTTTTACTTTTCTGAATTGATCCAAACAAAAAGACACTTGCTTAGCAGTGGCACTCTATCCTGTAAAGTCTGTGCAATCAGAGTGACAGTTTTCAACCAAAGCAGAAGAGAATTCAATCAACCAATTATATCACCCTGAGCATAGATATTTATTTGATAAACTGTTCACTATGACAGTAAGGGGGAACAATGATCATTTTTATCTACCTTGCCAAGCTGTCTTAAGAACTTAATCATAAAGCCTCAAATAATGACACAGTATGTCCTTTTCTTTTTACCCATCCATTTATATTTGGTGTAATAATTATTAATGTACTTCTATAACAATTAAGTCAGACAAAAATTTGCCACCCCTATTAAATTTATAACTAACAATTTTCCATAGGATGGTGATAGAAACTCTGCTGATTGCCTAGTTGCTCCACACTGAATTTAATCACCTCTTTTACCTAAGTAATAGTACACCAGATTTGTTCATGCTTAAGGCATTGAGAATAGTCCTGATGCTATATCACAATTTAAAATATCAAATGTCTTTGGTAAGAATATAGTTCTAACACTCTGTCCTCTGTAGCTGCAGGTATACTTGAGAATGATGACTTAACATCATGACCTACTGTGAAAAGTGGGATCTAGATTATAAAGTCACTTTTATTTTATTTTTTACCAGAATTTTTCAATCAAGGTCTGCTCTTAATAAAAAAATGCTGCCTCTTAAAGATTCTTTACCAAATTAAGGAAACAGTTTGTGGAGGGAAAAGTAAAAAAGTCTCCAAACTGTAAAGAAAGAAAATTTATTTAATATATGTTATGGAATAGATAACATGTACATTGGAGCCTGACATTGCAATAATACAGATCAGTATAGAAAATGGTCCTCAGGATCATGGCATGCTTCTAACCATCATTGTCAGAGAAGATATGTACATCTACTGATGCCTGCAGAAAGAAACTTGGATCTGCAATAACCCAGAGCAAATTAATTATAAAACACAGAATGTAATTCACTGCTCTTCTTAATGACAAGCAGATGCACCAAACTTTAACAAGTCAGGTCTTGATCCAACAAGATCCTTTCAAATTTTGATTAAACACACCCAAAGTTTAACTGGTATTATCTCTGACTACATTTTTTTTAATGTTGGAGGACATGATTGTGTAAACTTAATTTGGTTTCTGTGGCTAAAAACAAATTTCATATAATGGTGAAAAATATTTACTTTTCATATCATTCTGTCAAATGCTCATATTTGGAGATGATAAAAGGTGAACTAGAAAAAGCTCTTCCAATCAGTAAGTGGCAATCAGGTTATGTGACATGTTGTCAGAGATCATATAGTTCTTCGTAATATAAAATCAGAGAATTGTCTGTCTTCATCCTACTATCAGTAGGATAGTAATTCCTACTATCCCATTCCTAATGGAAGTGTACTTCTGCTGAGACAATGGAATTTTAAGCACCCTGGAGAAGAAGTCAGAGAAGGTTATTCTAAGTACCCATCATCAATACAAAACCACACTGTCTTCATACCATCTTCTCTTTTCCCTAAACAAAACCACAAATGAATAGCCACCAAATTCCCAATCCTTCTTGGCACAGCTAGACTGCAGTAACTGAAGTTCACATCCAATCAATGTAAATGTTATTAGGTTGTGTGACCCATTTCACCTGTTCTAGCTGACTGGATTGTTGAGTTAGTGTACAGAAAAGCAATGTACTTTGGTTTGCTTTCAAGGACTATGGATTACCAAGTGACAGAGTCATTAAAGCAATTCCTAAGGAGAAAAAAATACAATTGACACTAACATTAATCTTGAAAAAAACTCCATCAAATTTAGTTGGGCAGAGGCACTGACTACATGTATTTTAAAAAATCATTATAAATAGTTCTTGGACTATTTAAAAGTCACCCAGATAGGAAAGAAAAGGCAAGAAACAAAAATATATGTGCAAATGATCGAACACAGAAGAACAAAAACTGTATTTGGCAGAAGGTCAATCTAGTATGAGATAGTAATGCTATCTATATGGGGACCAAACATAAAGGGAAGGGAAAGAGCAGCAATTTCAACTCTTCTGCAGAGGGGAACAAAAGAAATTTTATAGGACAAGATTATAGGACTGAAAAGAAGCCCCATTTCTACCATGTATAAAGGAAGGAAACACAGGACAGGTTTGAGTCAGACTGTCCATGGTCCAGGGTTATCTTTATACCAGAGTCCAGCAATGTGTGCAAATGCAGGCTCAATGAGTCGTTTCAGCTTCAAATCTATCATTTTCTCATCAGCTTTGTTTGATCCCATGAAGTTGTATACAGTTTCCCCACTGGCCTTTCTGATGAGATTGCCATAGTCCCTTATTCATGACCATCACTACTAACAGTACATGCAGTGTCTAAAAATAGAGACAATCATTATATCAACCCCTATGGGATCCTGACAGTACAACCATCATAACAAAATAAAAACAACTGCTATGTAAAATTAAAATGAGACTTGTGGACAACTGCTAAAAAGAATATTTATAAATGGTACCTTTCTCTTCTAGTAACTTAATATCCAAGATCATACTGGGGATAATCCAAGATTTGAAGACAATTTTCTTTTGAATATAAAGATAAGAAAAAAATACAGCATATGACCAGATAGAAAAAATGTCTCTGGAAACAAATTATCCACCAACTATCCAATTACTTGTTGCTTGCAGAACTTCAGTCTGTTAATTATCTCCATTCATTCTGAGTAACTTCTTCATTACTGAGATTCATTACAGGACCATTCAGGTCTCTGAAACTATTTAACACCTTTTGTGTCTAAAAAAAGTATCATCAAGCTTTGAAACCTCAAAGGTAGGGTTTTGTCCTTGGATATATTTATGTATTTCCTATTGCAGTCAAATAAACTGGAACACAATAACTGATCCAACAGGGTTTTACTACTTTTTCAAAACTTAAAAGATTCTTCATGCATTTTTATGATTTCTAATATCATCTGAAGATTAGAGACAGTTTGATCCCTGTCTACCTAAATACCTGAAAAAACCCAAATCTAATATCCACATCAGACCTTTTTGATTTCATCACATTGGCCCCTCAATATGATTCAGTACATATCCAGGACAGTAAAGTTTTCACATAAGATTATTTTTTGAGAATGTATATCCATGTAAAGATTCAGATTTGAGTGGAGGTATTCTAACTGACACTCAGTATCAAAACTGCACTCAAAAGAATACAATCACCATTAGAATCTAAACACAATGTAAAATTTAGCCATTGAATGTCCAGAGGAGCAGTAGGATCTTTATTGCAACACAACAATTAGGAGCAACAATTGGGCATAAAATAAAAAAAAAAAAACAAAAACATATCCATTCCCACAAAATAGCCAACTGAGCAGCTTTTTAAGAAATATTAAAGTTTGAGAGGTGCCCAGATCTATCCTCTCAAAAACACAGAGAAAATAAAACTGAAACTAGAAGTAGATGCTATATTTACTTGGGATTCATAAGAACTGAAACAAATTTAATAATTTTGACTTTGATGAGAGAAGTGAAAACAAATGATCTTCATTATTTTCATAGCTGAACAGTCATCAGAGATGAGGAAAATCGGGGTATTTATTTAGTAAAATAGCAAGTCAATGGTCAGTGGGAAGCTGAATATGAGTCAGCAGTGCCCTGGCAGCCAGGAGTGTCAGCTGTGTCCCAGGGGACATCAGGCACAGCTTCACTCAGCTAGGCAAGGGAGGGGATTGTCCCACTCTACTTTTCAGCCTGGAGAAGACACTGAGGGGAAGCCTCACAGCAGCCTAAAGCTTCCCCACTAGTGAAGTGACCAGTGTCTGGACCAAGGGAATGGCCTGAAGCTGTGTTAGTGCAGTTTTAGGCTCGACATTAGAAAAAGATTTTTCACCCAGAAGTGGCTGGGCACTGGAACAGGCTCCCCAGGGAAGTGGTCACAGCACCAAACCTAACAGAGCCCAATAAGTGTTTGGACAATGCTCTCAGGCACAGGGTGGGATTCTTGGGGTGCTCTGTGCTGGGCCAGGAGTTGAACTTTGATGATCCCTCTGGGTCCTTCCAACTCAGAATATTCCCCGATTATATGATTTATGTGTTTATTATATATCATTTTATTATCAGAACAGGTATTAATCCTTTTCCTGTGTTTCTGAAGCAACACACCCCTCGAGGTGGCTGTAGATTTTAAGTACTCTGAACTACATGTGAAAACATGTCACCCTTCGTTGCATATTAATTCAAAATGGTTCATCTTAAACAGCTAACTGTTGAAAAGAACCCATCATCACCCAATTGCTGGCATGGTTTTCTGAGAAGTCTAATGTTATAATCAAATTTGTCTCAGTACAAAAAGACAGATCTGAAACCCATTTGTTCATATCGCAGAATTATTCTAATTGTGGGGATGGAAGTTGCCTGGAAAGGTAGGTGTTGTCTTCTTCATCTGTGTGTCGTAAAGACACCCTTCTTTTGAGAAGGCAGACAGTAAAAATCCTTAGGTCCTCACTAAAGCCAAAAAATACTTTATTTATAAAGCACTCCTCAATCATAAAAATATCTCTGTACATTTTAATATCTCTGTACATGCTCTATCATCTACACGTCTGGAATTGTGTAGGCAATATAACCTACTCGTCAGTTGGATACTACCAATAATAGTGATACTGTTATTTTCTAATAACTTAGAAAACAATAATGTAGGCAAAACAGGCTTCTTCAGTACTATAATTCTCTTACATCCCAGCTTTTAAAAGCACTAGCCCTGTTACTCCAAAGATGTATGGATTTTTTTTTTTAGCTAACTTATTTCATCTATTTTAGGCTGTATTTGAAATAAAGAAAGCTGAATTGCCATACTCTGTATCTTGCTAACACCTATCACACTGTGTTACAGGTCAAACAAAGCCAAAATGACTAAGACAAGTTTTGCTTTTAGAAATGCACCACAGAAAAGGGAAATTTCTCTTTTTTTACCAGCTTTATCTTAACTGACACCAGGTAAGTGGCTCTGCAATGCTCTCTGTGCATTTCAGTGTGAACTTTCACTGTTCACAATCCTTGTTTTAATAGATTGCCACATAGTTTTTAAGAGGTTAATAGATGGGAAAACTCACAAAACCCTTTACAACATTTCAGGAGCTCAGAAGAGAAGCATTTCTTTGGGAATTTAAACTTAATTAACAAAAAGACATTTTCAAAGGTTTCCAGGTATGCATTCAGTACTACATTGCCTGATTTTTCCAAGATTGAAATTGAAGGTTTTAGAATTAGTACCTTAGAATTCTTAAACATTCATTCTGCTTTTGCTCTATTCTCATGTGAATTTAATTGTTGAGAAAAGTATTTGAGCATCTGTCTAGAGGTCAACGCCTTTTTTTTCCAATATGCAAAAAGAATAATATAAGTAACAGCAGTTGAAGCATATCTTCCTCAACACTCCACATCAATATTACTGTGGTCTATAAGAGGACATTTTTGACATCCCCCACTTCCAGGATAATAAGAAGATTTGTTCAGACATCATGGAAACAGAATTTGGCTACTGAATCTTTAAAATCAATGAGTGTGAAGCACAAAACATTCAGTATGACTAGCAGACCACAAATTACATTTGTAGAATTAATATTCATGAAAATTAGACTTAAATACCAAATTAGACTTAATAAATAAGCTAAAAGAACAGCAGATCCCTTCTTTCCTAGATAGTCTTCTGCCTACAAATTGAAGACATTTGGTCTGCAAACTTTGCAACACAGCGAAAAAACTCAAAAGGCTCCCATAGCTGTTTTGATATTTTAGAATAATTACTCTCCCTTAGCATGTAAAGCTACTGATTATCTCTGACAGTGATTTCCACAAGAACCTGAGAAAACTTTCAACCCAATATGGACTTGGTCTTTCCTGCAATACTGTCACATAAAAAGCTGGAGAGTTAAAAAATAATTTAAGTGCACCAGAGATACATTCACGCTGCATTGACAGTCACAAAGATGCCTTTCCAGGACTCTCTTGTTACAGTAAGTTAGGAGGCAGAGCTCACATTTTTCACTTACATTATGGTTTGACAGATATGATAATGCCTCCTATTCCAGTGTTTATGAAAAACCTGTAACATGCCAAGGATGTCTTACAGCTTTGGTTGCATAACGGCAGCTATGAGCTGGTGGCGTGAGCTATACAGAGTACTTTCATGGAGTTAGAGAGCTTACTTTAAAAATTAAAGTATTTATATGTAAGAAATACTTCTTTAAGATTGAGGAACGGCTAATACCAAGATGGAAAAATGTTTACTGGAGCAAATGCATTATATTGATATGAGAACAAGCTTCTAAACTTAGCTCCTTGAAAAGGATGTAATTTCCAATAGCTGATCAAATCAAATCTATTTCAAGATATATTAGTCAGCCTTCTTGGAAGTCTATAATTACTGAATCATTAGTTGGGTTGTCATATGCAAAATCTGATGCTAAATAGTTTATATTTCTTACATTTAATTTTTTTTCTAAGTCATGCTAAGGAACACAAAATGAAATAAAGCAGTGTATGTGAATTAAAAGACTCACTAAAGTTTCAGCTCATTATTTTCAATGCCAAGAGGCAGAGACACAGACGATGTCATTTCCAAATGAACATGTGCATATCTATTTAGGAGGAAGGACATGAATTCACAGGGTGGCAGTGTCAGCCAATAAAACATAGGAAGAAAACCCTATTAATCTTCCAGTTCTACCACAGTCACAAATTCTTTAAGCCATTTACTTCAACTTGCACAACTGATAGCTGCAGAACAGAGATTTGATGTTAAAGTCACTGCAGGTTAAAGGGTGGTAATTAGTCTGAGTGGAACATAAAAAAAGAGGGCAATGCAAGGTGTGTAAGGAGAGTTATTGTCAAAAAAGGACCAATGTGAATTTGTTTAAACTGTATAACCTCAGAAAATGTCAGTCTGAACTTTATTCATTTCTGTGGTTGCCTTTGATAAATCCAGTGACGAAGCCTGACAGCCTCATGCCAAGTAACTGGACGGAAGCTGTCCACCGAAGACAGCATAAGTGAAAAGAGAAAGCAAAGTCAAAAATACAAATAAAGAATGAAGAATTTCTCAAATATATGTTAAAAAGCATCTCTGGGAATCAATAAAAAGTTGAATGTTCAGTATTAAATCTCTGCCAGAGCATATAATTATCCTTGTGAATTTATTGTTAACAGAGCAACACTAAAGGCATGTGCACATCTACTAGTAAATATTATAAAACATTTAAGGACTCTGCTATTAAATTATTACTTCTAAACTTATGAGGAAATGGTATTGCCTGGGCATTTTTTAAACCGCTAGGCCCTCATCAGTGAAAATAATTCATATGCATGTCCTTAACCTTGTGAATATCAGCAGCCTCTAGCAGTGCTCAGTTTCAAAGGTCCATTGTCCTTCAAGTTACACATTTGAGCACACAAAGAAAGGCTCCAGGCTCACAAGTTCCATAGCTCACACCTGAATCTAGAATGGTCACATTCACTTATCTGTTAAAAATGCTCTCCCCGGATTATTCCCATGGAATGTTTGACCTTGCTGGCAGAGATCAAACCCCACTCACAGAATGTGCTAAGAGCTGCTCCCAGTTGTCACTTTGCATAGCACAAAGATCAGCTTGGGAACAAGAATGCAGTTTAAGAGTGTCGACAACAAAAACTCAGAGCCAGCAAACACTTTCTGGGCTAAGTTCATGAAGCATCTTCAAATCTGGAGCCTAGTGATTAAGATTGTCTTCTAGGAGACAGACTTTAGCTCCATCAGGCTAACTGAATGTTCACCTTTTTGTTTAACAATTGTTACAATTACTGTTATAATAAGAAAGATAAGAGAACATCATCCCCAACTACAACTGGAAAGATTATCTTGTATGTAGGTATTGACATTTCCTAACTGCACACAAGAGGCAAAGTAGCATTTTCTTGCAAATTCCTGTGCTCTGGGGCACAACAAAAAGGGGTGGTTGAATAGGATCATATGGTTATAAGCATCTTGCTTAAAGCTGGGGTTCAGTGTTTATACAGAGGCACTTAAATTCTTCATGCATTGTGCTGCCTTCTGATTCCAGAAAATTCCTAAGAGAGAGTAGGCCTTAGTATTTTTTTACTGAGTCTTCTCCAAAGTATTGCAAATGCATTGAATCTCTACCAAATACTGGGTTTGCTTTGAATTTGATTGTGTAGGAATTCACTTATTCAAATTCACTCACCTTACAGCCAGCATAAGTCTTCTATTAAAAAAAATATCTATAGATTTAAGAGGGAATAACATACTTTGAGGTTTTCATTAATATTGGTCTAATCTTGGAGAGTGGCAGAAATGTATTCATTTTAGATTTATGTATTCATTTTAAATTTATTCATTTTAGAGGCACAAACGGGACTCAATGATGTAATTTACCTAACTGAAAAACAAACAGAATAAAGATGACTCTAAGACTTGTCCTCCCATTATGTTACCTCTGGTGCCAGAATAAAATGGAAATGATACATAAGATTTAATCATGCATTGGATGTAAGGATTAACACACTCAGTCTTCCTTAGACCAACTAGAAAAGTTGATTCCAGTGTTACTGACTCTAAAGCGGGACACTTACCAATTTTGCATTCTTTCTTGCGATTAACTCATTGATGCATTTTGTCATCATTCAGGAAAGAAGCAAATAAATTATGCTTCAGTGAAATTGGGCTGGCATAAGCAAAACATGTGCAAAGCCAGAACATACCTTGTTTTCCAATTGTAATTCAAGACTACAAGCCCTCAAACTTTGCAGTTTATGGAATATCTTTCTGCATTATCTGTATCTCTGCACTACTTGTCTCTAGAGATGCTTATAAATGTGATATATGAGCTCATAAGGTGGCTGCTTCAGATCCTGTGCAGTTTAGGATCAGTGTAAATGTTGTATAAAGCAGACAGAAAGAATTTGGCAGTCACCCGCATGTGAATAATTTTTAAAATGAGGGTCAGAGGTGTAAAGTAGAAAAAAAGTTATTAGATCACAGTTTCCAGCTTAGTGAGTTCTCTGTCCCTGTAACCTTCAGTCCTCAGATTGCTGAGCTGCATGAAGAACAGCGCTCCTTACAGCAAAATAAAATCCTTTCATTCAAATACAATATATGCAGGATATTTCAGTGTAACTAAATTTAACAAAACAGGGCATGTTGGCAAACACAGAGCACCAGCTGTCAGCACCCCGAGCTGACATGGTTATTCATTGTTCAGTTAATTATCTAGGTTGGTTCATTGCTGTATTGCAGCCTAATTAGAGTAGAAGTTATGTGATCACCTCTTTCACCGATCCTCTGGCTCTATGGGTGAAATCTTTGCTTCAGAAGCAAAAGTCTCTCATTTGTATAATTTTTGAGCTTTAGTTTCCAGAGACAAGAACTGGCACTAATTTTCTCATTCTTGTTCATAATTGTAGTGACAGAATTTTTTGGGTTTTACACTCTTTAAGACTACCACTTCATTTAAGGTCAACAAAGTTATATGTGGTAGAAGTGACAATTACACCTTAGACTTCTCTCTAGAGAATCAAATGCTCTGAAATACTTAGGTCCCAGGAAAAGAGTTATTTTGTAATTGCTCTTTTGAATGTAGGATCTATGTAGCTCTTGACACACCAATCACAGAGGGGACAGCCTCAAACATTTCTTTGAGTTTGTTCACAACTGAAATAGTAACAGGCTCTTGAAATTTGACAGGTATTGAAAAGTTTCAACTTAATAGATTAAATAAGGTTTTGTGTTATCAAAAGCCAACCCAACCCACACAGATCATTTTTCTCTTCCTACTGAGAAGCAATGGAAATTTCATGAGACTCTACTAATGAAGCAAGGTAATAGTGAATATTATTTTGGAATAAAAAAACAAGTTCTCATAAACATTGAATCATGAGAAGTATATTTCATATCCCATCATACATATTGGTCACATGGAACTATTCAACTGAAAGATACAGATTTTTCTAAGATGCTTTGGGCTTTAAATAATCACTTTTTACCTTCAGATTTCTGTCATTTTTGTGTGGCTTTCTAAACTGTGTTATTTAGTCTGGAAAGTGCTGGGAAAAAATTTATGTGAATACATTGTGAAACCACTTTTAAGAAAAGTATTTACAAGGCACTTTCTAAAAGTATTATAAAAATTTTGAGTGTTTAATGGAAAGGTCATTGTTTGATCTAGTTTCGCACATGCACAGAGATGTTACTGAGGCACCTTGGAAACTTGTGTTTGTCCTTAATGAACTAAAAAAAGGGTTTAATACAGACACTTGTACCAGACTTCTCTCTGATGTGGCACTGCATCACACATTAAGTAGTTATCTCTTCAATTTATAATATAAAAGTCCATTTATAGCACAGAATAATGGGCATATTTCATTTCCAATTAAGATTACTCATCTGTTCATACCCACTAAGATTTCTACTGTGCTTTTAATTTATCATTGCTTACTTTAATGCACCCAGTTTAATCACACTAGCATGAGGAACCAGATCATTATAACCAGAGCTGTACTGAACTAATTTAATCTTCTTGGGGGTGAAAAAAAAGAAAGTGTGAGAGAACATTTTAGATTCAAAGTACTTGGGCTTTTCTTTTTGTAACATTACTTACAATCTCATTCCATATTTCAAAATTGCTTAAAATGATGAGGCAGGCATGCCAGTTTGACTATGCTGACTCCAAAAAAGTGTCAGCTCTCCATCCAGAGCCCAACAAAAGGAGGCAGATATACCAGAGAGAGTTGATTTGATGTAGAGCTCATATCAACAACAACAACAAAAAGAATGTAAAGACAGGAATAAATTTCATTAAAATTCCTTGGAATGCTCATATTTTCTTTCACACTTTTGCATATTTCAAAAGTACCACAGAATTTTTTTCAATTTCTGTGCAATAGAGATCCAGATTCCGACAATGTGGAAGATTGGGACTGAGGTGTTCTGACAAAGCTGCCTCAGGAGTACAAGAGAGTTACTTTAGAAACTTGCTCAGGCCAACATCAGAATGATCCATTGAAATAGTAGAGAGCTGCAGGTAAGAATTGCTACTGTTTGTGATACACAGGAGAGGTGAAGGATCATGAATCCTGACATTGCAAATACACGAAGGGTTTAGGGCAGCAGTGAATCACAGTAACAGCTGAAGGATCTCCTCTCACAATTTTCTGCTACAAAGGCATTTCCAAGACTTTAGTGTCATGGTTGAAAGATATGATTTTAGAAGTAAACACAATTTAGGATTAAAACTTTGCTGCTTGCTTATTTAGCTCCAAATCTTTCACTCAAGGAAACAGAGGACTCAGGTTTGTTTCCTTGGTAAGAATTATTTTGCACCATGTAGTGGAGATTTATTCACTATAGCAGTTCGTCAGGAAGAACTTCAATCAATAGAGAAGAAAGAAAAGTTATTTTCCAAGGTGAATATTTTAGGCTGTGAATACCCCCTGGTTTAGGAGATGTGCTGTTTATTGTAATGAAACACATCTTAACTGCCTACAATGTTTCAGGTAAGTCTCAGGAAAGGAGCTCAGAGCAAGGAAATGTTACTACAGTGACACTTGACTCTGTATCCACTTTGAATGGCAGTCAGCATAAACAACACAGCCTTCAGGATCTAACCTGTGCAAAAATAACCACTGAAGAATTGAAAAATTGTAAGCTGGGATGGGATAATATGCCTATCTCCATCAGTAGTAAAACTGTGAAACCTTAATACCAGTACCAGCTTTACTTACGTGCATCTCTGCCAAAAAATCCTTGCAAAGAAAGAAAGAATGTGAAGGACTCACATGCATCGGCAACATGTCTCAAAAGCACAGAAATAAAATTTCAGAAAGTGTTTCAAGTCAACAACAAAATGCAGTGTTTAAAGAGGAGTTGAATTAAAAAAAAAAACCAAACAACTAAGGTATGCTACAAAATGTAGAAATGTCTACTCTTAAATACTTTCAAAGGCCAGAGATAAAGCAATGTGCACAACACTGCAGTTCATGTCAGGAAATAAGGAACAAGTACACATAAGCAATTTTTATTAGAATAAATTGTATTTTCCTCACAGGCTTTGCAGCACTAGTTGCTTGCCATATATCAGCTTGTTGCTCTACGGGCAATGAAGCTTTTCCTGTCAAACTCAGTCAGTCCTCATTACTTATGGTAATGAACAACATAGTTTTGTCATTTGTCTCTTCTTAATTTCAAATGCTACTGTATAGCATTGAAAGCACCTGTAATTTTCATGCCAGTTTGAAATACTTTTTCTTGTTCATCTGATGTTGAACTAGTCTTAATGAAACTAGTCTTAATTTTTTTTCTTGCAGGTGCTTTACAAATAGCATTCTCTTTATGGGCTAAAGATTGTAGGAATAAGGACACACATCTGTCACTCCTACAAATAGTTATCACTAGCGATATACAAAATATTGCTATAAATCCTCAGATTATTTCTGCATAGATTTTGGAAGATTCCAAGTAACCACATACCAGATATACAAGTGAATGCACTTTCAAATATTATCTAAAAATATATCTACCTTCTTAGCAAGTGCCTGTTAGGAGAGACTTGCTTTTCTTTTCCTACAAAGAAGGTAGATCTGTCATGGTCTTTTCTATGTTAAATACATTGCAAGGGTTGAATGGTACCTTCCTGCACTCTAAACCCATCGTTATTCTAACAAAAGAGTTGGTACTTGAAGTTTACAGAAATATTGTGGAAAGGCAAATCCTATCCAAATACCACAGGAAAGGACTTTGGGAGATAGAGAAAATAATTAGAAAATAAGAATTTAAATCATTAAATTCAAGAAAATCAGCATTCTGCAATAAACTGATCCTTCTACATTAATTCTGCTTGAGGTTGGAGCACACTGGTAAGCACAAGGGAGCTATGGGTACCAGGTGGGAGGTCAGTTCAGTGCTCAATAGTGCTATGAATACAGAGAACTTGATTCTTCACAGTTGTCAATCTGGGCTATTCACAGAGCATGAAATTAATTAAATAACAAGACCAAAGCATTTCTCTGCCTCAATTACTCAATTTTCCCCTGAAAGTGATAGAATATAATTATGCTCACATATGTAAGATGCTCCTGTAAAAAGGAAAATCTATTAATCAGTTAATCAGGCCACACTTCAATAGAACCTTTAATGCTGTGCATCCAGGGCTGCTTCACCAAAAGGCAAATTAGAAACTCAATTAATTATAAATTATTTTAATAAATTACTTGTAAGCCTGGATTTAAAGCAGATATGCATATGCCAATTTATCAAATTATCATTAGTATGGGAATCCCAAAGCTATCATGAGCTGCAGCTGTAAGTTTCATAAATAGAGGAGGCTATGGATTGGTTTAGTATGAATCTAGAAAAAATCTGAAAGCTACTGAATTTTGAAGATCCCAATAGAAATCTAACCCCACAAGTCAAAGAGGAAGAAAGTATAGCATTAACCATGCAAACTTCCCAGTGATTACCAGCATGCCAGATATTTTCAAAGTTCCAAAATTTACTATAAAAGAAAAAAAATGGGTTTAATGGCTATGAAAAAGAAAAGCTTACTACAGGACTGAAGCTAAGTAGGTCACTTCATATATGCTCTAATATGAACACAGACTGAAGCCAAGTACATGAGTGAACATCAAAAAGCCCCTGCATCTTCCTTTCCAGCTATGTAATGACTGCCATATTGTCATGCCCAAAATGTGAAGCTCTTGCTGTACCACACTCCTGTGCAGGACTAATGCAGAGATTTGAATGGTTCCTACAGATTTAATAACAATTTGTTTTTATGTAAGCACACTGTGATGTCTTAAATGTAATTAAAAAAAAAAAAAATTAGGCCTTCGATTGCTTGAATAGTTATAATTTACTAGAAGCTTTGTTCATTTTACATGAGAAAAAAAAATTGTAATCTACAGTCTTCATAATTCCCTGAAGTACTGAAGGAACTATGCAGTCAAGGCAATAAAATGTGTACAATATCATTATTTATATGAGAAAGAAAATAATTTTACTATCTGTGGTACTTGCTTATCATCAACTTTGTGTCTTTTGGTTATATCGATATCATCAGCATCCTGAGCACACACTCTCACTCCTGTCAGCCCTGGTTTTAGCCCTTAGTGCCTCCTTACCCTTTCCAAGACAGTGAGCACTTAAAAATGTCTCTGACACCTTTCTATTGCTCTACTTTGTCTGATAAGGTGGTGAAAGCTGCTCCAGGCATGTGACCAGACTTTCAGAACACAGGAAAGGATGACTCAGGAGATGTAACACCATCTTTGATGGGAAAAAAAAAAACAAAACAAACAAACAAACAAACAAAAAAAAAGTAGAATGGAGAAAAGGAAAGTGAGCAAAATCTGGGACAATTTAATATTTAGCTGGATGTCACAGAGGCATGGAGCTCTCTGTGAGTATTTCTTATCTAAAAGATTTTCAAGGGGAAAATTCTTACAGCAGCTAGCATTAAAATAAGAGTCTGTCATCTTCTCTGTAGACTGTTGAGTCAAGTGAAAAACCATATATTGTCTCAAAATTGTTCCATTGTTTTTGGAAAATATTTTTCCCAAATAAAATGTTTTTTTTTCTGGCTAGGTAGTTTCATAACATGATATACTACTGTGCTCAACTGAAAGATTTCAAAGAATTAGCAAAGTAATTGTTTTATCATTGTAAGTCTTCTAGCCCTGGGTTGCATGTGAAAGACATTTTCATTTTCTACTTTTATTCATGTAACTTTTGGTTGTTACTAAGTACCTTAACAAAGGTACTTAAATTAAATTTTCCTCATTTTCTAGGTTTTTATCACCAAAATTGCCCATACAAACTGGAAAAGATGAGTGACTTATGATCAAAAATCAGAAATAAATAGCAGGCTTTGTCAAAACAAACAGCTGTAGTAGTCATGGTGTATTGGAACCAACCCATAAGAGAACTGTTACACTGTTGGAACAATTCAAGGACTCAAGGGTAGGAGTAGAAAATGAAAACTGCTAGAGGGTGTAGAAAGAAAACAGACTTGGGGATATCAGAAAGCAAGTTACATTTGGAATTTATTATACCCAGCTGGAAGAGGCTAAAGAAGAACCTAAGTCATGAAGATTTCCACAGCTTCATTTACAGGGCCATTAAAAGTTTAATGTACCTCAGGCAATGTTTTTTAAATTGCAAATTGGAACAAGGCATTTATATTTTAAATTTGTCCCATTGCTTTGCACTCATCAAAGGTGGTATTAAATCTCCTGAGGCCTTTGCATGATGCAAATACCACCATTTTCATAGAGTGTTTTTCAGAAACTTACGTTTACTTCTGGTTTGCACATGATGACGTAAAAGATATGAGGATGCATAACACAAAATGTAAATGCAAATCTGGATTTCATGTAAATGTCAGTCTATCTCCAAAATCTGAAGTAAGAGTGGTTATCTTGAGGCATTCAAGCCCAGAGATAAAACTTATTATAAGAACCAGAATTAATGGCATATACATTATATCAAAGCTTTACTTATATGCATCACTGCTAAAAAGACCTAGCAAACGACTTTCATAAAATATTCAACAGTATGACTTAAAATCAACAGCTAGTCAAGTTTGTTCTTTCAAAGGCCATTTCTGTGAATTTCAACACCTGATAAATTGTGGTGAACAAAGCATCCCTAGTGGAACACCTTAATACACTCTGATCTATCACCAACCTACTGTAAATTCTCTAATTTACTGTTCTTAGTCTGTTCTAGTTCATAAATGACATAATCAGCAGCTGCTGAACTGCAGTTCTAATAAGTCACTAGTGCTTGCAGCAAACTTTGTGCCAGGCTTTACATAATTTTGTGACATTTAGTAGTTTTATTATTTATCATTACTATTCATTTATTTCTAACAGTATTTATTCTACCTTAGCCATGTACCATGCTTTTTAAGTCAGACAATTATAGGAGCATAGTTCCTAGTTTTATATACAGTGCAATACACAAACAAGTGCCTTTTCCGTCACTACCTTGATCTCAAAGGCCTGTGGTCATTTGTTGTCTGGAAGCACTCCTTGAGACTTTTAACTTCCCACATTGATGTTCCCAAACACTAGAGATGATGTCAAAGTTAGGCACGCTACCAATCACTTACTGACGATGAGTTGCAGCAAGGAATGTCTCAGACTCAAGGAGTGACCTTGGGAGGTGCCCCCACTCAAGGGAGAGCCTGGCGTGCAGCCTGCTGGTGTGCAGGAGAGCTCAATAGACCCTGGGCAATCCACTGTTTATAAATAAGATGATTCATTTGTATTTGCATACCAGCAAGACATCTGGGTCACTGACTGAGACAGCCCTTGGCTACCATGCTGCCATCCATCCCCAAAGTCCAGAGTAAGCTGGACGCAGCGTCACCATCCCCACTGGTGGCTGTGGCTTAAGCAGGACAGTGGAAGGCAGGGGAGACACACCATTACTGTCCCTCTTCCTGAAGCTGTTCCAAGGATGAATGGGGTAATCACAATTTCAATGTCCAGCTGAGATTCAGCAAATGAGAGATGATGAATGTGTGGGCCTACATCTGAGGAACAAGGAACCCTCAAGGGAGTGAGATGCTCTGAACTTTTTATTGCAATCAATATTTCTTATGAAATAGTTTGATAGATATTTGAGAAATGGCTGGAATTTGTTCCAGCTGGAATCTGTCTTTGTTCAGACCAATATGCCAATAGCCCAGGGGAAAAAGCAATACAGAAACACAGATTCACCAGGGTCATGCTGCCATGGCTTAGCCCCAGCTGGCAACTGAGCCCCACGCAGGCCTTTGCCTGTTCCCACTCCCCCCTCCAGAGCAATGAAGGAAAGAATTGCAAGAGTAAAAGTGAGAAAACTCATGGATTTAGAAAAGAACCCGATTTAATAGGTAAAGGTAAGCAGAGCCAAACAAGGAATTCACTCACCACTTCCCACAGGCAGACAGGTTTTCAGCCATTCCCACTACAGGGGATCACATGTAACAGTTCCTGGGGAAGACAAAGGCAGAGGACTATTGGATCACTTGGTGATCCAAGTCCATAGACTCATGTCACAAAATTGATCACAATATATAAAAAATCAGATTATTTTGCTTGTTTGTTTTTGTCATGGTTTATGTTTTCATCTTGTACTATAATTGTTATACCATAAATACATTGTCTTCACACCAAAAATGATAAATTAAGAAAAAAGAAGCCATTTGAGAATTGGGATGTGTTAGAAAAGTTCAGAAATTCTATACAGCACAAATAATACTTCCAAGCACAGGAGCTAACAAGCAACTCATTTCTGCAATGCATTTCTACTAAATCCAGTAATCTGAAGGATCCCTTTGACGCTTAAATCAGTATGCATCAGCAAAACTAGCACAATGAAAGAATGTTTAAGTGGTCTAAGATCATACATGCTTTTACTTTACTATAGAATTAAACAGAATAATTTTGTGCAGTATGAATATTTACCTAAGCAAACTGGAAAGTTGCTTTTTCTGCCATTTACCTTAACTATAGTACAATTTGGAAAATGGTCATATGATCTTATCTCTGCAGAAAATGGGAAATCAAAGTTGAAAACACCATTAAAAACAACTTTTTTTTTCTTATTTCAATACCACAGGATTAAACTGTGTTACTCATTGACATGGGAAGCTTATATTATGTCAAGAGTATAAAATGGGATGAATGTTTTTTTAAAAAGTCAATGATATCCTGAACTATAATAATCAAGTTTTAAAATTTAGAAAGAAAATTAAATTCAGAATAACCTCTGATTCAGGATGCATCCAAAAGGCTAAAAACAAAGACAAGAATGGATGTGGAAGTCTTATAGCTTTGTCTGAAACATTACTTATAGGGTGTTATTGTATTTTTTTGAAATTACACATACGCACACTCTCACAAATAGAACTTGGATTTGGCTCAGCACAGGGAAAAAACCCTTGGTTTCTTTTTATTTAAAATTAACTTTTTTTACATTCAGTTTATTTAGTAGTTATATAAATTCAGTTTATATAACAGTTGAAGAGAATTTGAGAGAATTTGTACAAGTAAAATAGGAACAGAATGACTAGGACTATTGCATAAAATATGGGTTTTTTTTAAATTGTCTGTAGTTTTATTTTTCCTATACTTTGTGAGATACATATGCTTGCTTCAAACATGGAAATTGTAATTAGGTATATTCTAAATAAGAGGTACTTAAAATAGCTTTTGGAAAGGAAAAAGCTAACAAAAAAAATTGCCAAATTGCTAAAGAAAAATAAATGGATTCAGGCTTGACCCTTCTTAATTAATTTCTTTCCAGTTGGGTGCAATCTACTTGTATTCGCTTCAGAGTTGTGGCTTAAGATGCATCATTACAACACTGCTCACAAATAAGAACCTTTGCTACCTTCTAATGGGCAGTACACCTTGTTATTAAACTTTCAGCTTAACTGTATATCATGAGTAATGATCACTGACAGGATGATATCTGGATGCCCATCCAGTTTGAAAAGACTTGGATTTCAGAGTTCTGAAGTATCTTTTAGTTCTTCTCTAACTTCTGAAGCCAGAAACTGAAGAACACTATTTACGTTAGAAAACTGTCTGCCCTGAATAATAACTTCCACATCAGTGCTCCTTGGTAAAGCACAAAGATTCCTAAGTTAAATTCATTACATTAAAAGTGTTGTTTAACATCAAGTAATAATAAAATAAATTCATAAACCTCAACTTATGCAAAATGAAAAAAATATTATTGCCAGATACAGAAGCACAAGTGCAAAATTGAAACAAAACTTTAGATATTTTTCTCAGCTTCCTTGCACATTCTGTGAGTTATTTAAACAGAACAGTTTTAAATTCTTGACTGATATTAAGGTGTTAAAGACATCAATAAGTTCACTAATGACTCAATAGTCTTTATTGCTATATTTATGAGGAAAAGAAATAATAGCAACAAACAGAAAATCATGCTTGAAGCCATCTACTGTGCACTCATCAAAAGATTGTTGCTCTAGGAAAATAATAAGAATTTTTTTTTTTTTGTATAATGGCAAAATTTAAGATTTATATATATATATATATATATATATATATATATATATATATTTATATATATATATATAATTTTTTTTTTTTTTTTTTTTTTTTTTTACTTCCAAGACGCTACTTATAAGCAAAGTAAATAAAGATTAGTAGAACACAGTCAGTAGGTACTTTCTTACTCAGAAACAACAGATACCTTAAAGTGCACTTTGGCTGCATCATTGCTATTATTTCCTTCATGTGCTTCAAGAACTTTATTTCCTCTCATTCAGCAGAGGAAATTGTTCATCTTGCCAGTCAAGAAATTCAATGAGTTTAGTGCTTGGCCTTAAAAAGTGCTGGGAACTGCAAAGATTAATACAAATGGAAATTATGAGTATACTCTAGCAGTTATAGATGGAGTACAGAAATGTATTTCCTTAATTCTGCCTTGTCCATGATACCTTCAAAACAGATACCTTTCCCTCAAGGCAAAAATTAATTCTTGCAAGGAACAGTGTCTGTAATTCTGTGAAAATCATAATTCTTTTTTATTCTACCCCCACTTCATGTGTGTGAAAAAAAAAAAAGGGCATAATGAGTATAAAATCAATGAACTATAAAGCTGGATTTGGTTTTGTAGTTTATCACTCAAATGTGAGAATACAGGTTCAGAGCCTACTTTTTATTTGGCAGGCATAAAGTCCTTGACAGTCAACAATAAACTATTGGAAATTACTCAACTTTTAAGAAATATATCAGCTTGTAAGACTAAACTAATTTTAATATTCACTAAACATGAACGGCAATTTTTTTATTTTTTAAAATTTCTAGAACCCCACAACTTTCTAATGGAAAATAATTCAATCCATACAAGACTCCCTTACCATTTCAGGGCAAATCATACCTAATCCTTTGGCCAACTGATATTTTTCTAATTTTCAGCTAACTGGTCATTTCAACATATATGCTGCCCCACTTTAACCAAAATAAGGAAATTTTCAAAAGTGATCTTAATAGAGTAGTAAAAATTAAAGGAGAAAGAAACCTGGAATGTACTTTAATTATCGATGGCAAAAAAGTGAGATAAAGGTGACAAACAATCTGTCCAACCATGGTTATTTGATATCTCATTTTTCAGAAGTTTAAACTTATAATGTAATATGCAAAAAAAAAAAAAAAAGGTATCTAGGTCTGAGTAAATCTATATTTGTACAGTCCTGATTACTTAATGCCATTTAATTCGGTGAAATTTACATGATTTTTTTACTGATCTAAGATGCATTGAACTTACATAAACGACTCTGAAACACATTTTCCTCCTGACTATACTGGTATAAATTAGGATCAACTACAGAGAATTCAACACCAAGATCAACTTTAGAGAAGTCAGCATCAAATTTATGAAGCTGTTATTAAGAGCAAATTCCTTTTAATTTTTTGCCGTCATTCACCATTTAATGTTTGGATGCTATTTACATGCAGAGCTGAGATGCTACAAAGATGTACATCACCCTCTTTTCATTATAATATATTTAATTGCCTTTGCTGAGAGTTCCAGATGGATAGCATGGTTGAACTGAATTTCTTTATAATGAGATGGACATATTTAAGTCCCCAAAAAGTTTAATGTCATCTATAATTTATTATCAAAATACATGACACGTATAAGTTCAATGATTTTGTTTTCTGGGTTATACATAGCTTTCAGAGTCTTTATGAATCCTGAATAAATCTTTTACTGCTCTATAAGGCTGCAAGCGATATGGTACAGATGCTTATAAAAAAATAAAATCATATTTACAGGGAAAATTCTTCAAAATGCTTCGAAGATCAATGCTGTCCTTATCCTCTAAATTATAAGGATTGAAAATTGAAGGTCTCTGAGTGGTCATTTCACTTTGGCTCCTCCTTTGAGTGGTGATATCCTTGTGGGTTCTCATTCACAAATAATTTAAGTTGATATAATATAGTTATATAATAAGAGAAAGCCTCATTCCAACCTCCTTATGGGCTAAATTCACTTCTAGTCAGTTTATCTCCATTTATTCTAGTGCTTAAATTGTCCTTCAGCATAAGCAGTTCTCTTCATCTCTGATGTTTATCTTGTGAGACATTAATAGTTAACATTCCTCTCCCCTCTCAGTCTCAGCTTTACTTGCTTGAACATAATATTATTCTAGTCCGTAAAACAGGTTCTCTCTTCCCTTGATAATTTTATTTACTCTTGTCTTTACCTGCTCTTCTTTGAATTTAGCAGCCATGGACACTTGCTTGGGATGCATTTTTACTAGTGATTTGTACAGTGATATCAACATTTCTCTGCTTGTTCTGACTCTGTTTTGCCTGTTACAGTCTGAAACTATATTTGACTTTTGAAATCAGCTTCCTCTTGACAAACTTTAGTCTTTTCTAACTGCATTCCCCCATGTTGGAACACACATTGTGGAACAATCTAATCTGACTTGATTAAAAAGTAATAGGTCTGAAACTGTATTAGCATATGTTTAAACTTACATAGTATATGAAGTTGTTTAGACAGATTCTTTTTAGCAGAACAGTTATATACCTAAATTAAGGTGTTTATATTCACTGAGACAAAATTTGCTCAACAAATTTGGCACAGCATGTAGTGTCCAGCCTCAGGCAAAATTTTGAGTGCACTTGTTTTATGATTTTTGAAGAAATATTTTATGATACTGCTCTTTTCAATATGATTTCAGTACTTCTGTTAGCTACACTTCTTTGGATCAAAGTATTGCAACATTTTTTTCATAATGAACTGTTAACCTTAAAGGAAGCTTGAGCGATCATGGTGATTTGCATTGTCTCAAATATTTTTCACGTGTAGAACATTTTTTTCACTCTATTTAAATCTATTTAAAACTGTGTTAATGCTTTACTGTGTGTGATCTCATTACGGCTCTCTGGCTAAGCTGGTAGAGCAAAACACTGTGCTGAGGACTCAGAATCCACAGTGACATTAGAAATGGGGTTAACTTTGGACTGAAAACATGGCAGGATGACTTGCACAGCTGGAGTGCTCCAGTGGGTGTCTATAAATAGGGTTGAGCGTTTACGGATAAGAATCAGGGGAAAGGCCAGCAAGGCAGATATCCCACGGGGAGTCTGTCATAGACTGCCCTACCAGGATGAAAAGACTGATTAAATACTCTATAGACAACTGGGAAAAAAATCTCACCAATCACTAGTCCTTGTTCTCCTAGGGGACTTCCACTTACCAAATGTCTGCTGAAAGTGCAAGACGGCAGAGTACAAGGAAGCAGTCTGGGAGGTTCCTGGAGTGTGTGGCAGACAACTTCCTGACAGCTGTTGAATGAACCAGTTTGGGTCCTGGTGGACCTGTTGTTTGTGCACAGGGAAGGACTGCTGGGTGATGTGACCCCGGGAGGCTATCTTAGACACAGTGCTCATCAAATGATAGACTTTTTCCAGACAGCAGACCTTGTTCTGTTTATGAGATTGGCTGAGAGAGTCCTTTGCGAGGTAATCTTGAAGGGCAAAGGAGTCCAGGAAGCCTGGACACACTTCAATAAGGATATTTTAAAGTACAGGAGCAGGCTGTCCCCATGTTCCAAAAGATGAGCCAGTAGGCAAGAAGACCAACCTGTCTTAACAAAGAACTTTGGCTGGAACTTAGGCGAAAAAAAAGTTCATAACTGTTGATGGAGGGGCAGGAAACTCAGGAAGAGTAAAAGGATGTTGTGAGGTTGTGGTGGGCCAAAGCCTAGCTAGAATTTAATCTGGCTGTTGCTGTAAAGGAAAACATTTTTTTTTTATAAACACATCAGCAGCGAAAGGAGGTCAAGAGAGAATTTCCATCCTTTATTGGATGAAGGGAAAAACCTAGTGACGAAGGATGAGGAAAAAGTTGAGGTACTTAATGCCTTCTTTGCCTCAGTTTTTAATGGCAAAAACAATTGTCTTCAGGTTCCCTGCCCCTGAGTTGACAACAGGGACATAAGGTAGAAGCAGGGAACAGTATGAAATCCCCATAATCCAGGAGAAAATGGTCAGCAACGTGCTGTTCCACTTAGACACGCACAGCTCTATGGAGCCAGATGGAATTCAACCAAAGGTACTCAGGGAGCTGGGGTTAAAACCCAGCAAGCCACTTTCAATCTTTTACCAAGAGTCTTGGCTCACCAGAGAGATCCCAACTGACTGGAAGTCAGCAAATGTGATGCCCATTTACCGGAGATGTTGGAAGGAGAAGTCAGGGCACTACAAGCCTGTCAGTTTGACCTTGGTGCCAGGGAAGGCCGTGGAGCAGATCATCCTGAGTGCCATCACATGGCATATGCAGGACAGTCTGCGGATCAGGCCCAGCAAGTGCAGGTTTGTGAAAGACAGGTCTTGCTTGAGTAGCCTGATCTCCTTCTTATGAGAAGGTGACCTCTCATATGAGTGGATGAGGGAAAGGCTGTGGATGTTGTCTAGCTGGACTTCAGTAAAGCTTTTGACACCATTTCCTGCAGGCAATAGTCTCAAGTTGTGCCAGGGGAAGGCTAGATTGGGTATTATGAAAAAATTGCTTCACTGAAGGGTGTCAAGGGAGTGGAACAGACTGCCCAGGGAACTGATGGAGTTCCTGGAAAGGTGCTTAAAAGACACATAGATGTGGCACTTAGGGATGTGGTTTAGTAGTGACCGTGACCATGGCAGTGCTGGGTTAATGGTTGGACTTGATGATCTTAAAGGTCTTTTCCAAAATTAATGATTCTGTCATTCTGTGACCTCAACGTGCTGTATAGGAAAAACTGCATTTTCTTCTCCACAGCCCAAGCCCCAGTGAAGCTTTGATGACCAATAGTGATTGACTTCAATAACTGTTAGTTCAAGTATCTACTGTGTATACTGCAGAAACACTTGTATGGCCTTCTCTGAATTGATTAAATATGCCACTGACTCAAACAGATCAGGATCTATATCCTTTTGCCTAATAGTTGCAGAAGAAAACAGACCTTCCTAGGGAGCCACAAAGCAGGCAAGCCAGGAGACAGGCTTTCCCTCACAAAGCATTTACTTAATTTAAATCTGGGGTGAAAGTAAGGTTAATTATCACTATGCCAGCATTTTGTTTATGTGTATCTACACAAACAGATTGTGGTGTTTAATTACACTGTACCTAATTTATTAAAAGCTTATATAATAGAGGAACAGAGAAGGGTTTGGTTGTTTTTGTTTTTTTTTCAGAGAATGGTTCTTATCTCAGGAAAGAGTGTCATATACAGATTCATATATACATATTTGTGTATATACTTTTAGTATTTAGGTGTAATATATACTTTTGGTAAATGCACACATCTGTATTGACAGTTGAGGAACTTGCCATAATATTTTATCTTATTTCAGCTTGAACTAAGAACACATGCAGTCTAAGTCACTGATTTACAGTTCTTTTGACCTTCCAAATCTCAGTTTGTCTGTCTTTAAAATTGCATTGCAGGTAGACATGGTCTTTCCACAATAACTTATGGAGCACTTGGGGCCTATTTTAGCATCTATGTATTACTACCTATAAAACTTAGTACATACATTTGAAGACATTCTTTTGGGGGAGAAAATATTTACAAAATTGGACTGATGCATCAACCATAGCGGAACACAGCTGAGTAGTGAAACAGCAGATTGTTACAGCCTCCTAATTTTAACACCTATTAAGAAAAATCTCTGATGAATGCCAGAAAATACAGTGCAAAATACTAGGCAGTTCTCCTGCCACATGAAGCTTGAGTACAATGACACTGTTTATTAGTGGGCTCAAGCAGCTAAAGGCAAAGGGTTTTTGATAGTGTTGGCAAAACCAAAGCACTTGAAGCCACTGTGTTCATACAGAATGAGTTTGCAGACACCAATTATAGGCAAATTATCACTGCTGGTATCCCTGATAACTGACTGAAAGATGCCAGCTGTAAAAGGAATTTCAGCACTTTTTCCAGGGCTTCATTCCCTCACAGATAGGGAAATTATGGTAAAACCTTAGAGCCCAATTAAGTTAACAGACTCTTACTTGGAGCACAGGCAGGAGAATAAGAGTTTGTTCAGAACATAACTCTCCATAGGCTATCATCAGTGGTTGCCACAGCCACGTGGGTCCTTCTGTGCTACACTGTGCCACTGCCTCTACCATCACAGTGGAGGCTGTACATGTGAAAATGACCTGGCTAATTAATCACAAATTGTACTAAAGCATTAACAAGAAAGAAAAGTTCTGGTGCCACTTCTCAAAAGTATTAGGTTGTGCCCATTTTATTCTACTTTTTCCCACCAATTATGAAGCAGTCATTATATAAAAGTTTGGACTGAACTAACTTGCCCTACTTCCCATTTATCTCAGTGTGATGCATTTACTTTGGAAATAGTTGATTACAAATAGATAATCCTGAAATTATAAAAGTAACTATTGTGGCTTTATTTTAAAAACACATTTTACCTTTTCATGTATTTAGGTACCTGTCCCAAAATAATTTTCCTCCTCCTTGTGTCTGAATTTCCTTATGCAATTTACAAGTCTGTTTGGTATAATAAACCTTATTAATCTAAGATAACTGCAGATAATATCAAATCTATTGAAATAATGAAGTTGTGAGAGAAAAGAAAGGGACAGAGGATTTTTAGCAATCAAAGATGCTGAAGATTAAAAGTCCATTCCCTTCACAGTAGGATATCTCAATTCACCCAAAGAAGCCTTTGGGCTTTCCAGAAACCATTCATAATTAAAAGACAACATATCACTTACAGAGGAGGCTGCAATACTGAATTACTTGCTTGATCTAATCTTCACCATTTACCTACCTGCTTTATATAGGTATAAAGTTACCAGTTTTGATCTCATTGTCAGCTCTAACCTCCATTAACTCACCTCAGCTTTGGTGAGAAGGATGACTGCTGCTCAAGGTTTCAGCTACTGACTGAAGATGTCTGGCCATCCACCTTGTTGATCCATCTTCTGCTTTACTGAGTTGTGCTAGGTCCTTCCTAGCTTTCAGCCAGGGCTGGAGGACAGTCATCCCACAGTGGTGATTTCAGAAGCTTTGGGCAGTCACAGAAGTAGTCTGAGGTCACAGTTTATGTTTCTTTGCATTTTCAACTTCTTCACAATGACATTTGTGAAGTGAAAGACGATAATACTTCCCTACCACAGACATTATTTAGATGCTGTGATATGTCTGGTTCTATAATGATTACCACCAGAAGGACAGATAATTTGACACAAAGAAGCAGGCAACAGAGTTATTTTTGTTACAGGGTGAACTCAGTACTCTGGAGAATGGTGTCTAGTGCAGAAGGACTTCAGAACTCTGACATGAGTGCTTTAAATGCAGATAAAGGAGCAAATGCATAATGCATTCTAATAGGTATTTACATGTTAAATAGTGGCAGTATATTATTCTGAGACATAGCTTTGAATTTATAAATTCTTTGGATTTATATATTTTTAAAGCTTTTAGATACCACTTTTTATAATTAAAGCAATGCGGCCTAAATGCACATAATAGAAAGTGGGAGAACATGCCAACACACCTTTGGGAACATGATTGTGTGCTACTTCTTGCAGCTTTGTTTAGTCTCAGAAAATTAATGCTAACATTGATAAGCAACACTCACAAATTCAGGTCAGATAGTGCTGCTCTGCTTCATTCAGAGAAAAAATTAATTTCAAAGACTTACTCTGCTGTGCTCAGAAGCTTGAATTCCCAGGGCACTCAGACAATGGCCATCAGGGTTTCATCAATGGATCATCAAATTAAGTTTTATTTTAATGCTAATTTGCATATGTACATGACGTTATGGTGAGAAATGAATAGTTTCATTTGACACTTTGGTATCTGTAAATAACAAATGGATTTGTTTCTTGATAGCAAGATTGGTGACTTTTTTAAAAAAAAAACAATATTTATCTTCCTTTAGAACTCACAGGGAGAAAATGTATAAAACTCTTATTTATTTTCAGGTCTATAAGGAGGAGACCACATATTTAAAGATAAATAAATTTTGAATCACAAATGGATCTGACTGAGTAAACTCCAGAGACTTCTAACAAGATGCAGAGCATTTCACTCCTATGACAGTAGTTTGAAATTAGCCCAGGTGAACAGAGAGCAGGAGTCATTTTCATCTAATATCTGTTCAGCAGCCTACACAAAAGGAGTTGTTGGGGTTTAATGCATGCATCTCCTTGGGGTCACACAGCTGCTTTTTAGAAACCAACATTAATCAGCAGTCAGCCTGAATTATGAATATGCACAGACAAACTAGCAGTAGTATGCAAATAATCCACATGGGAAAGGGACTACTTGAACTAAATATATGCAGCAGTACACTCCAAAGGATCTGCTGCAATTCAGGAGAAAAATCTTGATATCAGCACTGGTATTTCTTTGAAATCATCAACTCAAAGCATGAAGCTCAAAAACAATCAGAAAGGCAAACAGATGCTCAAAGTTACTAGGAAATATACATGAAGAACAGGAAGAACTATCATTCCAATGATGTTAGTTCCACACCTGGAATACTATTTTCTTCTTTCATTGCCTCATCTTAAAAATACTGGAGATCTAGAAGAGTTCTTAAAAATGTTCCTAGAAAATACAAGAGAGCAATGATAATCTGAGGCTTGGGACTGATTGAAAAGAAAGAAAAATTAGTTAGACAAATTCTCAGTCTGAAGGAGTGTCATTGAACAGTACATATAAAAAAAAAGTGATATCATGGATGGCATGAAGAGAGAGAATCGGCATGTTTATTCATTTTTTCCACATAAGAGAAAAACTAGGAGGCATTAATGAAATCACTAGGGAGCAGGTATAAAATAAACAGATGCACTTTTCCATGCTATATGTAATTAAATTATGGAACATATTTCCACAGGATGTTACAAAACCCAAATGTGTTTATAAAGTGGCTAGAGAGGTCCATGGAAGTAAGGGCCATCAAGGATAATTAGCACAATGCAGTTGCAACCTCTTGTACTGGAATGTCCAAGCTGCTGATTACAAGTAGCTTAGAATATAAGTTTGGGGAAGTGTATTTCTATGCTACCATTTCATTTTTATGGTTTCCAGCAAGATATTTCTCCCAGGCATCTACCATTAGCTCTGCCAAGAAAGGCTTCTAGGCTGAATGGTGTGGCGGTTTCTACAACAGTCAAAAAAATACTACTTGCCTATTATTTTTGTAAATATATTCAAAGCAAAGAATCAATTTTTTATTGTGGTAAATGTGCTGAAAAAGTATCCAGCATCTGATAAAAATGAGCATAGGAAGCAAAATATTCCTCGAGGTCAAAATACCTCTTAGAGGTTTTTTTTTTTTGTTGGTTGTGGTGTGGGAGTACTAAATGCAGCTTTTTGCATCATTAATTCATAGGTGCTATGATGGTTGAATCTCTAAATATGCAAACTGAAAAAAATATATGGTGAACTTACTTGAGCAATAACATTAAATTCAGGGGGAAATTTGTTTAATGCTTCAGGAAAAAAACAAAAATTGCCTTCAGCATCTTGTACTTCATAGGAAAAAATATTTGTTTCAAATTTAACTCTACAAATGCTGATATTTTAAAAACTCCTAAAGAATGAAAGCACTTATTTCAGATTATCTCCTGTAGTATCCACTATATTGTAATTTAGAGATGGATGTGAAGTTCTATTCACACTGAAATTATCCTGTTCCTCCACAAAATGGAATTGTGCATTACAACATCTTTTTGCCCTGTGTTGAGAATTGTTGCCTATACTTGTTATAGAGGAAGTTTCCATTTTCTGTCTCTGTGGAACTAGCTATGTGCAGACATATTATATATTCCTTCTGTACTTACTTTCCCTGGATTTTCTAGATTCTCAGTATTAAAAACCATAACAATTATTTTATTTCTTTGTGTGCTCTTGTACATAAGTCTATCATATATAAAATGTAACCATCTAGCATTTTCTTCTTTTAAATCAATAGGTTGTGTTATCAAAGAATTTTTGAGCATCTGGCATAAAAATGTCTTCATTTTGCTTCAACAGAAAGGACATCTCAATAAGAGTTGCATATGGGTCAAGTCAACAGCTGGAGAAACAGGACCAGTTTTATAAGTCAATCAATTGTCCATCATCCTTCTGCATGAGGGCTACAAACATTCATACATATATTACAATTTTTCTCAAAATCTTAAAAAATACAGAATAACAGCTCACATTGAACTCATATCAAGAGGAATATTTAACTATTTATATGTTTAACTTAGAATGTTTAACCTTCTATAGCCAAAATTTTAAAGGAAAAGAAGAAAAATATAGCAGTTTCACATGTTGGCACTAGCAGAATAGTGCATCAGTAGAATTTGCCATTTTTGTAGTAATCAAATTTGAATGTCTGGATCATTATCACACATAATGGATGGAAAATTTTTTAAGTGTTATTTCTTTCTATTTGATTTGAAGTACTGTTATGCATCATGGAAAAGGATTTTTGAACGTGAAATCTGAACTCATCAGTCACTGGGAGTTGCTTTTCTAGGTTATTAAAATAATTTTTTAAACCACATGTCTGGTTAAATTCAAAACTCAAACGGAGATTTTATATCTTCTAAATGTCAGGAAACAAGGGAGCTTAACCATATTTATGAAAGCTCACAAAAAGAATAGCAGATCAGTACCAAACAATGGAAGCCACTGACAACTGACAAAATCACTTTAAGGCTTCCACACTGGGGAAAGAAGTCCTAGCTCAAGGGAACAAGTAGAAACTTTACGCTGACCCTAAATAGCTTAATGAACAAACAGCAACAGAATAGAGAATAATTAAACACTATAATAATTAAGCACTATTCCTTCTAAAATATGTGTGGTAGATAGGGACAGGCGAACGGAAAATCTCGGGATGTGACGGAAAGCAAGACCCTTCCCCCCTCTTCCTGCTATAGGTAATCAATCACCCCTGAAGCATGCAGCCCTTCCTAACTCCAGTAGTTTTCCACTCCTTACTAACCCTAGACAGATCCACCGTCCCCTTTTGACGTAGTAAAGCCCCCTCGACTATTTAACCCCATGAGATGAGATAATAAATGCCATTTGACCATCCACCACATTGGTGTCTGTGCATGTCAGTGGACCGAGTGACCTGGGGGAGGCCGGGTCACCGTGCTGTATCCTGAAACCAGGTCGCCCGCCTTCTCATCAGAAGGCGACATATGGTGCCGAAACCCTCGGGTAGCAGGTATCGCCTGAACAGGAACAGCGGCCAGAACGGCGGGTCCAATTCTTGGCGGGGGAGACGTCCCCAGACCAGCGACGGATATGGAAGCCATCGCGAAGTTCGTGAGTTCAGTTTATAAGCAGTGGGGAATTAAATGCAAGCTCAAGGATTTTTACCTCGCTATTGCGAGACTCTTAGAGCTTGGGGCGATTGAACGTCCCGTGGAAATATTACACCCGGAGGTGTGGGGGAAATGCATGGCCACGCTAGCCGAGGACACAAAGACCTCAGGCAGCGGCAAAAGCCTTAAGGCATGGGGAAAAGTCGAACAAGCCCTGCGCAAGGCGCTAGAGGAGCAGGAAACATGGAGCGCGGCACGCACGTGTTTATTAGCTACACCCAAGCTGGGGGTAGGAGCGGCAATGCAAACTGCCCCCGAAAGCGATTTACCCAGGAGCGGGGACCCGGGGGGGCCGGGCGCGTTCCCCCCCTCCCCGAGCCCAAGCCTAACCCCCACCGCGGGACCTCCTGAAAAACCCGCAGGACCTCCCGAAAAACTCGCGGACCCCCCCATCCGTCCCTTCACCGCAGATCATCGATTCGGCGCCAGGAGCGCGGCAGTGCGCGCAGTCCTTTTGGGAGGAACTGGCGAGGGAAGCCAGAGATGCGGAGGCGCGGGCGGCGCCGCCGCCCTACCCAGCCGAACATGGCGCCGGCGACCAAGGGGATGGGCGGGGCACGGAAGCTCTCGGCAGGAAGAGCCCAGAGTCCCGAATTCTTGCTAGTGCGCATCCGCGAGGAAAAGAGGAGGAGGGGTGCAGCAGAGAGCGCATGCCCAATCGGGAGCCGCGCTCAGCGCTGCTACCATTTAAGGGAGAGACCTCCCCCTGCGGGTGGCAGGGCAAGCCCAGGGGGCGGGAGCAGCACCACCCCTGAAGAGAGGGGCGGGGCGGGGCCGGAGCCGCACAAAAAGGCACCGAAGCCCGGAAATGTGCTGGCATTCGACTTCCGGCTCTGAGTCCAGCTCCACCAGCTCCACCAGCTCGGGAGAGCTGACGGAAGCCGACTGGGACTCAGAAACGGAAAAAGCGGAGCTAACGCGGTTTAAAACAAAAACAAATAAAGCCTTAAGCCACATCGAAAGGCAATCACAATGCGAACCAGCCCAGTTTACTGACTGGGGAAGGATAAAGATAGCCTGTGCAGAGTGGACTCCTTCAGCTGCGGTCCAAGTTTTCCCGGTTAGGATCACCGGGTCAGAGGGGAATCAACAAAGGATATATAATCCGGTAAACCCCAAAGACATACAGGCAATTGTCAAAGCGATCTCAGAGAAAGGGATCAACTCGGCTATGGTCTCCACCCTCGTGGACGGCCTCTTTGGCAATGACGACTTGCTCCCCTTTGATATCAAACAAATAAGTCGCATGATACTCGGTGGTGCGGGAATGATCGTGTTTAAGCAGGAATGGGAAGATAATTGTACAAAAGCTCTAGCCCAGGCTTCTGGGGCGGGGCAGCCACTGCACGGGTCGAGCCTATCTAGGCTGCTGGGGAAACACGACGAGATGGTTACACCTCAGCAACAAGCCGCACAGATGCGGGCTGAGGAAGTCAGGGCCACCACTCGAGCTGCTAGGGAGGCTATTCGGGCCGCCTCTCTGGTTGTGGCCAAGCCGTCACCGTGGTCCACCATAAGACAGGCAGAGAGCGAAAGCTTCACACAGTTCGTAGACCGCCTGCAGGTGGCAGTAGACTCCTCTACCCTGCCTGCAGAGGCAAAGGGCCCCGTGGTGGCGGACTGCTTGCGCCAGCAATGCAACTCCGTCACCAAGGACATCCTGCGCTCCCTGCCAGCCGGAGCCAGCCTAGCTGACATGATCAGGCACGTCGTAAGAGAGGAACACCTAACACCCGTCCAAGCAGCCGTTCGCACCCTAACCAGCGCAATGGCGTGCTTCAAATGTGGTCATACAGGCCACATTGTAGTGAGCTGTCCCCAGCCGGCACAGCAGTCCGCGGCAGTGCCCCCACCTCAAGCACGCCCGAGAGGGCCTTGCTGGAGCTGTGGGAAGAAGGGGCATTTCGCTAAGGACTGCAGGTCCTGGCCTCAGGGAAACGGGAAAGGGAGGGGGCGCACTGGCCGCACTCAGCCTCCTCCCGCTGCGAATGCGAAGCGGCTCATTTATGTCAAGCCCCAGTGGGGCGGGGGGCCCTCATACCCCATGCCCCCACAGGAGGCAGCCAGCTTCGCACCTCCACCAGCGACACAATCGCAGAGCTTTGCAGCGCCGCCAGTGGCACCTTCGTATCCACCACCGCCACAAGCCGCACCTGTGCCACAGGGCCAGCAGGGGACGCCCCAGAGCGGGACCCCTGGGTGGCCTTGGCCATGAAAATAGGGAAGGAGCCCCTGAAGATGTGGGGGACATGCCGCCTTTATGGCAGTCAGGATCCCCACATCATAGGGCTTCAGTTCTGGGCGGACATGGGATCAGACTGCTCAGTTTTTCCCCAAGCGCTTTGGCCTCAGCATTGGCAATGTAAAGAGGTCCCCCCAGTGAACGGAGTGGGAGGGCATTCCCGGGCGTGGAAAAGCACCCAGCTGGTGGCTATAACACTCCACACGAAAAAAGGACCGGAATAGACGGTGGCAATCTACCCCTACATTCTACAAAGCTCTCCACCCTTGATAGGAAGGGATGTCCTCGCTATGTTAGGAGCCAGGATCACAAATTTATCCTGAGGGCCACTGCCGTACACCCACCGCTGCCAATCAGACTGACTTAGAAATCGTCAGACCCCATATGGGTCGAGCAGTGGCCCCTGTCAAAGCCTCGAATGGCAGCCTTGCTGGAACTGGTCAGCCACGAGCTGCAGAAGGGTCACATAGAACCCTCCACCAGCCTGTGGAACACTCCTGTATTTGTAATCCCCAAAAGGTCCGGAGAGGGTCATTGCCTCATCCACGACCTGAGGGAGGTGAACAGGACAATCCAACCCATGGGTCCAGTTCAGACACTGCTGCCCAGGAACTCAGCCATCCCCAAAGGGCAGCCATGCGCAGTGCTGGACATCAAGGACTGCTTCTTTTCAATACCCCTGCACGCTGAGGACAAGGAACGGTTCGCCTTTTCCATCGTGTTCCCAAATGGCGAGCGACCTAACCTCCGCTTCCAATGGAAGGTGTTGCCGCAAGGTCTCGTGGACAGCCCGACCATATGCCAGATCACTGTGGACAGAGCACTGACGCCAGTCTGACAGTCCTACCCTGCTGCGACCATCATTCAATACATGGACGACATCCTCGTCGCTGCACCATCGGCGAGCCAAGTGGATCACCTGGTTACCGCGATCACGGAAACTCTCCAGACCAATGGCTTTGAGATCGCGAACACGAAGATCAAGAGAGGACCCTGCGTGACCTTCCTGGGAGTGGGGATCACGAACTCCTACGTGACACCTCCCAAGGTGAAGGTCCGCCGAGACATCAAGATGCTCCATGACATGCAGCACCTTGTGGGATCTCTGCAGTGGCTCCGCAACATCATCCTGATTCCCCCCGAGGTCATGGAACCCCTATATGACCTCCTGAAAGGAAAGCACCCCTGGGACCCCAAGGAGCTGACGCCGCAAGCAGCGAGCTCCCTCGACTTCATCGAGCACCAGATGTCTACTGGCACGCTTGCCAGGTGGGACCCAGATGCGCCACTCGATCTATACGTCCACTTCACACAAAAGGGAGGAGTGGGAGCACTGGCCCAAGGACCTTCCGAAAAGTCCCAGCTGATCCAATGGGTGGTCCTCGGAAGACCAACTCGTGCGTTTTCCCCGGGAGTTGAATGCGTCACCAACCTCATCATGAAAGGCAGGAGACTCGCCCTGAGACACCTGGGAACCGAGCCGACAAGAATCCACCTCCCCTTTCGCAAGCGGCCAACCGCGGAGTCAACCGCAATATCGGAGCACCTGGCCCTTGCTCTCACCGGCTTCGGAGGAGAAATCTCCTACGCCACCAGGCCACCTTGGACTCAGCTGCTGACCATTGTCGATATAGACATGCCGCCAAAGGTCATGGACCGACCGCAGCCAGGACCGACGGTCTTCACAGACGCTTCCTCCACGACCTCTACTGCAGCAGCAGTGTGGCAGGCAGGAGAGCAATGGCATTGCATCAAAACATGTGACCCCACACTGTCAGTGCAACAACTGGAAGCAGCAGCAGTGGTCTTGGCGTGCGGACTCTTCCAAGACGAACACCTCAACATCGTAACGGACTCTATATTCGTGGCAAGGCTTTGCCTGGCCATGTCAGGACCAGGCGTGTCAACGTCAGCAGCGGCCTCAATGCTGGAGGAGGCGCTCTCCTCGCGACGGGGCACCGTGTCTGTCATTCACGTCAACAGCCACAACCCAGTCAAAGGCTTCTTCCAGACCGGCAATGACAAAGCGGACGCCGCAGCAAAGGGAGTGTGGACACTGCAGGAAGCTCGGCAGCTGCACGAGTTGCTCCACATCGGAGCCAAAGCACTGGCGAAGAGATGCGGGATCTCGACCGTGGACGCAAAACATGTAGTGGCCACTTGCCCTCACTGCCAGAAGTCACCCCTGTGGACCAGTGGGGTTAACCCAAGAGGTCTCAAGGCCTCGGAAATCTGGCAGTCGGACTTCACCTTATGTCAACTGCTAAAGCCCCGAGCATGGCTTGCAGTGACGGCAGACACTTACAGCGGAGCGATCGTAGCCACACAGCACCCCAAAGCTAACTCTAAGGCCACAATACAGCACTGGCTGACAGCTATGGCATGGCTTGGTATCCCCAAGCAAATTAAAACTGACAATGGTTCCAATTTCATTTCCAAACCAGTGCAAGAATTCGCCTCGAAATGGGGCATCACCTTACTACAAGGTATCCCATATAACAGCACCGGGCAGGCCATAGTTGAGCGAGCAAACCAGACCCTGAAAGCTAAGCTAGAAGTATTGGCAAAGGCAGAGGGCTTTGCCAATTCCGTTCCCCCAGGAGACCAAGTGCGTATACTGGCAACAGCTTTGCTAACACTGAATCAGTTCCCTAGGGGAGATGAGGCAGACAGTCCTGTTCGAAAGCACTGGGTCATCCGAGCCCTAGAGGAGGGCCCGCAGGTTGTAATCAAAAACGAGCTGGGCGAATGGGAACGGGGCTGGAGACTGGTGCTCACGGGACGGGGGTATGCGGCGGTTAAAAAAGAGGACAAGATCAGGTGGTGCCCACTTAAGTCAATCAAGCCAGACCTTCAGAATGAGACTAACGAGAATTGTGAGTTTCTGTTTACAGGACATGCTCGTGGGTCGTCCCCATAATGCGTACATCCCGGTTCCAGAGGAAAACGACGAACCACCAAAACGCCGGACAGCACCCAAGAGTCCTACACCGGTGAGACCCAGACAGCAACGGTGGCTTTGTGTGATCTTGCTATTAGGGCTCATCGCCAGGGGGCGAGCTAACCCAGACTATTACCCCCATCAGCCACTCAGGTGGGTCATGCAGCATCTTTCAGGTGACAAGGTGTTCAAAGAAATCACCACAGCAGGCACCCCATCCTTCGTGTTCCATATCGCCGACCTGTTTCCAGGACGACCAAAAATACGACCCCAGCACCCACACGTCATGTACATGTACCTATCCTACTGGTGTCCAGCCTCCAACCCAGGGAAGAAGTACTGTAACTACCCGGGGTGGGGATATTGCGGACACTGGGGCTGTGAAACCATTGTCACAGATGCCACACCATCGGGAGAAGGGTGGGAACCGCAGGAGCCCGATAGATTTTTACAGTTCACTTGGGCACCTACCGGCTGTAAAAAGCCCGCCATCGTGAAAGGAGTCTATAGCAACCATTATACACAACCCAAATATCGGAAGTGCACAGACTATAACATGACTGTGTTCTGCAGCCAGAACACCCTAGTTGGGCCACAGGCAGAACATGGACTGTAGTTCTCAAGGGGCCAAAAGAGTGGGTGAATGTGCGACTATGGAACTGCATCAGTATGCAAGTCTTTCTATATTTCCATATTTTTCTGCCTTCAGTTAAAGTTCTCCCTTGAATGTCTGACTATAGCAAGATAATCTCTACTTTGCAAAGATTAACCCCATTAATACCAATTAACACATAACAAAGAAGGCTTTTAATGTTTTACAGCAGCAGGCTAAGGAGGATAGTTCTGAGGAGGATTAGAGGGGATCACTTGTATCTGTAGTTTATGACATCTCATTAAATAGTTTATAATAAGCGTCAAACATTTTATAGTGATGAAGTTGTAAATGTTTAAGCAGTGGAATCCATTACTGCAGTGAAGAAGAAGAATTTATCTCATACAGTTTAATACAAGGGAAAAGAGGAAAATTACAGGTCTTACAGAAAGCAAAGACTCAAAGATGGTATCAGCAGGATCACAGGTTTTCTGAATGAAATCTAGGTTTATTTCCTTTTTTATAGAAAAAAACCCAACAACCTACAAAAAAACCACCCCCAAACAAACAGCCTGCACCCACTTTAAAGCACTCTCAATTCAATGGAGAAATTAGCTTTTTCCTCATTATGGATAATGACTACACTGGTTCAGTTTCTTCTTTGCATTTTATCCTAAGAAAATCTCTGCCCAATGTCAGTGAATGAATACATTTTTAAGAATTAGAACTTCAAACATTTTGTATTTTTTGTTGAAAATATCAAGTATATATTTTTAAATAAAAACAATTACATTCTTCCTAACACTGAATTCTTATAAATTTTTACTTAATCAAGACTAGGATTCTTCTGTGATATGGGTCTCTACAACAACAGTAAGGAAGGACCCCTGTCCTGAGGCTTTTACAAGAGACATACAAAAAGCAGATATTAAAATGAAACCTTATTATACTATGTATACTGAATGGATTTATAAACAGGAACATTTAATATATTATTTCCTCACACTCTACTATCTCTCCACTTTCCCATTAATACACTCAAACTCAAAATATTGGAATATAATGTTATTGGACATATTAACACCAGAATTTATTTCATAAACAACAACTGAATCAGTAGTTTGTGGTCTTTTTACGTTTTTTTCAGTTTCAGGTACAGAAGTTAAAACTATGTCAATGGATAAATGCACACTCAAATCCTTGGGAAGTATATTTGATATTTTTAGTGCAGACAGAAACTGAAAAATGAACTTTTTTTTCTCTGTACAAGACAGTACTTTTACAGGGCATGAGAAAAATAGAACCTTGCATATTTGATAAGAGCCAATTAATCTCCAGTCTAATGCTCTGTTCTGTTCTACTTTGCCATCCTCCTCTTCTACTGATATTTTATTCTTCTTCCAAAGATCTGAGAATATATTGGTCATGGAAGCTGCCACTCTGGCAGGTTCATGTGAGGAGATGCTACTGTCAGGCCATGTCACACTCACAGTTATTGCATTTCAGTAACTATATTAATTTAGCAGAGATACCTATATAAATACAGCGACCTATATAAAGTCTGCTTTGCTGAACTGACACTATTGCTGCTGTGTATTGCCTCAGAGCCCTCCTGCTCCCCCACTTCTTGCTTGTTGCTAGGTAACCAGAAGGATTTCATAAACCAGCCCGAAGCAGGCTTTTGGGTTTGGGCATGAACTTCAGTAATTTGTTAACTAACAAATACAGAAATCAGAATTTGCCATCAGACTCTGCCAGTAAAATTACATCTCAAGGTTGTGTGCGTATGTGCCCATTGCTGGCCACCAAGGCAGTCTTTTTGTCAGAACAGAGCCATGGTGCCTTTTCCGCATATTCCACAGGGATATCAGCTGTAACCATCTGCTGAAAAATTGCATTATCTCCTATCTGAACATGATGTACCTTCTCAGAATTTCGAGAGGCCATTATGAACAGTGTGCTATTCCATAACTGATATGTCAAACACGCTTTATGACTTCAGATGAAGCTACAGAACATAAATAAGTACATATGTTTGTGTATATATCTTCTTCATACTTTCATGTAAGCATATCTCAGATTATTGTGGAAATACTGAAATTATGCATGTGTAAGTAGTTTTTCACTTCTAGCAGGATTCAGAAGCACCTTTGAAAAAGCAAAAAAAAGACACGTGTACATCAACCTCCTGCAACAAATCTGGTTACAGCATATTTTTGCCTTCATGGTATAGCCACAAAGAGTCATAATGGCAATGTCGGAGTTTGTTAACCTCTCTCTAGCTGCCAAAGGGGTATTTTGCAGCAATTCAGTTACTCAGTTGGACAAGGTAGACTTGTATCATGTTCATTATCTTCTTCCTTACCACAGAAGCATTCCCTTCAAAACTAATTCCTGTCTTTCCTTCTACAGCACTTGCTATTGAACTTTCTAATTGACAGCATTTGAAAGCCTGGAAACTCTTGTGACCACCCCAGTCTTCAATGATCTACTTCAGGTGTTTCTTTGAAAAGATAAATTTTCTAATAGACTAATAGTCCAAGGTTATCCCCTTGCTCTTTCATAGGAAAACATTAGAAAATCATATGACAATGCAAATTAGACAGCTTCCTGCAAATCACAGATCTTCTAAGAGGTGATAAAATAACACTGTTCAATCAATCACCTGGCTTTTGCTACATCCCATCACTTTAACATCACCTCTCTTTATAAGAAATTCCCTTTGATTCCATTAGACCTCTTTTCTCTGTTCCCTGAGAAGAGCAGGAGTGACAGAATTCTTCCAAGCCACAAACTAGCACTCAAAATGTGACACAATAATCAGGAACTGGGGAAAAAAATCATGATGCTCCACCTGAGTCCTCTGCATTGTTTGTATCATGTAAATTGCAATGATGCCAAACAATAAGCAAGTGCTCTGCAGGTCTTGTGCTCAGGATAACATGCTTGCTTCCTAGCTGTTTAAATTACTGTAAGGATCTAGAATAATCTTCCTGCACAACTGACAACAGCAAATACTTTCAATCCCCAGAAATCTGATCAAGCATGATTTAGAAAAACTTACTTTTCAACATATTTCATTTTAAATATGCCATAGCATGTATGATTTTATTGACTCTACCATCTTTAAGTCCTCAGGGTCTTTGAATTAACAGCAGGAACAGAATTCTCTGTTTACATAAGAAAACAACCAACCAACCAAGCAAACTCTCCCTCCTACTATATTTTCCCCCACCCTTGAATATCATTTGAATTCCTTCTCTGTATTTCAGATATGAACCTGAGTAGCAAAAACTCGTCTGGGAATAATGTAAATTATACACTGTCTAGATGATTGCAATTGTCAAGGGGATTGTGATGCAAAGTTCTCTTACCCTGGAGGTGTATAATTGCAGGTACTCATAATAGACATGAATGCCTGTCCAGCTCTTTATGATGCTCCATGATCTGCTTTACTATTTCATAGAAATAGAAGAACAGAGCAAAATTTAAAACAAAAATGTACAGTGTGGCTAGTAATTTATCTGGAATCACACATGAGATATTTGGATTAGATCCTGAAGTGCAGCTCCTGTGAGGTCAGTAGACATACTCAAACCTGATTTTCTGAGAATCTGCACACAGAATTCTGTATCACCAGCAAAATATCAAATAGAGAGCAACAGCATAACATCTAGAAAGTCCTTGTGCCAAGACATAGCAGCCATTGCTTCATTGTGGGCACACTTGGTCATCTTTTAATATTGCCTGTCTTAGCACAGATGAACCACCAAGCATCGAACACAGCTCCAGTGATCCCCAGGGGAAGGTTTTGCTCAAATGATAATGTAAAAAGCAATGCAAGTGTGGAAAGGATTATTCATGTGTGTAACAAACTGTTCTCATGTTTGGGACTCACATCAGCACAGGTGTTTTTAACTTTAGCTCAGAAAAAACAGAAATGTGTCAGGAGGATATGAGAAGTACTGTGTCACTGTGGTAATTTCACCATGACTTGAGTTTCCATTTAAAATTTTCTTTCAAACAAAGAAAACCTGATCTGAACAGTATGTCACTGATTCTTGTTTCCAGAAAACCCATCAATGCAAATGATTGTACATCTCAACCCAGGGCACTTCCAAAAAAAAGTAACTGCTTTTAAATGACTACATAGTTCTTAGAGAACAGAATTAACCTTGAAGAATAAGTTCATTAAATCAAGAGAGAAGCATTTTTTTTACATGGTGAAGAACTGGAAAATCTATAAAATGGTCAAACCCTACTATAGTCAACAAAAAACTTTCAGCAATTTCCAGTAAAACACTGATAGTACCTCTCATAGCTAGGAGTCAAGTTTGCAAAATACTGCATCATCAAGTACATTTTCTGAAAATTAACTTAGATGAGAGAAAATATTTTGCATTTCATATTAAGGGTTAAGCCCAAAAATTATGTTCCTTTAAACTGAACCTATTCACTAGTAGAATTGTGCAGAAAAAAATAATAGGATTTGATATAAGAACTCTTGATAGAAAAAGCTTAAAAACTGTTCAGTGGATTGCTCAAAGATGAATACTTATTTGTAGCTCAGTGAAAGTGACTTTAAATAGTAGCAGAATTTGCCTTTGAAAGCAAATATCCTGGAAGATAATTTCATATACCTTTGTTTACTTTTTTTCTGGTGTTGGCTCCACTGAAAAACTGCTTTCCATTGACAACAAAGAAAAAATGAAAAACAAATAAAACAATCATACCACTAAAAATTCCTGATAAGCTTTAAAAGGGTCAACATGGGATGAATTTTACATGGGGTGTAATGTTTTCCTTTATGATATACAAAAGGGTTGGCACATCCTTCAGCATGAATCAGCTCTCATCAGGCCATTAAGATATATAAATATTTCATCTATTTCATTGCTTCTATAATGATATTTGAAAGTACTTGTTTTCTCCCAAGAGTATGCTTTCAAAAAGAACAAATAAATAAGCCCAATTTTTTTTTGGTTTTTTTTTTTCATTTATACTTAAAAGTTTGAGTTCACTTTGTGACAAAGACTACAGATTTGCCCCAAAAGCTTTATAGGCTTATTAAAAGAAAAATGTTATTCAGTTCACATGCTGCACAATAGAGAAAATAATGTTGATAAGACTGTTTTTGGTTTCATTGAAGACATTTATGAATGGAGTTCCTCACACACATGTACATACACTCGGCCTTCTCCCAAAGAGGCTCAATCATCAACCTCAAATCAAATAAACATATATTACAAGAAATGAAATCTGTGTGAGTGGTCTTCATAGCAGTACTCTTCATTAAAATACGCTAATATCAATCATTTTGCTCACAAACTGACGACTGAAAAAAACCACTTTGAAAAAAGTCTGTAAAGTCCAGTATTGTGGAAGGCAAATTTACATTGGCAATGAAAATCAACTCATCATTTATCTTCATTATGAAGGCAAACTTCCTAATAAGTTATTAATCTTATGTTAAACCAAAAAAATTATGTTTTTAGACCCACTTTTCAAGTTTTAATCAGTTATGTAAAAGATACCTCACTCCTCTGGAGATTGCTGGCTTCCATGTGCCTTTTATGCATCTCCAAGTTTTAGTTACTTGTTTCTTGGAAGAAGTGGGACACCTGATATGATTTCATGTTGTTGGATCTCATCACCTTCTGCAGAATTCTATCTACCCTCTCCCATATTACAACTTCATACTGCAGAAAATGGAGTTTAAAAATTGCATACCTTTAAAAATTTTTGCTTGAGTTCATTTTTACCCTAGTTCCTCTTCAAGGTCAGGTTAACAATCTGTCCATATTAACCACCTGAATGCAGCAGTCCTAGTAGGGCTTTTTTCAATTTGTCTGCTGTTTCCTGTTCTATTTCCTTGTTACTTCCCAATATTATGCTGTTTTTCTATGTAATATATCATATTTGTACATATTGTACACATTGAAGCTGTGCTCTGCAGTTGACTTTCTAATTTGGGCAGCTCTAATCACAAACACTTCAAGCTATTTTAGCTTCAAGAAACTAAAGATGCACAAAGGCATATATAAATATACAAGAATACATACATACATATATCTATTCTCATATATATCCTTGTGTATATATATATTCTGGTATGTATATATAGCAAAACTGGGTTTTGAGAGTGGGGTGCATTGGAAAAAAAACAAAACAATGAACACTCAAACACCAATAACTTAAGGAATCAGAATCTTTGTTGCAGATCAAAGGTGGAACCACTCTTTCTTCTGTAATTCCTTATTTGCTAATTTTATAATTAACAGATCAAACTATTAGAGAACAAACTGTAACCTAAAGAATAATTATTCTAAACTCTTTGTAGGCAACAGTCCCATGCCAAATTCACCACTGGTAACCTTCCTGTAAACTACACAGCACCTGTGGAATTTCAGAACAGCTCTCATCACACACCTGGTCTGGCACTACTTTCCTTCAAATTTCAATTGCAAACTACTTGCAGCACAGGGAGGAAAAGTAAATTGAAAACTCAGAAAGATGAAGGAGAGCCAGTTCCAATATACAAGGCATGCATCTTGCTACCTGGACTTGAAAGTCACCCTGGTTTTATTGCTGGAAATCATTAAACAGCCATTATAAAAGAGAAGGTATAACACTCTTATGTATTCAAATAAAGGTACAGATTTAATTTACAGAATTTCATTGAGAAGTGAAAATGTCTCTTTGCAGCACAATTCAATTCTTTTTGGTTACAAACATTCTCTGATGGGTGAGTTAGCTCTTTCTTCCACATTGCAGTGGACTTGATTCATTGGCAAATGGGTGCAATTTAATCATTTCTAGTCTACATGGCTTACAGCACAAAATAGGGTTAATATTCTTAGAAGCTTGAACACATTTTAAATACAGTTTATTCAGAAGTGAGATTTCCAGTCTCTTGGGTATTGCCTCACAATCCCTGCTTCTATCCTCAAATAATTACTGTCCAAAATATACTCGAAATTAGTTCAGTCTATTTCTTTATCTACTCTTTTTGCATTGAGGGATGCAACATAATTGTGTTATTTCAGGCAATAAAATGGTCATCCCCCATAGACAAATAATCAAGCAATTTAAAATGTGGTCATGGTTGCCTGAGCAGCCAGATTCTGATTTCAAAAGGCCTGGCTACATAACCCTGAGTATGTTGTGCTTTTTAAGGGAAAATCCCTTCACAAAATAAATATTAGCTGGGGGCATGGGGGGAAGGTATAGAGCATTTATTGTTTTTGCAAACATCTTGTCTGCTCTCTGGATATAGCGACATCAGAAATTCCTTAAACTCCAGTGCTTTGCTTCTCTCACACACACACAGTTTTCTGTCTGCTTTTCACATATACACACAGAGGTTTGGGGTACTTTGGGTTAGGTTTTCTTTTTGTTTTGTTTTTAATCTAGGACTTTGAGCTGTGGACATTTTGTTAATTTATTATGATACTGTGAAAGCTATGCAAAGAAGTTAATAAATCCTATAGACAAGAAAGTTGTTGGAGAAGGGTGGACGACAGATGATAGTTACAGTAAAAGGAGCATGTTCTTGATAGCATAAAATTTATTTATACAGCCTTCACAGCCAGTCCTGAGGCACTGAATTCAAATGAAATTGACTGATGTCACATGCACTAGTTACCAAGTTAGAATGCACAACTTCATCTACCAAGTATTTGAGGTTCTTTGGTTAAGACTTCACTTAGTCCTCTTGAAGAGTTTAAGCTAGAGACAGCAGTTAAGAGATGATAACATTTTGATTCGGACTCTTTTAAATGAAGTATCAATATCATATCAGGTAGTAAAATTCTACTGTGTGTTTTAGAACACAAAACCCATAAGACAAAGGAGGAAGGGACAGATCTCCTCCTTCTCCTTTACTAGTTTCCTTTTGACCATCAAATCTGATTTCCTGCAGGCTTTTTCTCTGTCGAGAGACATTTTCTAGATTTCTAAGATGTGCATCCCATTCCATTCCAGGACTTGCTGTTTGTGTCTTTCCCTTAGCCACAGGATCTGCCCTCTCAGCATTCCCCCCAGCACCATTTACGCCTCAGGATATGCACAGCTTCATTTGAAGGCAAAACCGATGTGACCCAGCATCACAGGACTGGGCAACCACCAAGGAAAGGGAAAAAAAAGCAGGATCTCAGACATTCACTGAACAGCTTTGGTATTGCTACATATAATGAAACTCAAACTGTGACTCTATTAAAGTACAAATTCACTGTCCAGCACTGAGTAGCAAAGCAACATGAACAGTGATTACATCAGACTGGTGCTTCATGAGATCATCTATCCCAGTAGCCTACAGCCTGCAGCCCTGACAGCTCTCTCCTTTGCATCAGACCAGCTGCACAACTTGTCCTCAAACCCTTCTACAACCTATTCTCCCTGGCTTCCTCCAAGATAAGGCTTTCTCCTCATATTTTATAGTTGTAATGAAGTTCCCTTTTCTCACAGTTCAGTAACCACACACAACCGACAACTGCTCAGTCTACTTCATGGACAATTTTTCATTAAAAGGTTTTTTTAATTAAAAAAAAAATACATCTGAATGCTCTTAAGTCAGCAAAATCCCCAGAAAACCACAACTATAATGAAAATAAGTCCTCTCTGATATTTTGTAAAATCACATTAAATTTTTCATTTACCTCAAAAAAGAAACACAGCAAAAGTAAATTATATTCTTACCCACATTTGTCATTGATATTTCTTTCTTAACTCACATAGACAATGACAACAACAAAACCATATTTGTTGATATGTTATTCTTCTGGACAATCATTCATGATGACAAAAAAATATTTTTAACCATTCAACCCATTTTTCCTAAATGAAGAACTGAAACACTGAAGCAAATACTTTGTTAGTGACTTGTCATCTGTTTCAAAATTATTTTTCTTCAATGACATTGTCCAGAAACTTTTATACTTTCCCTTGGGAAAACGATTTTAGAGCCAGGAAAATTTGTGGCACTTTGGAATACATCACTGTCCCCCAAATTTTTCTCTGGGTTAGATTTTCTTTGGACTTTTTGTTTGTGAAATAAAGAGCTACAGAATATAACTTTCTTTTCCCCTGCTCCTGGAAATGAACAATATTAGAAGACAATAAGTCAAATTTCCCCCTCATATCCATGTCAGATTTTTATCATGTGCTGGTCAGAGAAAAGAAATCATTTTATTGTTGTCATATATAAGTTTGCCTCATTATATCTCCTTGATATTAGAACAATTTGCTGGTAGTAGCAATGAGAGAAGATTACTCATCATGTAAAGAAAGACATTTAAAGTGTTTAAATTGTGCTGGTCATGCAAGATTTACTCAGTGACTCTACTGCTGATAATTTACTATCAAGCTAAGATTTTAAAAATATTTTAAATACAAACAACTTTCATAATCACTCATTCTCTTCAGCGTCTATACTGCTTTTTTACACTTAGCCATTCTACTTGGACAAAAAGAAAACAGTTTATTTTTAGCTTTGCTCTGAGCCCCTACTGAGCCCAAAGATCTTGCAAAATTATTTAAAATACAAAAGTAAGAGACTTTTAAATATTTTTGTATATACTAAAATAATTTGTTGTCTAAACAGATAACAGGAAACAGAACTGATACTAGAATTATTTACAAAATAATTTCCCTCCCCTTGCTCACTGTGCCCTTCACTCAACTCACTCACTGCTAGCTGCAAACTCTGTGACACCTGTGAGTTCCTAGCAAATCTGGTTTTCTATCACAGAAAGGCCCAGCTCAGCTCAACATCCCTGCAGGGCCTCAGCAGGTTTGTTTCTCCCCCCATCCACAATCTGCCAAATGTGCCCAAATATGTCCTGGGGAAAAGCCCCGGCAGAGGAACCCCCATGCCCCAGGTGTTCACTGCACTCACTTCACATTAGGAGGAAACAACCCAGAGTTTATTGCAGTTTCCCTCTAACAGCTGAGGAGGAGGGAAATTGTGAACAAGTATTTGTAACCTGCCTGAAAGGCTCCCATGGAAAGATGTAGCGAAGCAGCGAATGACAGCAATTCCTCCTGACCCCTATCAGCATGAATATCCACTCTGTTTACAATACAGAGTTAAGTTCTAGTTTAATGTGTTAATAATAAAGGCTTTCTGCCCTTTAGTCTAATAATTTTCTTGAAGAGGGAACACTTCATAGTCCATATTTAAGATAAGATTGAAATAGATAAGCCTGTATATTTCCTTAAAGGGCAAAAAACAATCTGCAAAAGCTTACTTATTCAAGAGAAGCCTTTTTCTGAGGAATAGAGAAGATATTTCCTACAACTTTTCCCAAATACTTCTCCCCATCTCTGAGTCTGTTCTGATTGTTTCATGCATGTGTGCCTGCACCTTTCCTGCATCCCTTCACTTTCTTCTTAGAGGATGGAATCGCTGATGGCCTTGTCTTTTCTCTCAAAGCTAATGTTTGAGAAAGCTGCAAGAGAAACAAGAGTGTTCCACTATTTGCTCACATCTCACTCCATATGACTGTACTGTCAATGCCTTTGGCAATGATGTCACAGGTGCACAATAGGCACAGATGCCATATCCTTTAAATATCATAAAATCCTGTATTAGTTTTACTTGGAGGCAGTGACTCATTGACCCTTCCACTTGAAATTCTCAGAGAGGAGCATTTAATGCTTGAGAAACACAAAAGAAAAGAAAAATAGCCCCACCCTAGCAAAGAGAGCAACAGCAGTAATGACCCAACATTCACACTGCTTTTCCTTTCTGTGTTTCCCAACACATTTCACAAATGGGGAAATTGCTACAAAAAGTGAAATGAAGAGTTTTTACATATTGATTACAAAGACCAATGGCAAAACTAGAATTACTACAGAAAGAGATATTCACTTTCTCCCACTTTCAGGTACATGAACTTGCGTACTCTTTCCCACTGTTCATACATAAGGAACCATATTGTCCTGTACTAGAGTAGATCCTCCAGACTCACTGCACTGTATGCATGGGGTCAGCTCTTACCTCAGGTATAGGGGTACTCTGTCCACACCAGAACTTTTATCTTTGGTGAAAACCTCTTTCCTCCTCATTTTCCTCCTCTGCCACAGATGCCAGTGGACAGCCTAACCACCCAAAGAGAAGTGCACTTTGGGTGCAGATGCAGATGCACTGCATCTCCTCTGCATCTGCATTGCTTTCCAGAGTAGACCTGATGAAAAGCATAAAAAGAGTGGGTTCGTGTGTGTATACTTATGTGTGTGCCTACAATAGAGGAAAGCATGAATTTATATTTGTTTCTAATCGTTTGTGTCTTGACTGATCTTTTTCTTGTAGTACTATTTACGTGGGCACTTTACTCAAACATTGCCCCTGCCTATGGAACTAGATGATCTATAGGCCTAGATGATCTATAAGCTCCCTTCCAATCCATTCTGTGATTCTCTGATTATCTGGATGAACATATGTTCTGGAAGTAAAACCACCAACTTCTTTCTTCTTGCCATTACTTGTGCCATTCCTTGGAAACACCCTGAGAAATGAAATTGAATAAAAAGAATTAATTGTGTCAATTAGGATTGCAGAGAAACAAGATTATTTGGAAGTTTCCATAGGGGATGGAGAGAGAACAACATGTATCTGAACAACAGACATATAGTGATGCCCCTTTTAATTCTGCATAACTTACCCAGCAAAGACAGGCTGTCAGCTATCAAACACTTTGCAACTGCACTAAGATAGAGCACTTGATGGAAACTTAAATGAAGATATAGAAACTTAACCCAAAGCCAAACTCAGAAGCAAGAGGTATCAATACTTATTACCCCATGATGAATATCCTGTGGTCTATTTGCAATATGTCTGGTATGTGTCTGATAGAGTTTATATCTTAGAGTAAATGCCCAGTCAGAGAACTGCATCTGTCCCAGAAGACTTGGAAGAGATGAACACTTCTCATGTGCTTCTGGTATACCCTTAAAATCAAAGGTGCAACACTGTCACAGCAAAGCAATGTGAAAGACTTGGTCTCGGCCCATAATTCTCCTAGGACTTAATTAACATTTCAAAAGAACAAAATCATTTCCCCTACTGAACCAATATAGCAACACATGTCAGATCACAACTTTAAGGTAAAGCAACAGACTACTACCAGTGGATTAGATGTGATGAATTTGCACAACTGTAAAATTTTGGCATCACTCCTAGCAATGTGCTTCCATAGCTGTGCTATCAGTACTTAAAAGGCATTTCAAAAAAGACCTATAAGTATCTGTGATCAGCAGAAGGAAAATCCATTTAGAAGTATGCTGATCCAATTCTTCAGTGATATCAACTAAATGACAGTCTGGTGGCACCTCCATCAACCATGCATGCAATATGGTCACAGCAATCTAAACTTCCAATAGATTTCTGAATTTTTAAATAAAAAAAAACAGCTAAAAAAAAGAAAAAAAAAAGAAACTTCAAAACAAAGCCCAAACAACTTTTTTCTTTTTTTTTTTTTTTTTCACTTGGATTGTAAAACACACTTTAGAGGAGACAGAGTATAATTCTTCTCCTCTTCAGAGGTAACATCTTCCTTTGTTAAGATATTAATTACTTCACTCCATGCAGGCTGTTCTAATGACATCCTGCAGCCAAACCACAACTGCCACAGAAAGCTGGAAAGTTTGAATTTACCATGTTGTGCTGCTAAGCCTCAAAACAAGTGCTGGGCAGTCATATTGTTCTGCACTTCTATTTACTATCGACACTTAGAGTTTGTGAGGATGAAAAATTCCTGAACTCCATAGAGACTGACTCTCAATTAGAGACAGAGAATGGTACAACCAAAAAATGCTATGAGGGTACTGAATGAGACCAGATACTACCAGGAAGTTTGGGATGAAACACAGCATCCTACAACCCTGCATCAAGGAGAAAATACACAATTAAAAAGACTCAGCTTTTTAATTAAAAAATATGCTGAATGAAAACTGAAGGTACAGAAAAAAAATTGAAGCTGTAAATAGAGACAAAGGAAAAAGGCTTCTAATCTGAAACATAATAAAATCCATTTAATATTTAATTTGATTAGTGAAAGAAAACAGCATATTCATGAATATGAATACAGAATCATGAATAAAGAATCATGAAAACACTTATAAGAAAGACTTATTTGGGCTTCCTACCCTTTTATGCCAGCAAACTAGAATGAAATTAAGAATGGACTATTAAGAAATGAAATTAAGTAGGGAGATATAAATCTTGCATGAAAATAATAAAGATATCTTGTGCCTTCCAAAATTTCATCACAGAGACAATTTTTCTATTTTATAATTTCCTTCTATTATTTTGTAAAGGCAAAGAAATGCAACTTAAAATAAAACAAAGCAAAAGCATGCTACAAAATTACCACGTGTTTCACAAGGCATCTCTCCCTTTTTTTTCCCAATATTCTAATACCAGTTTTATTAGATGGCCTAAAATGTTATCCCCATTTGAGAAGATAAAGGGGAAAAAATGTAAGCTCTTTCTTGGTTCCTAATGAAAAATATTGTATTACTAAAAATAACTTCAAAGGATAAAAATGGGAAGTTCTACTAAATGAACTATTTCACTACTGCCATCTTTGTCCATTCCATGCATCCCAGTGCTTCTTTCAGGTTGATTTTTATAAATCCAATTTTAAAATCAAAAGAAGTTAATGCTAAAATTATATGTACATGCAGAAATTGCCAATTGGGTTCTCCTATAATGCAAATTTCTACTTTTTCTTTTGGGAAATTATTTTCTACTTGTAAAGTATTTTATTTTTCCGAATTCCAATTTAAATCTCTTGCTACAGTAATCTTTAAGCATCTTGGTAGTACCTCATAACAATTTAAATACTTCCCTGTGACTTTTTTGACTCACATGAGTCTAAGGAATGTTTCTTTTATTATTTTTAAAATAATCCCTAAAAGAGTTTCCAGTGTGATGTATTTAAAAAGAATTCATCAATGGGTTCAATTGTGATCCAGCTATACCAAGGAACACAATGCACAAAATGAGAAGGAAAGAATAGCTTCACACTCTCCCTCAAATTCCTTCATCTTTTCAATATATTTTTCTCCTCCTGTAATGTTTATTTTCTCAGGACACTTCCCTCCCCATTACCACTGCATTTTATTTTATTCCTCATTGCTAGGTTCAGCCCTTTATTATGTTATTGTTGTGTTAGGTGGACAAAAGCTTTTTTTGCAGCACAGAATTGATTGCTTCCCCACAAGAGTGTCACAAATCAGCAGGGAGTTGAAAAAAAAAAACATCCAGCGCCAGTGTTTCTCCAGGTAGAAACAGGAGGGGACAATATTTCCAGTAATAATTACTCATGTCCATCCTGATGGAAACACTCCTGATATAAGGAATAGAATTTATTTAAAAAATAAAAGTAGGAGAAAAGAACAATCTCTGTTGAGGGAGTTTTAGCAAAAGCCATGGAAGTTGTCAATTCCTCTGTTTTATTCAGTCTGTTAAGGTCATGGTGACTTTGTTTAGGTTTTGGCTTTCTACGAATCTTAGAGCATTGCTATTTACTGACTCTTTTTTTTTCTTAAATGGAGTTTTATACAATTCATAATCCTTTTATAGTCTTAATATTCAACAGCATTGATAAGTCTTCTAAGTCTTTATAATTTTATCAAATTCTTGATTTGGATCTTTCTTCATCACAATGAAACACATATTCCAACAGGAAAAAAAAAAAAACCAACTCTTTCAGCTTGGAAGATAGTTGATTAACACATGCCATGTGACCAACAGTCTTAATCTTATATACAATATTCAAAACTTATGCATTATTTATGACACTACTTTGCGATATCAGATAGGAATAAGTTGTATAGGAATTAGTGAACTTAAACACCAAGTACTGCAGGAGCCCTGCTTAGGAACACAACACCGACCTGTCTTTGTCTCACTGACCATTTGAATTCACTCCCAACACAGGCTGGATTGGTGGGTGCCTCAGGAAGGCATTTTCAGAAAATGGTAATTGAACAGCTCAACAGCAATGGCTAGCCCAGGAGGACAAGCAAAATGAAAACCTGCTTGATATTATGTGGGTACTGCCAAAAACAGAACTCATCTTTCCACCTCCTTTTTTAGACAACTAACTGTTCTTTTGAGGAATTAAATGAGTGAATTGAATCAAATGGAATTACATCTTATGGAATTAAATTAGTTATAGGGGTTGGATTAATTCTGTGGTTCACTAACTCCAGTTCTGTTTCACTAGATTCTCTCTTGGCTCATTTATTCTCCCTTATTTTCTTTTTTATACATTTCTTCCTTTATTCCTTTAAACTCACTTGTAGAATATTTTTTTAAATAATACACATATACAGACCCATCTGCATGCAAAGCATTCCAAGATAGTAAGATAGTTCCTCTTTCTTAATTTTAATTCTTTTTTTTAATTTAGTTGCATTTAACTGAGCTACTGTGAAAGGAACCACAGTATTTTTTCAAGTCATTAGAGTTCAAAATGTTTTACTAAAATAAAATAAAATTGCAGTTTATATTTTAAATTTGATAAAATAATTAATAATAATTATTTGATAAAATATAATCCATGCAAAAACTTATCCAAACTAGGATATTAATCATATATTGTTATAATAGCAAAGAATCGAAGAAATGAAGGAATCTCTCACTGCACAAGCCATTTCAAGTAGATTGAAAAAAGCCCCAAAGAGTACCAGACATGCACCTCCAATAAGTGGAGTTTGGATAATTTAAGAGAATTTCCTTTCATACTCTAAGTGAGAAGTTTTTGCAAAGCTGAAAGTCCAGATTTTATCATATATGTACTGCAAAATGCAAAAAAACCCCAGTAAAGTATGGATAAAGCAGTTAGAATCCTTGCAGAAGCTGCATGATACACAAAAAAGTAACTAATTGTTGAGTTCACAAATTGTGCTGTTAGAAAATGTGTAAAGATTATCTGGGATATATAATTCCCATTTCTTGCTTTAAACATTACATCTTACTGTTCCTTTCCAATCCAATAATATTCTAATTTATTCTGGCTTGTAGGGGTTTTTTTTTCTGCTAAGAATTTCCATCTTAACAAAGTATTTTTTAGTTCTCAAAAATGACAAACTATTTTTTTCTTTCTTATTTTACAAAAGATGACCATAAAATCATCTGATGATGTCATCAATTCAGGGTCTCTCCCTCATTCCAAACTTTCATACCTCACTGGATTTACACTATACAAAAGATTTGTCTCTTATGAAAGTCAGTCAGAATTCACTGATTTGGCCCTTTGGAGAGCACTCTGATTACCAGACAATCTGTGTGTATGCTATAAACATGAGAGCAAGGAGTAAAACCAAGACAAATTAAACTAAATATTTCCTTACACATTTCTCACCTAACAAAATCATGGTTTATTCTTATTTAAATAAATGGCATGTAACTATTAAAGTACAGATCTCATTTGTCTTCACAGAATTCACACAATAACTACGTAGGAAGAGAGTTTGGATGGAGGTCATTGAGTCCAACCCATGCCCTAACACCTCAACTAAGCCATGGCACTCAGTGCCACATCCAGTCTTTTCTTAAACACATCCAGGGATGGTGACTCTATCACCTTCCTGACTCCGTCACCTCCCTGGGCAGACCATTCCAGAACTTAATCACTCTTTCTGTAAAAAAACTTCTTCCTAATATACAACCTATATTTCCCTTGACACAGCTTGAGACTGTCTTAATAGAGTTAATACTGAAAAATCGATCCTAGAATCAATCAAACCAATAATCATATTTTTTCAAAGCATGATTTTGCCATTTGCGTAAAACTTACATTGTAAATCCATGACTTTTTTTTATTCTTCAAGTTTTCCATTGTTTAGTGTGCATTAAGCCTTAGAACCAACTTGTGATTAAATGTGGTAAACAAAAAAAAAAAAAATTCCTCATTTCTAATAATACACTGCATGTCTGAACCTGACCTATTAGCTGTTATGGTGATTACTGCTGCATCTGTGCTCTTAAGTGGGGAGCAGTCAATGAAGTTATTCCCAACCGAAATCTCTTCTGCCCTGCTGTACTCTTCCATCCACAAACTAGACACAACCATAGTGCTCCACAGGGCACCACCATAACTGAGGTTGCAGGCAAACAGGAATCGCAGATTTACCTGGTAGGTTTCTCAGAATTTCCCCAAACCCATTCCCTGCTGCTGAACCTCTGCTACGTCAATAGTGGTGGCTCCATGTGTTAGTTTTTTATAATACTAATATATAATAACATCTCTGTAATAAAATGTTCACCACCACCTTTGGACTAACTGCAGATCAAATTTTAGAACTGAGATTTTTCTTGGCAACACCTGCACAAATGAGAAAAAGATAAATTAAGTTGTTCTGCTAAGAAAAACAGAAACCCAGGCACTAAAGCCTAACTGTTTTTGTTACATCTAGAAGATAAGGATAAATTATTTCTTCATTTGTTTCTTTTGGTATGAAATTGCAAGGTAGCTCCTAATATTCCTTCAACCTTCACCTCCTGGACTTAAAAAAAAACAGTGAGAATTTCAAAAATTATGTATTTAGGTCATGTAAAAATGGGATATAACCTTTAGAGAGGGGTGAAAAAGTTGAAGAGATTTTCCATGCCCCTCATTGAAAAGACTAGACTTGTGTCAGGCCATACCTGACACATAAAAACTCGTAACAGCTGTTATGAAACATTTTCATAAGACTATGAAGCTGGTATAACAAAGTACAATATTAATTCACTTGTCTTTTCTCTAATTCTGTGATCGACCTGTGTCAGTGGGGACAGGGAATCTTGAAACGATTAAACATAATTTTTAATGTGTTAGAATATTTTAGCAAAAAATACAATTAATCTATTATTTTTCATACATTTAGCCCTTTTGGAAGGAAAATAAAATGTCCATCTTCTATGATGAATTGAATGGAACTGACGTGGTTTGCTTTTACACGTGTTATTTCTGCATATGACAAGATTTGCAAGACTTGATGAAAATTCCAGAAAGAAAATGCTTTGCAATTTCTGTTTGTACAGGACAGCAGATAAACATCTTCAAACTCCATCAAATGAACTGAAGAACAATTCATCATTTCTTATGAGCGTACTAGAAAGAGACAGATCGTGATCAAGAACACAACATTTTTGCACAATTGCTTTACATCACACACAATGTGGTCACCTGCAAGAGAAATGTCACTAAAATTTTCTGTCAGTTATGCTCTGTCATACAGGAGATAGAGGCTTCTTTCTTAACATTGTGGTCTCTGGAGCAGTAACAACAGGCACTGTTGTTCTGATTTGAGCATCAGAACAAGAGAGCACAGCACCCCCTTCACCTTATTACAGAACTCAGTTCATAATTTAAACTGATCTTTTCTAACTCACCTATTAAATTCACCTGCAAAAGTACTGAGTGTTTTGTAGAAGTAGGAAGGAATCAGAAATAATATCTGTGGCTCCAAGAAGGATAGGGAACATTATGGGAAAATCATAACAAATATGACTGACACGTAACAGATATATACTTACCCAACCAAACCCGCCCCAATGCTTTCCCTTTATACTTATTATGAGCAAGCAGGAATATCTAGTTTTTTGATTAGCCAATAAAACAGGATTAACACTCAGTAAGAATGAATATATTGCTTAAAATAGTCAGTGATAGCATTTTGTATTACTGCAAAAAGGATCAAAGATTGTCACTGATCCAGTATTGTATTTGACAATAACTATACCTGATTTCTTATAGGCCTCCTACTAAGCTACTTTAGGAGTTAGTAAAATACTATGTGTTTATAAAAGCATGTTGACCATAACTGCTTTCACAAATACTGGTTAGAGCAGCCATAATTTGTTAACATAAACCCATTAATTACAGATTTAAATAGTCCAGATTTAGGTTTCCTGAATGGAATTTTTTTTAATTTTCAGATTAGTATTGGACAGACTGTTCCTAGCCAGGTGGGCAAAGAACACATAGGAATGTGTAACTGGAGTAGTTTTGTACACAATCTATCACAACGCTTAAAAGAAATCACCAATGAAATACTCAATTGCACTTTGAAGAAACAGGCAAACCTAAGAATCACAGCTGCAATATTTTACATTCAGGTCCATCTTTGCCCTCTATTAAAATTCCCTTTGAGTAGATATTATTTTTCATGTAGCACATCAAAGGATAATGCCTTGCCAAATGTTTCTTAGAGATTGTTTTAGAACTTTGGGTTTCATTCGGTATTATAATTATCAGACTCCTTGCAAGGTGTGATTCATTGTCACCTATCTTCACTGTGTCCTCTTTAAATCAGCCTTTGTACTACAACATTCACTTGCAACCTTGAGAACTGTGCATCCAACAGGAGATGTTTACCTCCTCAACCTATCAGAATTCCATCTTAAACTTACAGAATATAAGTATATTTTTCAGTGGGGTCTTCATCCTGCATGCTGCTCCATACTAGAAAGATCCAAACAGATTTTGCTAAGAATTTTATTAACCTGGCACAAGGCCCCATAAACCCTCAGTAAGGGTGGTTAAGAAAGAAAACAGGTGAAAAGACATTCAGAAATATATATGAGATTCCTTTTTTTTCCTAATTTGAATAATCTTAAAATGCTTCTGTTCAGCTGCTAATGCATAAAGTTTAGTTTGGAAGAACTTTTGCTTGGAAAAACACAATATCTTGAAGTGGGTTTTCTTATGAAAAACCTTCCTTTTAGCTTTCGGCAAGCACAGTATACACCAGTCCTATACCAATAAGCTAAATCTAGAGAATGTAGATAAACAGAAAGGCAAAGGGTGTGCATTTCCCATTGGTACATGAGTCTAATTTAATGGGAACTGGGTACTCTACAGGGAGTCTAATTGTCATGTAAATTACAGTAACTTAAAATATCCTCTGATTTGTCTGACTTTGTTCTTTCTCTTCTTTAAACCTAAATCATCATCAGATTTCTTCTTTTGATTTACTCCATGAACAGCATGTTGATTTGATTTTGCACATAGGGATACAGCTCTTATTACAGGTATTATAATGGCTAAGCTTCTTTCATATTTGTGCCTAGAAGTCCCAGAACAACTGAACTGGAAACCACTAGCTTTGATATAAAGATGAATTTTCTCATTGACAGTTATAAATAATAAAAAACAGAAAAAAAAAATTCAGCTTTGTCTAATAAATTCAGAGACAACTGAAGTTCCTTGCAAAACTTTTCTGGCATTGTGAAAAGCATATTGTGACATAATAGAGATAATTGCAAACTCCATTAGAAGGAACCATCTCAGTCTTGCATTAGAAATCAAACACCCTTGTTTGCCAGTATGTTGTTTTCATAAACTAAAATGAAAACTGTGATATCCTTCAGTAATGATCCAAAATGGTTTAATTATTGTCTTTTAGGTGATTGTGTTTTGGACCATCGGAGCAGATTATCATAAGAATTTTAACAAACTTTTGTTGTTTAAAGCCACACTAAGAATGAGCTATATCCAAGTACAGAAAAAAACCAGTATTTTATTTATAATCTTAGTTTAGTGTTTGAACTACAAATTCTGGTTCTAGAATTGCTTAAAAGATCATGGGTTTTATAGGCTTTCACAAGTAAATTAATTTTTGGTTTGATTTTTTTTACTTTTTTTTCCATTTTTTTCACAGAATGGTGCTTTTGGTAAATACAGAGCAAATCATTACATGGAGGAAAAAAAGGTTTACTTGTTTTTCTCACTTGCAAAGGTACTGTTATTACTCCATTCTCTGTTGAATAATTTCAAAAAGGGCATGAGAAAACAAAAGAAAAAAGAGAAAGTGACAAAATAGACTGAATCTCACCACTAGAATTCACCATAAAAATTCCCAAAGTGTAACAGAATTCTTACAAAATTTCCTAGATCAGTTCTTTTAGGGAATCAAGATCTCCTATGAAAAATATGGCAAATGGGAGTCAGGGTAGGTTGGGCAGAAAACGGGAACGAGGAGGGTAAATAACTGCAGCAAAAACAGGTTCTGAGGAATACACATAATTTTGTCTGCTTTAGATCACAATAGAATTTTTAATAAATAAATTTCTTTTTCTTTGTAAAGACACTTTTGAAATAGTAGATTTAGCCCAGTCATTTGTGTCATTTGTTTTATAAACCATCTTTTGTTGTCCCCCCAGCCCACCCCTTAATGTCATAAATGTCTTAGATTTGAGTCTCTTGAACATTGTCTTTCGAGTTCATTCGGATCAATAACGGTTCATGCACTGAACTGTGTATTGAATTTATTGTGTTAATTGTTGTTGTGTGGTTGAAAGGAGATTTATAAGAGTTATAGTGATTTAAGTGCTCATGCTCTATTGCTGGCATGGGCAAATGACTCTCTATGGGTGTGTCACCTGTAAGCTCATCATCCACATTAATGATCTCTACAGTCCGTGTTGGAGCATGATGGTTCTGCCGGTGATGCTGTTTCCTCATTTTGTAGAAAATTACCAGCATCACAGCAGCCATGAGAGTGATAGCCACAAAACAACCAATTATGATTTTGGTAGTCTTCATAACCTCATCTATTCCTGGGATCCCATTGTTTGCATCCGTCACAGGAATGGTGAATGTTTTTTCTGTTGATCTTGTGCTCTGTGGAGTGAGTGAGGTTGTCATGTTAATGGTTTCCCAGTTGGTAACTGGTGTGGGCCCAACCTGCTCTGTGGTCTGTGCCTCATCCTGAGAAGGTTCCACAGTCTCTACCGTGACAGTTGAAAAGTACGTGTAACCAGGGTTATCCAGGGCAGTCACATTCAGCGTGGCAGAAGCCGTGGTATTCCCAACAGAGTTACTCACCATGCATGTGTACAAACCCGTGTCTTGCACAGTTACCTTGGTAAAATTTAATGTGCCATCACTGAGCACAGCAATCCGAACTCTGTATGCCCCATGCGTCATTACAGATCCATTTGGAGTAATCCAAGATACGGAGGTCAGGGAGGTCGATGCCCGGCATTTCATCTCTGCAGCCATGCCTTCTGTGACGTTGAGGTCTGCTGGTGGCTCCACTATGACTGGAGCATAACATGTGAAGTAATTCAGGTCCAGCTCACCAATGTACCTTCCTTTTAAACTGGGGGGCGTGTGGCAACGGGCACAGCATGCAGTGTTGGAGGGTGCCTTGTCTTTAATCCACCAGCTGAGCCAAAGGATATCACAGTTGCAGTTCCAAGGATTGTGATGCAAGTGGATCCTTTCTAGGCGGAGCGGTGTGAACAGGTCATGAGGCAGTAGTGTTAGATTGTTGTGTGCCAGGTTGATCTCTACAAGTGACTGAAGGTTATCAAAAGCATTCCTTTCTATCACTTGAATCTGGGACTGTATCATCCACAATTTCTGAAGATGCATTAACCCTTGGAAAGAACCTGGCCGGATGGCAGTCAGGTGATTCCCAGAAAGATCTAGCTCATCCAGTTTTACAAGCGGAGTAAGGTTAGGAATCTCTCGAAGATTGCACATGGCAAGGTTCAAATACCTCAAGTTGGACAGACCTTCAAAGGCACCTTCTGAGATGTATGAAAGCCTTTTCAATTCCCCCAAATCCAACCTCCGGAGAGAAGGGATTCTGTTAAAAGCATAAGAAGGGATGCTCTCAATGGGGTTGTTTCTCAACCACAGTTCCTTCAGTTTTGATAGGTATACAAAAGCCCCATTTGGGATAGTGGTCAGACGATTGTCAAAGAGTTCCAAAGTGTTGAGATTGGCCAGACCATTGAAAGCCCCTATTTCAATTGTTCTGATGTGATTCCTGCTGAGCTGCAGGATTTCTAGGTGCCTCAGATGCTTGAAGCTATTAACTTTAATGATTTGAATCTGGTTCTCATGGAGATTGAGTAGCCGGGTGTTGGTGGAGATGCCGTCTGGTACGTCTCTAAGATTTTTCCGTACACAAATCACTTTACTGAACTGGTTACTGCAGGAGCAGACAGAAGGGCAAGTTTGAGCCCTCACTAGACCAGCCACCACAAGAAGCTGAAGAGCCAACAGCACCACAAGCAGGGGGTCAAATAGGGCCCTGTTAAACCTAGGACCTATCATTATCTGCTGTGGATGTAAGGTCATCTTGTTCAACATTCATAATTTATTTGGTGTTGGTCCTTCTGGAGTTTGAATCGTCTGAAAGAAAGGAAGAAAGGAGAAGGAGAACATTAAATTAGTCTCAAATAATTGTGTTCTCTTAACAAAGGCTTCTCAAGTCCTTTCAGTCAACTCTACCAATTTCTTGAAATCCGATAATGAGAACAGGAATAAAATTTCTAATATTTTTTTTCTGTACAGATATGTATATCAGCTGCAACTGGCAATGAGATAAGAAATAGCCATACAATAGTTCTCCTGCACATTCCAATCTACAATGTATGTAGGTGGATGGCAGATAAGAAGTTCAGTCACAATGAATACCTAAGAGAAATGTAACTCAGGGGAGAGTTGAAAGAAAGGACAAGATCTCAAAAGGCAAAAGTTAGTAGCATAGGAATCTACTAAGATAGGAATCATCAGAGTATTCAAGGTGTTAACCTTTTTTACACATTACAAGACAAGACAACAGATAATATCAAAACAAATGGACACTCCTGCCTGGTATGGGTAAAAATCTTTGTCTATACAAACACGATTCCTGAATCAGAGTTTAACTAGAAGTCTCTAAAACTGAGTGTCATGCAGATGACAGGGCAAGATCTTGCCTATGAGAATTAAAAAAAAAAAATTAGAATAAAGACACATACTGAGCATCATCCAATTTAATGGATATGTCCTCTTCAATTCTTTTGTTTGGCACCAGCAGCAGAGAAACACTCATTAGCAAATGTGTACCGAACACAGAAATGAGAATAGCCATTTATTTAAATGCTGAAAAACATCCCTGTAGCTGCAGGGTTGACAGTTTCATTGACACTTTGAAAAAACTCTCAAAAAATTCTTACTGCAAAGGGAAAAAAGACCTTCACACTACAAATGATCATTTTAAGAACTTCAGTACTGATTCATGTGTGGCAGTTTTTATAGTCCCCAGCTTTTGGTTCATTTTCAATCTGCTGCTCAGTTCAAGATTCCTCTGTTGCTGAGATTAATGAAATTTCTTATAAATCGGCCAAAAGTGAAGTCTTAGAAATCACAGCAAGCTTAAAGCATATTTATAACCCAGAGCACCCAAATGGATAGTACATATATATTCAGTAAAACAAAATACCATAAGGCAACAGTTTTCTACTCCAGGCTCCAAATTGATTCATTTTTTGTAAAAAATAAAGACCTTTCTTAAAAAAAAAAAAAAAAAAAAAAACCAAAAAAAAACCAAAAACCAAAAAAACAAAAAAAAAAAAACCAACAAAAAAAAAAACAAACAAAACAAAACAAAAAAAAACAACCAAAAAAACCCACCAAACCAGGAAAATATATTAACTTTCATCTCACATAAATTCATTTAATGAAACATTTTTTTTCTAATTATATATTCAGCCAATGTGTTTTTGAGAATTCATTTCTGCATTTTTAAAAAACCTGTTATAAGGGTTCAGAGCTAGCGAGCATTCTCATCTCATTTTTAATAATTTACTGCAGAGAAAGCCAATATAATGGTTAAAAACCTGTGAAAGGAACTAGAAAGTCTGGACTGTATCTGTATGTTTGATCTCTCTATATGTGCTATTTATAAAACATCATTCTTGTTATGAAAGATTCATGAAACTAATGTGCTTTGCAACCTTGAGCTAGTCACTAAACTTCTCTCTCTGCAGCTTACACTTCTGTCCCATGGCTCTGGAGAAACCTGTGGCTGTAGTGTTAGATGTTACTGCTCCCACCCCTCTATCACTTCCCTCTGCCAACACCTGCACTCCTGAACATCAGCTTCATGTAGGTTTATGTAGGTTTAGGTTAATGTACTAGACTGCATGAAGGGTCACTGCTCTACACACCTTCCTTTTCACTGCAGACTCACAAGGTCACTTATCGCTTCAGAGGTGCTGAACAGGATGTATGGAGAAACACTCTAACCACTATAATTCAAGTTCGCTTGCAAAAGTCCAACTGCAGTAAAACTACATTCAAAAGGCAGGTGAAAAGGCCATAGTTCCCATCTTTCTTACACAGTTATGAAGAAAAATCTGTTGTTTTTCACAGGTCAAAAGAATTGTATCAGAGCCTAATATCAACTTTAGAGTTCTTAGTTAAGACTTGTGATACATGAATTTTGCTGCTGAATACTAATTAACCATCATCTGTGATAGTTAATGTGATTGTATTCACATTTTTGTCACAAATTTTAATTTTTTTTTTTTTTTTTTTTTTTTTTTTTTTTTTTTTTTTTTTGTGCAGTAATTTGTTTTTACTTTCTCATTTTCAAAATTCTTCTAAAACTTATACCCTAAGGACTTGGATTGAATAATGAATTCCATTAACAAGTAATAAAAGAGACACAGAAACACAATGAACTAATTATTTTACCATTGTACTGGTGCAATATTTTTGTCTTCACTGAAACTGGGGTGAGAACTCAGCCTGCTATGTCTGCCTTCAGAGCTGCCAGTTATCCTTGTGTACAAGGTTGGTGAGGCACAGGCAGCATATGGGGCTTGCAGAGGCACAGGAATCTTCTCAAATTAATTCAGTACTAAAGGCCTGCTTTGTAGGATGTCATAGAATTTCTTTGCCTTTCTTTTTGTGATTGTCTGGTCTCAATCCTGTACCCTGGATTCCCTGAAGGACCAGGAAAACTACAACATTTGTAGAACAAAAAAGTACCGAGAAATAAGAAAGGCCATGGGAAAGCAAAAACCCTCAACATCAGGCTGTGTATGCACCAAGTCCCTTCAACTGCTCTTTTCTAGCCTCTATGAAGCTGATGATCCCAAGCCATGCTGCAAGTACTCCAAGGCACTTTCCTCCTGTTCCAATTACTTGAACCTGATGTATCTCCCAACATTTCCTTTACCTAGTTCTTCATCCAGAAAATCCTTCCTTTTCACCACTACCTCTTGCATCCTGGGATTGGGTTATAGGGGTTCTTATTTGTGTTAGCTAGCCGAGTCCTGTGTACCCCCGCGTTTCCCCTGTGTTGTTCCCCCCCGCGGTTTCTGGCCCCACGCTGCCTGCTGCTGGATCTTCTCCCTCTGCTGCTCCTGTAACCAACCCCTCGTCCAGCCCTGGGAAACCCCGTGCCTGCCACCCCAATCCACACGATCCTGCTCAGCCCGAGGCTCTGTGCCTGCCCCTGCAGGGTTCTCTGGTTGGTCGCTGTTGCTGGCGTCACCGCCACGGCAGCCGCCCCTATTGGACAGCAGGCCGTGGATCCTCTCGCCCCGCCCCTCCATAAAATCCTACCCCGTCGGCGCCCAGGCGCCATTTTCTCCCATGCAAGTGTCGGGAGCGGTCGCGTCTTTCCATCGAACCGCGCCACGTGATCAATAAATCGTTCCTGCCAAGCACGGAGTAAATGGACAAATTCCTTACCTCTTTACTGGATCCCTAGCACATGGTAACAGCGGCTGGCCAGCCCACGCTCCCGAGACACGGAGCCGTGTCCAGGAACCCACGGCAGAAAACCCTGGCAGCACGTGGAAGCTACGCCACAGCCGGGCTCCTAAGAGCAGAGTGCAGCCAGGGAAAGCAAAAACCCATGCCGCAACTACCCATGCACTCCATGGGGAAAAAAATCATTTTACTTGAGTACATCATTACAACAAAAAAATTATCCAGTTATGAGACTGATCAGTAAATGCTGTCTAACCCAAACCAAAATGTTTCCATGTCTTAGTTGCAAAAAGATTTTTGAAAGAAATGCTTTTACCTTTTTAAGATAAATTCCCTATATCCTTCCTATTTTTGGTTATTGACTGAAACAATGAATCATTCACATAGAACAGCTTTTTCCTTGAACTGAAGGCCAAATTGCCTGTGGCTTTTACATTTTCTGTTCTCCGTAGTCCTGTGCTAGGGATGTCTCAATCAAACATATACCTCAGAACAACCCTCTATCAAAGACCTTCAGGGAAATCTGATACCATCAGGTCTCTGTAAAATTCAAATCTGTGCATACTTCAAATACAAGTTTGGTTACTGACTAATTGATAGCTTCTCTAAGTCTATAATTTTGAAGACGGTATCACCATTTTGTGATATTTGAATACAAAGTTCTAGATACGTTTTTCACAGGTATTGGTATGTTCTTTCTTTCTTTCTGTGTCTAAGCCATATCTTGCTTAATATATAAGTACAGAATATCTATATTGCCATCCCTCTGCACCATTTTCCACAAGGCAGTGAGAGCCAATCATAGCTTTTGCAGCCACCAATTGATTTAACTTTGGATTTATTTATATTACTTGACTTTTTCCCCTGTTCTTTGGTAAAACAGGAAGCAAAATGCAGTTTTCAGGACAAGACCATATTAAGTGGACTTGGTGCTGCAAAAGTACAGGGGAGATGATGACCCAAAAAAGTGACCATGACCAGCAGAAAATATACTGGGTATTACCTGGCTAGTCCTCACTTCCAGCTACTGAGGTTTGCATGAGGCTGACATATGGCAGTAAGATTCCTGGTGGCTGGAAGAATGTAGTAAAAAGATCCTTTCTTTTATACTGGTTATTTTCCAGAGTTCAGAGCTTAAATATTCAGGAAGTCTTGGTGCAGATATTTCATATCAGCACAATTTTAAATCATAAATATCTTGGAAATACCCTGGAAAAAAAAAATTAGCCAGCACAAAATCACAGTGGAAAATTAATTTAAAGCCTTGAAGGGTGTTATGGAAATATTTTAATGGGCTTTACATAAAGATCCATCTGGAGCTTTGTACTAGAGTAATTTGCTATTCAATTCCTATTTATGCTAGAGACACCCGAAGGTTTAGCTTTACAAGCCCACACATGGAACACAGACCATCAACCAGCTTCTTTAGTCTTTGTTGACACCTCTTTGTCTTCTAAGTAAGTTTTTTTTTTCATTTTTCTACTACCAAAATAGCAACTCTACGGTCAATTCAATATCACTAGTGCCCTCTGCTGTATAGACTAAAAATTTAGGTTAAAATGTTAAGAATTTCCTTACTGCACAGTCAGTTCCCCAGACACATACAATTATCAAATGTGTTTCCAAACACGGCCTTAAGTCTGTCTGTGGCACTGCTCTAATTACCACAGCATATATCTTCTGATTTTTTTTAGCACAGTAATGTATATTCTCTTTCTGGCCATGGAGACATTCCCAGACATATATGGAGAGCTGTTTGTTTGGTTTTCCATTTGCACAGAAATAAGAAAACATTTTATGGAAATTGACATTTGGAACGCGTGTTCTCCTCTCTATAGCTTATCTGACTCCCTGTTACTCTCAATGTACTACACATTTTCCTCTGAGCTAAAGGCAGTGCCCTCTTAAGATCCAGTGCAGAAGATGAAGCATGGAATGACAGAGCTAATCTACCTCTGTAGCTGTGCACAGTACAATTTTCCTTAGGGACAGCCTGAAGGATGCCATAGTTACCCAACTGAATGTAACTTCTCCAAATGTGTATGCAAAGGTGCCTTCTATCTCTTTTTTTTTTTTTTTTTCCCCTTTTTTGTAATTAGGTCTTGGGTCTGATGTGTTTTGTTCTCCCTTTGCTATACTACCAGGAGAAAGTGACTGTGCTCCCTCTGATTGTTGAATGATTTTCCTGTAATGGGGGTCTTTGATAACAAAAGAGAACTTCTACGCCATTTCCAAAGATCTGCCTAATGAGATATGGCAGGTGGCAATGATATTTCCCCAAGCTCCAGTGACCCTTAGCTGGATCACTGGCAGTTTAGTTGCTGTTGGCAAGTCATGCTTTCCTTTCTGTCTTGTCTGTGGGTCTATGAATAACTGTCTCAGCAGCAGAGCTGTGCAGTGCAAAGGCCATGGCTTTATCCCAATATATGGTTTAAAATACAGTATGATCTAGCATACTTTGGTTCATGCCACTGCCATGAAAAAAAATTGAGATGTGATGTTATATGTGCTACATTGAAAATATAGACAGAATTTATCAAGTATCAGGTGTTTAAACTATCACAATAAAATTACATCATCACAAATACATCACAGTTAAGTCTAAGCTGAAGAACTATTAAATCACAAAAACTCTCCCTCAGCCTTTCCCAGAAAATTTCAGGATGAGAGGCATTAAAATCACTTTTTTCAAATTTTTTCAAGTTGATAAATATGTGGATGCATTCAGAAAATGCATCTTTGCTTCACTCTATATAGCACAGTTATGTATGCTGTACCTCACACCCTTTTAAAGAGGTTTTCTGAGAGAAAAACCCTTTGCAATGATATCTGCATTTTTTCAGAGAACAAGCCACTCTACAGTTGCAAATTAAACAGCAGATTTCCAAACATGAGAAGAGGAGCTAGGTGCATCAAGTAGCTAATTATGCTGGGAAGTCTCTTCCGGTAGCATCAGCACCAGAGAATTGAAAATAATTTCTGTATGGAACAGAGTTTGGAATATAGCAGTTAAAATAGGTCCAAATCCCAGGATGACCTTATGCAGAAGTAACTCTTTTGACACTCTTTTCAGGAACTCTGAATGCTCCAAGGGCCTGAGACTGATCCCCTTTTGGCAGCAATGGCAGCAGAAGCAGCCAAGGGAATTTCAGTGTAAAGAAATGCACACAATATACTTTAGCTCCACAAAGGACTGAAATACCTGAGGGTTAGCCTTCGTCCCAGAATAGAGACTGAACTGTGGGCAGGGAGTTCCACTGGGGTCAGAAATGCTCTACCAACATCTGCTCTGCAAATGCTCCAGCAGCCTCACATGTGGGTCCCCATATGGCTGTGCAGGGTTGGGCCGATGGAACCACATTGCCAGGGATTCACTCACCATAATCTCCTGCCCACCTCACCTCCCCCCTTTTCTCTCTGGAAATACCTTTCCACCTGGCTGAACCCTCAAGGACTTGAGCTCTCAGTTCAAGAGCAGTGCAAGCAGTTTGCATGCTGTTCCCTGCCCATACACAATACAATGACACCATTCTCTTTTTCTATGGCATGCTTTCGTCACTAACAAAGGAACACATGCTATGCTTTTAACAGACAAATACAACGCATCACCATGCAAAATCAGTGAAGTGGTTTAGAGCAGATCTCATATCATCCTTTTCCTAATCTTATTTTTTATTTCTTCATGGATTGACTTCTGTCAGAGGTGCTTGGCTTTTTTAGAACAGATGAAACAATGAAACCCCACATCAATGACTATAGAACTGGGTAACTTTATATACATTGTTAAAAATCAGTTTTCCCTTTTCACTGCTATAGGACTTTAAAAGTCTCAACAACAGTTAAGGGAGCCATAGCAATAATGTGTAAAATCTTGTGAGGTTTCAAAACCTAGCAGTTTTTATCTATTTGTTTTATATTTTATTTTTAGTTAAATACAGTGGAGACCAAAGGAGGCTAGATAGACAGCCCTGCATCACAAACTGATGACTCATGGGAACAGACAAATCAAAACACTCACAATGCAAAGTATTCTCCTCTTTGCATGTTTCACTCTTTTGCTCTGGGACATAGTTCTGTGCCCCCTTGAAGCATTTAAGTGTAGGAGGCAGAGTGGATATTGCTGTACCATAGATACTTCCCAGTTCTCTCCTGCAAGCCTTTTAAGATTCAACTGAATCACTAGAACACTGATCTGGAAGACCTAAATGTGATTGGACACATTCAATCCTCCTGAATCACCACTGATTTCAGGGGAGTTCAATCAAGGGTGAATTTGACCCAGTCTGCCTTTTTCTTCTTGTCTTTCATTTTGTTATACAGAAAACAGTTTTATTTCACCCACCTCATTTCCCAGCATGATTCCATGTTTCCTCTCTCATTTTTTCCTAAGGTTTAAAACTTTAACATCAGGTAAAAGAAATGAACATGAAATTAACCTTTTAAAAATGAGAATTTGAGTGCACATTGGACCAAGCAAAAGTATTTGCATTTTAGCTAGAAATTAAGATATTTCACAGTGTTTGAATCTCAATCAGTCTGGTATTCCTCTTTATTTATAAATATAATTTTACTCTTAAGCATCATTTGCAGTTTGTATCCTCAGTAAAACTAATTTCACAGGAAAATCATAGAAAATATCAGATGATATGCAATGAATATTTGTTTAGGACAAACTTAAGATATCTTAAGAGGAATGATATTACTTCTTTGTTGTCCTCTCCCTGGATGTCACTCCAGGGAGTCACTCCAAGGGTGATGAGGACAAAACAATCCTAACTTCTCTGTTCAGACTGTACACAGTGGTATGAATAGGAGCAATCTATGAACTATTCACAACGACCTAAAATTCTTCATAAAAGCCACCACAATACAGCTTGGTTCTAGTGCACTCAGACACATTCTAGAATTTTAATTGGAATTAACTTTTAAGTGGGTTAATTCTATTGCATTAAATCTTAGTGTGGGCATTCTTATTTAGAATTTAATTTAAGCTAAATTGAATCAAGGCCACTGTAATTTCAATTAAGAGTGTCCATAAAAGGATGTAATGTAGTTTAGCTAGTCCCTTTTCAAAGTTAATTTGGATTCATTTTCTTGAGACCCCCTATAGACATTAGGAACTTTTGTTCTGTATTGACTTGGGCTTGATTCAAACCGATTACATAAAGGTAAAAAGGTTTTCTACCTCATCACTGATCCCCCTGGGTTACTGAAGTTCCATTTTGCTTCACTAATTCAGTTGATTAAATGCATTTTCTCTGTCATTTTGTTGTTTGTTTCATCTCATATCTCCTTCTGAGCAGATATTTATGTAGGGGAAAACAGGCAACTGAACAATAGAAATTTTACAATAGCCCGATAATAAAATTCTCTTAATTACAGAAGTCTGTCATGGCACCTCATGTGCCAATCATGATATAAGAGGAAGTCATACAAGCACCTTCAAGATTCCCCTCTCTTATGGCAGAAATATCTCAGTGAGCAATAATTAAACTGCACTATTTCTATAACTATGTTTTGTTCATTCTTTTTTCATTAATTATCAAACTAAAATCACAGATCCATGTTAGGAAGGCATCTGAAAACCACAACAAAATTAGAACAAAAACAACCCTTAATAAAAACTATATGCTGTTCTAAAGCACCGGTCCAAAACAATGCAGGTTTTAGTCCTGTCATATTGGGGTGATTTTTTGAAATACTATAGTATTTTTTGGATAAGAGGAGTGATCAAACATCTATTTAGACATAGTACAGTGATACTTTATTACAAACAAACTAGTTTTGGTCCAGTAGAATATTATCAATTTTTCTACATGGATACATTAAATTGTAAATTAACATCCTTTTTAAAAATGTACCAGAACATTTCAAACTGGTAGGTAAAAATCTATTACTTTATGTAATATTAAGTTTGTGTCTTTTCAAAAATGGAAAGGCAAAAATGTGCAAGGCTTGTGGAATCCATGGTATTAGCCCTGATTACTTTCAGAATTTTCTCTCTACTCACAAATGATAAAAAGAGATGTGGGAAATGTTATGTCAGAACAACCTAAGAATACATATACAAATGTAGCCAGTATAATGAAGAGAAAGAAAGAAACAAACAAACAAAAACAAATTAGAGTATATACCTGCACTTAAGAAAGTTTCATCCTAACCTTAGAAACTTGGAATCTAGTTTTTAAAGTCCAAAACATAATTTCCTAAATTACAATATTTGCACTTGTCTACTGAATGTGCCAATGCTGAATAATCTTGTCACCCATACATATCATCCTCTGAGCTTTGTTGAGCTCTGGACCTCAGCAGATAACATAGACAAGAAGACAAAAATATTTTAGTTTGATGAACATGCAATGCAGTAGCAGTTTTGTATACTTCTCTATAGTTTGGCAACAGAGATACCCTGGTAAAAGCCAAAGTAATTTTAAAAGATTTGAAGATTACTTTGATATTAGCAAATCAGAGAATTGTCCATTTCAGTGGCATGAAACTGCGGTTTTTCCAAGTGCACTTTGTATTATGTAAAACAGAGGAGACTGAGGGATGAAAGGAAATTATATTAAAGCAGCCATGGAAAACCTGCATCACTATTTTTTTTTGCAATATAATTTAAAATAGGTATCTGCCTAAGTACTTCCACGCCATGATGATGTGTCAAGAACTGTGTTTTCCTGTTTTCCTTTTTTAAGTGCCAAATTATTTGATGCTGACTTGGAGAAGTGCTTGGTAGGTATTTCATAACCTTGAAAAACATAGGCTGTATTGTTAATATGTATTATTTCAAAATACCTTCTGGGAAAAACATACCCAGCTAACAACACACTAAAGCACCAGAGTCCATTTTGCATCATTGCATTTGTAGTGGCTAACTGAGTCCAAATTGCTCCCTCATTCTGTTAATAAACAAAGCAACAAATAGAAAAAGAGACATGAGTTAAAAAGTTAAGGCTGCAAATAGCCTTGAGTCTGGTAAATGATGGCTAAACTTCTTGTCCTTGTAACTATGGAAACCCCTTAAGGTAAGAGTGGAACACAGGCACTTTGTGGTCTCCAATTTACAAGCTGTTTATTTAATTATGAAGGAATATGAAACTGTTAGGGGTAATGCAATTATCCTACTGTGATAGTGTTTTGAAAATAAAAATAGGTACAGAGAAATATAAGAAGTTAATTTTTTGGAAAATTACTTGTTTTAGATTTCCGTGAAACTGCAACACATTGTTTTTTACTGAAATCTGTGGTTTTTTTTTTTTTCCCCAAAGAAAGTGAGGAGCCAAAATTAGTAATACGACATTTTGCCATAATATCCCTCAGTAGATTCATAGTAATTATGTCCATTCTATGCTTCATGAACAAAACCAATGTCAGGGTGTATTTCAATTAAACCCTAGGTGTTACCGAAGTGCAGTACAGCCAGAATAGCAAGCACATTATTACCAGCTCTATCACTGCTGGGCAATGAACAGGTCACAGGTTCTCTTGTGCATAGCATTTGTACACCTTTAAATATCACAAGTGGGAGAATGTTTCAATTCAATTTAGGAGGCAGTTGGTGAAATAAAATTAAGAGTGAAACTATGTGGTGTCTCAGGAGGACTATAACAACTACTTACAAGTATTTTCCTGGATCTGAACAACAAACTTTGACCTCAGAGTTCTGTTATTGTGAATTGCATGACTGTAGTTACCCCAGGGCCCTTTGCACACAATGGGAGTTTTTGGCCTCAATCCATCATTCACTGGATTGCCATAATTAGCTGTCAAACATAAACACAACTTCACAGGCCTCTGGGAAAAAGATTGGTAATATTATTCTTGTTTACAGCTGAAGAAACTGAGGCAATAATAGATTGAACCAGTTACCAAAATTTAGGATATGTATATAAGACACTTTGCAAACGTGAGCTTCACATTCCACATTGGCCAGATGCAATACATGTATTACCAAGTATCTGCTGCAAGTTGTTGACACTATAGATGGCAAATCGGAAGAAATACTTTGGGAGTTTGAAACTGCAATTTATAATGCTACTCCTACTTGAAACTCATTGGATGTCTCTTCTACCCAGACAACAAAGCACAGACATCAGTCTGGATCACTTGAGACGCAGTCCAATCCTTCCAACAATGATAATGATAAAACTACTACAATGATAAAAGCTGAAAGAAAATTCCTTTCATAGGATTGTATAACTGGCAAAATGTGACATTCATTATAATTTGGAGCCATCCAACTAAGGAAACGTAAAGCTCTTGAAAAAGAACAACAGTTCACCTTCAGAGAACTAGCCTCAGAAGAAGAAAAGGGAAGACCAACTGGATTTAACTCCATTCAGCACCACTCTCTGTGCCCAGCTACCCAGCCAGGTTTTTACTCAATGAAGTGTTCACCTGTCCACACCATGGAAAGCTAGGAATATGCTGCAGAAGACAGTGCCAAAGGCTTTACTAAATTCCAGGAGGACAACATTCACAGCCCTTCCCACACCCACTAGGTGGGTCACCTTGTCATAGAAGGAGATCAGGTTAGCAAAGCAAGACCTGCTTTTCCTAAACCCATCCTGGCCATCCTGGCTGGGCTGATCCCCTGTTTGTCCTATACGTGCTGAGCAATGGCACTCAAGGTAATCTGCCCCATGACCTTCCCTGGCATGAGGTCAGACTGATATAAACTCTACAAATCTCATTTTCATTAGCTATATTCTCTCAAGTGTCCATTCTTCTCTAACAAACAGATGTTTCTGACCTCGTAAAGGACTCATGTTGTTTCATGTATTATAGTACTGTTGAAAGATAATGTTCAAAAACAGTTTCACTCTGAAGTGACTAATTACTAAAGTTTTAATTTCTAGATTCCGATAATTAGTTCATTAACTCCCAAATATCTTTATATAAAGCATAATCACAGGGTCACACATTTGGATTTTACCTTAACAGGGAATAAACCTCCTTTAGCTAGCTTAGCTCAGTCAGGAACTGGAAGCAAAAATAACGAGACAGAACTAGGTCCAGTTTTATAACTGTGTCAACCACTTTAACATGGCAAAATAAAATAATTATATATTTTTATTTTAACCAGTTTTAATTTTATTCAAATGTTAAATTAATTCTGGAGTAACTTAATATTGGAGCATTGTGTTTCTATATGTGCTGAAATATGACACTAGCAAAAGCCTGTCTCATGCATCCCAATATGTTTTCTTGAGGTATCCAAGACATAGTGCATGTGTCTTCAGAATGTCATCTGATTCAACAATTGATAACATAGATCTGCCTAGCAAGTTATGATTAACAAAGAGAGCTTTGAATGAAGCTTGGTGAAAATCCAAGGCTTTAAAGGAATTTGTGAGAAAATGTGGCAAATTATATGAGTTATTCTATTTTTGTCCAGACAACCTATAAATGCAAGAATCGTAAATTATAAAGATAGAATAGATGTTATCTCTCTGGAACTTCATACTACAGGAAGTCTTACAGGGAAAAATAATAGATTACTTTTCACATAGACATGATTTTAAAATTGATGAATACACCTTTATTTAATGGAATGTCTTCTCTACACAGGCTCCTTATAGCCTGCTTGTCAAAATCACTGGCCGAATTAAAATATTAGTACACCAATATGAAACTCATATCAGATCCAGGAAAGCTAGCTTGTAATACTTAGGCAGATAACAATTTTCGCTACGGTGTTGTATATCTGCTTCAAGTGACCAACAGGCTCTAGTGCCCAGTATCAGCAGTGCTGCCTGCTTGTTCAGCTGTTCAAACTCTTAATGCTGATACAGTATTCTATGTGCATGAGCTCACCACACACTTGCATTTTTAACTAGTTCCATGAGAGACAATTATAGGTAAAAATTTACTTCTACAGAAACCAAAGGGAGTTTTGCATTTGGTTTCAATGGAGTCAGGACTCCATGCCGTATATCAATAAGAATTTGTTATATAGTGCCAATTGCAGATTATTGCTGATGTAAGCACTAGGGCTTTGATGACATTCTTTTAGGATAGTTTTCAGGGATATGAATATGTAATTTTCACTTAATTAAAACTGGCAGAGAATATAAAAGAAAAAAAAATAGTAACTGAGACAACTAAAAAAAATGTTCCTATATATAAAAGTTGGCTATAAAAAAAACCCAGTAATACAGTATTTCAAAATGTCAATATATTAATGCAGCTGATTTAAAGCAGCTGTCGTACCTTATGGCAACAAATAGCTTTCAGAAAAGGAGAACATTACTGATAAAGACTCAAGTACTGAATTTAGGTTATTTTTTTCATTCTGTTCATTGAAAGATACAGAGTTACTATAGGCAACACATGATCTGGTCAATAGTTAAAGATAATAATAAAACACAACATAGCCAGTAAAGTTTTCATTCAAACTCATGCATTTCTACATGCATAGCTATACCTGATACACCTAAAGATACCTCAACACTATTTTTTAAAAGCCACTTGTTTGTTTTCTATCAAGAAAGTACTTTCTGAATTTTTGAATTCTAACTGTTGCTCTAGCCTGAGCACATCAAAAATACAGTTGAAGGACAAAAGTGCTAATGTATCTAGTACTCTTTGGCTCAAAATTATTTTCTGGATTCTTGTGTATTCTTGTTCCTACTCCAGAAAGATACAGGAGGACAAGGACATGAAATATTTCTTAGGTGTCATTAGCAGGCACCCATGTAAGCACTTATAATGCACATGAATAATGCAGTCTTCCTGTGAAGTATCTGAAGACTTTTGGCATCATCAGACACTCTCCCACCAGAGTATTTCACACCAGTTCCATGTAGTTGTGAGCTACTAAAAGCAATGATAAATATAATTGTTAACTGGCATTTAAATATCAATGATACACAGCATTTATATCCCCAACACTGCGATGACTTGCAGACCTGAATCACATAGTGAACTTTTTAGACTGGAAGATGACACAATTAACTGTAGAGCGGATTTTGCTATCTGCCTATAGGCAAATACAGTTCTTTGCCTATTTCTAGATGTATCCACTTGTGCAAGAATGCCTAAAGGCAGCTATTACCAAGTAATTGTCTGTCATTGTCTGCCTTTGATCTGCAAGAATGGTTTTAAAACTTGGGTTCAAGCATCTTCAGAAAAGCACCTAAATTTCTTTCTTCATATTGCTATTCATATGTTCAGTACTTAAGAAAGCTAAGAAAGTGACAAAATGTAATCACAGCAACTAGAACCACAAAGACTTCAGGGAGTTCTGTCACACATTCTTCACACAGAAGCACAGAGATTTCCTTTACTAGACCTGATTTCTGAACTGGGATCTAAATCTCAGAAGGATTTCATGGAAGACAGGACAGCTACTGTGTATCAGAGATAAGGAACATGCATGGATTTAAGAATTTCCTCTAACACTGCAGCCATAGATCTAAATCTGAGCTATGACTAGCTGGGAAGGAATGATGGAAAAAAAATTATATAAGGAAAAAGAAGTGATATACATAACACTTTCCTGTGGCTGCTCTTTATAATCTTTTTTCCTTTTCAGTAGAGTGAAGGCAGCATTTTTCTCTGTAATTCTAGGAAATTGTCTGAACTTAGTCCAATTTCCTAGATGGGATAAACTGGAGTTGTTTCATTCAAGTCAATGAAACCAGATGATTTTTATTCCAGTTGAAGGTTGTGATCCTTAGTACCCTCTAAACTAGACTTATCCATTCTTGAAAAATAAGCTTTCTTGGGAGACCTTAGAGCAGCCTTCCAATACCTAAATGGAGCATACTAGAAAGCTGGAGAGGGACTTTTTACAAGGGCATACAGTAATAGAATGTGAGAAAGTGGTTTTAAAATGAAAGAAGGCAGAGGTAGATCAGATATCAGGAAGAAATTCTTTACTGTGAGGCACTGGAACAGGTTGCCCAGAGAAGTTGTGGATGCCCCATTCCTGGAGTTCTTCTAAGGCCAGGCTGGATGGGGCTTTGAGTAACCTGGTCTTGTAGATGTCTCTGCCCACAGCAGAGAGGGTTGGACTCATCCAACCCAAGGTCTTTAAGGTCTCATCCAACCCAAACCATTCTATTATTCATAGGTTTTTGAATATCAAGAGGTTCAGATAGCCAACTGCTATGAAAATGGAATTTTTATAAAGTAGGCTTAGAATGGTAAAGACAAAACTAACTGTTTTAACCATGAAATAAAGAATTCTGATTGTGGAATGCTGAAAGAATAATAATCATACCTTAAGAATGGACCTTGGTTTAGTCCTCAAGAAATAAACATTCAGTTTTCTGAATAATGAGGTATTTCCTTTCTTTTTCTCTTTTTTCTTCCTTATTGCAATAAATTATAGGGTTGCAATCAAAATTATGAAATAAAAATAGCAGACATAATCCACATCAAGGAAAGAGAGGTTCTTATCTCCTCCTTTACAATGTTGTCTGGTGTACATGAAATTTAAGAGGTTTTACATTGACTAATAGATTGCAATAGCTTAGAGTTATATATTAACTTTTATTTAAGTGTTTCCCTGTGTTTTAAATCCTTCACTGAAACACAACATCCACCCATCCCTCTCTATCTATATCTATCTATCTATCTATCTATCTATCTATCTATCTATCTATCTATCACAGTTACTTTATTTCCCACTGAAACCAAAGTATTTCTGGAGAGACTCATAGCAGGTTTTTTATAGTTTACCATGTTATATCAAGAAATATGGAAGGCTGCTGTCTTCAACTGAAATCAAGGGAAAATTTTAGAAAAGTGGGCTATATATCTATGCTCAAATTTAACATAAAGCAATTAGGGTAAATTTCCCTAGTGTTTTGGAAAAAACATATTTGGAAAAGGATTTGATTCCAAGTGGAGTGGATTTCTCATTCACCTCTATCATGTTAAAGAACAGTTATTTCTGTCAGAACAGCAATAGAACACTGCTGTAGAATTAGATTGGGAGAACAATCTGCTTTTACAAATTTGACAAAATAGCTTCTTGTAACTTTCCATTTTGTTCAGCAGATGCAATGGATCCTTTTTAGGAGAGATACAAAGCTGGGTACCCAAAGGGAAGAGACTGGTACCCTTCATCCTTTAGCTAACAGTAAGCTAAGCACACTGATAATCTTTCCATCAGTATTTGCAGAAGCGTGTTCCAGACAGTGTCTTTTCCCTGACATTTGTCCTGAGTGAGACAGGGTATGAGAGATAACTTGGGAAACAGCCATGAATTATCTTACCTCTTCCTCAGAGAGCAACCATCATTTGGAGGGATCTATTAACATTCAGTATCTGCTGTCCAGACTGCCCTGAGCAACATTTCTTAGTAACAGGTAACAAATTAATGTTCAGTGGCAGATACCGGGATTTAAAGTCCACTCTATAGGTAACCACAAGAAGAGAGCAAAGCCATATTAAAAATTTTTCATAACACTTTACAGCTGTTTAAAGAGGGAACATTTTCTGCAGCTACACAAAGCTGCCCAGCAAGACTTCAGTATACTGAAGTCAGCAAAGCAGCTCAATAGTTCCTCCTTAATGTAAAAAAGTAGCATAGTAAGGCATCTTTCAATTTAATTAAGGGTCTTCTAAGAACTGACAAAATTCATTTCTCCTTCTTAAAGAATACTAAATCCTTATTTTAAAATTTAATTTACCTGCAATCTGGTGTCCAAGTTGTCAGTAATTTCTTTTTTTCCTTAAGTGTAGTACAAATTGCTAAGTAAGTTTAAAATTATATAGCAGCAAAAAGACTTTTTTCTTTTAATGGTTTGGGGTGCTTTTCTTCTCACCAGGATCCCTCACATTTTTACTAAATACAGCTTCATTTCTCAAAATGAAATTTAACAAGCCATACTTAAGAGTGAGAAATGCACTTACTAGACCATACTCAATTGCTCTTCGATGTTATTCTTTATCTCCCAGTTTTTACTAAAAGGCAAAGTAAGAACATTGTAGGAAATTAGAGGAATTTTATTAGTCATTGTTGAACAATACGAACAGACAATGCAAAAACAGCAGACAGTATACCTGGAAATTGAGCTACTGCTACAGAGCTACTGCTGTCCTCGTGAAATTCTGATTTTCAGACTGTTGATTCAAAGATTTTGAACTGGGCTTTGCTTCACCTTCCTTGCAAACTGCAAGGAATAATGACCAATTCCATTTTCAACCCAAGGATCCTTGGCCATACCACTCTGCCCATTATATAGTGGCATGATCATCAAAAGCATGAATAAAATTCAAAGATACATTCTTCATACTACAACTAAAATGACCTGACTTTTTATGCTTCTGAGTAAAAGGCCCTTTTTTTTTCTGAACACATGCTGAAATTTACTATTTTTGGAATGTTCTCTCAATGGGAAGTTTCAATATCAATTCAGTGCATAGAAATCACTTAATTCAACACCAAATTAGTTATGGATGCTGAGCCAGTGCTCTATGTCATGAAGAAAGCCTGTAGAAAGTCCTGACTGTGCTGTAATAGTGGTTACTGTCAAAAATAAAATTCATAGGCCAGATCCACAGCTTGTATAAATCAGTGCAGCTTCACTGGCACAGGCTCTGTCTCACTGCATCCATTTAAATAGTTTCTCAAATTCCTGATCCAACATTTTTGTCCAAGTGCTGGTTCAGGTAACTGCAGGCCAAAGTACCTACATTTAAGAAAACAACAATAACAACAAAGGATACCATCTCTCTTTGTTCATTGCTAATAAGCAAGAATAAAGATTAGGTTTTTTAATATTTGTCTGGTAATTAGTTCATTATATTCTTAAGGAAATTATATTTAATGCAGTATTTCTCAAAAATGTTTCCACTTAATCAACATCAGGGTCACAGAGATCCTCTACAACAATTTCTGTCTCTGTCCTTTGCAATGACAATTGGATTTCTGTCACAAGGAATAAACAAGAGGATGTTCCTAGTAGATGTGGATGACAGCTATGAGGAATTCAGTGTTTGATATGTATGGCAGTCTTTCCACTGGAATGAAGACATTAAAAAGTTTAGATTACAAGTACTTAAATTTAAATTTAATTTTCACTCCTGATGAATTATGACTTGCCAAAGCCATGTCAAAATTAACAAACAAATTGAGAATCAAAAGTCCCAAGTTCAAGCTTTCTTTTTTAGTGTAAATAATGTTGTTTTCATAATAATATTAAATCCACCTTAGATATACTTTCATCAACTGGTACTAAATAATCATCTGTTTTGAACTGCAGAAACTAAACTAATCACTTAATCTCCCCTATTTGTCCAGTCACCTCACTCTAGGATAATTCATGTGCCATTGACCAGTGAAGTGATTAAGAGGACTTTAGAAGAAAAGTTGGAATGTTTCTATGACACTGCTGTTTCCCACTTATCCCTTCAGGCAAATGTCATACCCCTTAACAGTATAACATTCTCTTATGCAATATGTAGAAATATCACCTTTCTGTTTAAAGTTACAGATTTATTTTAAATATGAATTAACAATTGGAGAAGGTAACAGCCTTTCATTATTTTGAATGTTTGATCTTAGTGAGGCTTCCCAGCACTTCAGTTAAGTTAGGAAAAAATGTATAAAATTATCAGGACTGTATCAGAAAAAAGTACCCATAATCTTGGATGCTGATTCCTTTCTTACTCACAAGTATGAGCTACTATTTTTCTTTTACTTAAAGCAGGTGGCTGCAAAATCTGGAAATGCAAAAAGGCTTTGCCAAGAGAATGAACTTCAAAAATTTTTCTGTAGTTTAACACCTGTAGTTTATTGTCCAAAATGGATTTAAAAATGCAGTGTTGATATACTTTACAGTATCACTCAAAATGTTGGTATAGGAAAAAAAAAATCATACCCACTTCATAGAGTTGAACTCTATGTTTGCTGGAAATGAAAATTGCATTTGTCCAAACAAGTCAGTCTTTCAGGGACTTCTCCCCCCTATACTTCCTTGCCTACATGTAGTATCAGATACCTGATGTATCTGAAAGATCAGTCTTCACAAGTTAATCTTAAGCTTGTTATAGAAAAACAGAATTCAAACTTGGCTTTTGTAAGCAGTGTAGGGATTTTTTACCCTCTCCCTTACTCATTCACACTAAAGCTGGGTGGTCTATGTGACATTTGTCATTATTTGCAACTCTTAGTTGAAGAAAACTATGTCCTGTGCCACAGCTAATGGGGCAATTCCTGTAGCACTTGTAGCAGAACTTTTGTCATGCAATACTGAGGATTATAAATTTATACCCTGCTGCTAAAATATGCTGTTGGGGTCATTACTCAGTCTGAGCTAAAGCTGATTTGATCTTGAAACTCAGCAGAGGAGCTTCCTGACTCAAGATCATAGAGTAATAGAGTCTTTCTCAATAAAGGGTCAGATAAAAAAAAAAAATAAAAAGAAATCACAGGGGGGAAAAAAATCAAGAAGCTCATTTCTGCTAATTACTACCACCATATCTGGCTCATTAGTGCCACTGACTCATGTGGTGTAAAAAAACAACTGAAAAGGTTGCACACCAGCAAACTAAACATGAAAAATACTCTTTTGTAATGATAAATGAAATAGAATAATTGATTTATTGTTAATTAGTCCTCTGACTATCTGATATAACTTAAGTGGTAAATAGGAAAATGCAACAAACATAGGACTTGTAAGAAAAAAAAATTAGAAAACATCTTCTTAATAAGCTGTTGCCTTTTTATTTTTTTTTTTTTAATTTTACTTCATCTCCTCCCTTCATCCAAAACTACTGCCAACAGAACTTACTGAACAATAGCCTGTTATGCAATACCATGAAATGTACACAGGGGTTTTGATGATAAACTATTCAAAAGCCTGAAAATACTTTTTGCAGAGCCTGGGGATAAAAATCGAAAGAATTTAATTTCTACAGAATTTACAAGAGAGTTTTATCCATCCTACAAGATAACCCCCAACCACTATCTAAAAGTTAGGTTCTGGGGAGGAAATACTGACCCCAGTAAAATATTTAGAAAAATACTTCTCACAAGAGGTTCATTACACTCCATATGTTTTAAGAAGAAAAGAAATGCAGTCCTGTTCAATTTGTAGAAGATCTCTATTCTTTTCATGCTTGTTTAGTTGCTACATCGGGTCCTCTCTCCCTCATATGTATTTTCTTGTGAATCATTTAGAGATAAGCACAAATACATGGAGATTTAAAGGACTGAAGCCAGCATGCTTCATGATAATCAAATCTTTAATTCCTAAAGTAGGAGCAAGATATCTACCTAATTTTGAGGATCTGAGCCCGAGCTACTCTTTGCAACTTGTTTTTACATTGTTCATAGTAATTTTCCTGGAGTTTTAAAAGCCTTCTTCTATTTGGTTCAGTTGAGTAATACACATATTATCTATTTCTAAGCTAGAAAGAGAGCCATGTTGTGATGTCTTCCACCCCTAATTTAGGGTCATCCACCCCTTTTATTAGTGTGTGTACTCCAGATAGAAATAAAAAAAAATTATGGAGTGGAGAAAGTGCAGAATTATAATATGCAGTGGATGTTTATGCAGAGGATCTGAAACCATTACCAGTCCTTTGAGACAGTCCTGAGAGACTACGATTCAACAACCTGAATATTGTGCCATGCAAATGAAACTGAATTGCTTCGGGGAGAGGTAATGAAATGGGAAGATGAGTGTCTTCGTTACCATTTTCTATTTCATAGAATAATCATGCCTTAAAGCTGCTGAGACCAGTTCCTCAGATATTTGTTTGTGGCTTGGGCTTCCAGACAAATCATGACATTTACAAGTGCTGTTCCAATCTGCTAAAGATATTAGCCCAGCTGTCTATTCTGTTGTTAGCTGAGAGGTGAATATATAAATGTACTAAAACATATATATTTCATAGAGATACATACTTAAAAAGAGATGGGGACTGGAATAAAGGTCTCAAAAGAGGAAATTAACTCACTTGCCCACTGACTCACCCTAGCCTAGCCTTGTTTGAGGATAGTCATGTGATCCATTAATTTGAAATTTAATTATGCTCTACTACTAAGCACAAATACAGGGAACTGCATGTACCCAAGGAGACATTTCAACGAGCTTCCTCTGTGGAATATCTGCAATACCTATTTTTAAATCAGGACCCAAGATTTTGCCTTCACTGAAATGAAGCACAGTGAACCAAAAGAGCATTCCCTTAATTAGTGGAATCTGTGTTGGGTCAGATACAAACATGAGAGAATTACATTCCAGTCCCTAGAATTACTCCAAATCTGCTTCTAATGTGTTTTGTTGAATTGGCAAATATACGTTCTTATGTGACTAAAAACCCCACTTAAAAAAAAAAAAAAGTTGATAGCTCAGTGTTTTAATTACATTAAATTTTTAGTTCTAGTTTATCATTTGGACTTAACAGCATAGGGAAACAAGCCTTTCAACACAGGAACAGATCTGTGTAGTCTGTCTAAAATTTACCCCAATTTTTCTAAGATGGATTCACATGGGAAACCTTCCTTTGTTGAAGACCTGTTTCTTTTTTAAAAAAACAGTTCTTATGGTGCAATTGGTACCCTTATATCCTTGAAAAATACTATAGGTGTTGGATTAAGTGTTTCATTTGAAAACACATCCAGCAGCATAACATCCAGATGTGCAGCTCGCTGCAGCTGGAATTCAGCACGCACTAAGATGACCTCCTAAAACTCTGCAGGATCAAAGATTTTATCTAAAAATTTGTCACCCATGGTTTTAGTCCTTCTGAAACCTTTAAAATGAAATTACATTAAACAGAACATTTTAGTCTTATTATCACTGCCAGCATAAACAATTCAATCAAAATTACCACAGCCAATAAAAATCAGCAAAGATCACAGGTTTTAAAAATTACCTGATCACTAGAACAGGGAAATCACTATCAGTTTCTAAAAACAGCTGTGGATGGGCTGTGCTTTTATAACCCATTAAAGGTATCGTAATTTGTACAGTTATCAGGGTTCCCCTATTTCACATTGGTGCTTCAGAGGAGCTTTATCTGAACACAGTGTTCCATACCAGCAGCCCTGCAATCAGCAATAAAATATAATGAATCAGTGTTAACAGAACAGTGTGCTAGTTTTAGCAGCACGTCAGTCAATTGTTTTGTTAGTTTGGCCAGGAAAATTCCAACTTGCCTGTAAATTCAAGTAGATAGAAAATACCTTTTTCTCCAAGTCTGTGCTGCAGACGTCATCTCTGGCTCTCACTATGTTTTTTCCCCAGACCAATTAAGGACAGCTTGTCATTATTGCTAAAGTCTTCCTAAATCCAGCTCCAGACACAGAAGGGAGCCATGGTTTATTATGGAAATAGCTGGGTTTTCAATTCCATAGGCTCCCAGAGCCAGTCAAATAAACGCTTCCCTTCTGCCACACACATTTCTCCAGTTACATTGTTAGGTGTTTTCAGCTTCATTTGAAACATCAGGTACTGGTCATTGCTTAAAGCAAGATGCTGGATGTCACGGCTGTGTGACTGGATCCAATATGGTAAAATCTCTCCCTTCAGGAAGCAGACATCTCTCTAGACAACTGCAGCTGCTGCTGTGCCCATCACACTGCGTGCAGTGCCATGTCTGCAGGGGGAATTTATGGGCACACACTGCAGGCAAGGGAGGCTGGAAAGCTGGGGGCAGAGCAGCCAGGCTGTGGAAACATCCTGGCTGGCCAGCAGTCCCCATCGGGCTGTACCGCAGCAGAAAATGAGCGCGCAAGGGAGCTGCTGACAGCCCACACACTGGATGATGGGTTTCTTTCTGAAATGAGGAAAGTAAAACAACACTCAGCAGTGATGAAAAGACGTAACAGAGCAGCCCTGAACTATCACTTCTTTCAGTGTTGCAGGGACTGGCTCTGTGCCCAAGGCAAAATTACATCTAAGCTCTCACATGCAGCTGAGCAGCTGGGAGGGAAATGGTGGTGTGTACAGGGACTATATAAGTTCCTATTTCTAATTGATCCTAAAAGAAGCTGAAGATTCTAACCTCAGGATTCGGCCTAAATGTTACACATGTCTTTTTTTTTTTGCAGTCTTGTGCCGCCAAATGTAGTGTTGTGAAGTGATACCAGAGTGTCCCTATAGGACAGGTAAAAGTCCTTATTCAGGAAAGCTGCAGCTCTCAGAAACAGCTCCCCACTGCTGTGCTCTCACATCTTCACTCCACTAAAACCAAGGAACCTCTATAAACACTGATGCCCTTCCCAAAAAAGCATCTGGTCTCTGCTATTCACCAAGAGGTATCACCAGGGTAGAGGCTTGTCTAGATTTAATTGTGGGGGTCAATAGGCATTTCCTGGTATTGTGAATATCTCAAGATGTTTAAACACACAACTTTACTGAACTGAATAAAAGAGTGGCAAAGCCCTGCAATTCACAGCACACATTGATATATTTATTGAGATGAATTTAAAAGAAAATTCTGTTACACACATAACTGCCATCTGTCAAGGAATTCTATATTTTTCCACTAGAGCACTTGTACTGCCCACTTTCAGGGATGGGAAAAATGGAAGAAAATAATCTCTAGGTTGAGCCAGTAAGGCAGTTATCAACTGTCTCCCTGCATATGAGGGGACATATGAATGAAGCTACAGATGGGGCAGCTCCAAGACAGACGGCTATTTCATTTTTTAAACAACAGATAACATTGCCAGCCATCTAAAGCCATGTTGTTAGCTGTTCTTTATGCTGAGTTAGGGTCACTGCCTGTGAAATCAGCTTGTCTGAGAATAATCAACATACTGTTCTCAACTATTTCCAGGGGAAACACAGCTGGTTTTGTTTTCTGTCATTTCAAGTTTAATACTCTCTTCTTAATCTGAGTTCTAAAGTATCTCACAGAAGTGTCAATTCTGTGTTGCATGATGAAGGAATTTCATTAGTCTAAGGTGACATTTTAGGTTTTGTATAAATCATTTCTAGTGTTATTGCTTCCTGCAGAGAGTATTCTTTTAAATCACCAACACATTGCTGTGCACAATAGAGACCTCCCTTGGCAGGATATGAAAGAAAAATCACGTTCTGATAGCTATTCATACTCTAAAAGTGGGCAGAGAGTAAGAGGAAAAAGGTAGTCAGAGAAACTCCGAGCATGGACAATTTTTGCAGAAAGAGTAATTAGAGGACAAGGCATGTTCCAAAGTTGTTGACAAAAAGCTTTTCACATAAAGAAGCAATTAAAACTGCTGTGACCACAGTTCAAAAATAAATCTATGGCATTTCCTTCTGCACCACACTTAAAACTAAGTATGTATATGCATAAGGATAAAACATGAGTGAATGCATTGCAACTTCATTTGCATCAGCAACATCCTTTAAAAAGAATTAGAAATCTTCAGTAAAATATGTTATACAAGAAATGCAGAAAACTGTCACAAAATTCTTAAGACCACATCTGCCAAAGTCTGTCTCTATATTTTCCAATTTACCTAGCATTTCTACAAATTTACACTTACCCCTAGCTTGACTTCATTAAAATCAATGCCCAGTTTCCAAATATTATGCTATTAATTGTTCTGAAGTTGACTCTTTGAAAGCAAACTTAAGTGCCTGCACATAACATGCTCAAAATGTATTTTAAAGTTGTATTATTGATGGTGGACACAAATAAAATTTAAGCATTCAAAAAGGTAGCAAGGCACAGAAAATATTGACAAAACTATTTTTCATATCTCCTAGTTTTCAGCTCAAAGATAAAGCATTTTTTAAATTACTTGTTTTCTTAGATCTCTCTAAAGCTTAAGATCTGTCTAAAATATACTTTTTTCCTACATACAAAAATTAATTTTTGTTTATTAGAAAGATCTTGAAGAGCAATGTCAATCTCAAGAATGAGATTATCAAAGCCATTTGACATATATTTAAATGTGTGTTCTTTAGTTATTTATATTTTCCATTAAACAAACAACTATTACAGGAATGTACTGTCAACAGAAAATTTAATTTAAACACAAGGGATTATTTGCCTCTGCATTATGTTGGCACATGAACTGCAGAAACAAAATCTTATTGGTGTTTATTCATTGTCTGTGCTGCAGAGTGCAAAGCGCACATGCATTAGCTATAAAAATTCTGTCTGCTTTAATAATTTATGCTATTATTAGTAACACTGTGTGAGCAGGCATGTTTCCCAGGATTCTCTATACACAAGGCAGAGTTCAAAATTCATGTATGTCCTGTGGTTAGGCTTTATTATTGCATGAAAAGTAATAAATTAGCTTAACATTTAAAAATATGAAGGTCTCTATATAGACCTCCTCAAACTCAGCTGCTGGTGTTTGTCCTTCCTCAGGATGCCTTAATCTTTTCTGTTTAACAGAGTCATTCCTACTTCTTTTCTATTTAGGTCATGATAATGAGTTACCAGTTTTGGTGAGTCATTGTGCTGCTATTGACAATTCTTACAATTTATAATGAGGTATTATTTTTAAATGTCAAATTATTTTACCATCCTACAGTCAGATATGATATTGTCTGCTCTTTAAAATGACTACTGGCCACAGGTATATATTGGAATGTGCTGCAGAAATTGCTACAGTCCATGTGTAAACATCCCCTGGTTTTATTTTTTTTCTGTTTTTAATAAAATAAAGCCAGACTTCCCTGAGAGTTAATGGTCACCTCCTAGATTTGATTTTATGCTTAGTGGGCTGAATAATAAGACTGGTCAGGAGTTTTACAAGACATTTTTTTCACAAAATCCTTGGCAATAAAACAAATTTGTCAGAGCTTCCAGTGGAGTGGGAAGTCCAGAAAGCGTGTCAGCCCTATTTAGAGATATTATTTAAGACCATCTCTCTGCCTGCTGTGGAGTGAGGGACCTGGTGGTCCTGGAGTTTGTTCCTTTGAAGTTCTAGCTTAACCTAAATCTCCAAAATTCTTGCTGCCCATCTTTGCACTTAAGCTTATGTAAGAAAGAACACAGGTTTCCAGAGCAGCTCAGGAATCCTAATGTTTTAGTTATTTTTCTCACTTTAGTTTGCTTGAAACAGTATCTTAGACTTCCTAGAACACATGGAATTTGTAAAGTTTATTCTGCAATTCATTTTTTTCTCTTGTTATTTATGTTTGAGGTAAAGACTTTCCTCATCCATACAGTTTTACTGCAGGAAGAGGTAGGCACATGTAGGAAGAAGAGGATGGTAACGACATTTCAGATAAATGCATTCTGTAATGCAGGGAAACAGCTGTGCAAAGGAGGATTGTGAGGTGACAGTGGTTAACTACAAAAACTCCTGTGCTGTGCCACCCTTCAGAAGGGCTTCGACAACTTGGAGAGATGGGCAGAAAGGGACCTTCTGAAATTCAACCAAGGCAGGTGCAGGTCCTGCTCCTGGGGGAGGAATAACCCCCTGCACCAGCACAGCCTGGGGGCTGAGCTCTTGGAAAACAGCTCTGTGGAGAAGGACCTGGGGATCCTGGTGGAAAACAAGCTGTCCAAGGCCAGCAGTGCTCTTGTGGCCAAGAAGGCCATGAGATCCTGGGACACATTAAGAAGAGCATTGCCACCAGGCTGGGAGAGGTGATCCTGCTCATCTGCTCAGCCCTGGTGAGGCCTCATCTGGACAACTGTGTGCAGGTTTGGCTGTATCTCTCTATACAAGGATTAGAAAATAAAAAGTATATGCATCACAACACAAAAATAAATATTTTTTCAGAAAGCAGGTAGTCATCCAGAAATGGATGCTAGGCAAGTTTTTGGAAGAGTAAACCAATAGGAATGATTAAATATAAATCTACTCCAGGCTCAGAAATTTATCTGAACTGGAAAGAGTTGGAGACTGACGAATACCTAGCTTGGAAGTATAAACAGTTGACAAGCTCTAGGTCTTTAGCATATTAATATAATTCCTTATAGAAAAAGAATACCTAGTCCAGCATTACCACCCTCATATTGAGGCATTCATCATGTTAAAAGCAGTTAGCCATGTGACCTTGCATCAAAAACTGATGCAAGGAGACAAGCTAGCAGAATGACTATCAAGTGTATCAAGAGTAACACAAAAATAACATTAAAATAAAATTTTAAGTTGAAAATACTAGAGAGTAAATAAATACATTATTATTATCATTATTATTATCATCATGATCATCATCATTATTATTTTGTTCTTTTCCTATAATCTTTCCTGTATATCTACTTGTTGCATCGTGGGTTTGGGTTCAGATTAGGGGTTCTAATCCCGTGCATCCCCCATGTCTCCCCCCCGCGCGGTTACTCGCTCCAGGCTGCCTGCCACTGGAGCCTCCCCCATCACTCCTGTGACCACTACCCCATCCAGTCCCAGGAGTTCAGTGTCTGTCACCCCGATCCCACAGCCCCATTCACCCCAGGGCCTTGTGTCCGCCCCCGCCATGCTCCCATTGGTCACTGTAGTCGACGTCACTGCCACGGCACTTGCCCCATTGGCCAGGGGGCGCTCCTGCTCCCCTCGCCCCGCCCTTGGTAAAACCCCGGGTCTCCCTGGTCCCGGCGCCATTTCCCCACATGGGTGTGGGAAGCGCAGGTCGCACTGCCCCACCGCAGCTCTCCGCGACAATAAAGCCTTCCCACTTTCCTTCGTGGGTGATTTGGACAAATTCCTTCCCTCTTTGCCTCGGTCCCTCACGCGGGCGACAGAACCCAGCAAACCCCGACCAGCGTGCCAGCAGCAGTGGCACGCGGGAGAGAAGCGGCGAGCCCGAGTTCCGGAGGGAGGTGGGGCTGAAAGGCAGTGGAGCTGCCCGGAGCCGGGAGGAACAGCGCGACGCCGCTTCTACTGTGTGCCACTACAGGAAAAATATACTGAAATACATGTCAGACCTTTGGTCTGACTTGGAAAAACCATTCCTGTGTTCCTGTTAGGTAGTTGGAGACCAGAAATATTAACAATATCATGCATTATAAGAAATATGTTGATCAGATGTTTCAAAGGACTAATTGTCCTAAGTGAGAGACCTCCTACAGGAATGCAAAAGGGGGTAGGACATTGATATGAGAAGAAAATAGAAAGAATAAACACAAAACTGACTTTGTTAGACATGGGGAGGTTTACAAGTTTGCTTTTCTGCCTGAATTTGGGACTTAAATATGAAAACAAGTGTATGTCTAAAGCCCAAAAAAGAAAATGCAGAACACATCCCACAAAATGTGAATGATGTTCATGAAAAAAACATCTTAAATACTTAGCATTGATGGCAGTTGGAGCCAAGAAAAGATAATTAACTCTGTTCTTATTGGATTGATATCTGCATTTGGAGTGGGATGTTCTAATGCTGTCGGTACCAGCTAGTTACATTTATGATTTTCTTAAGTCCAATATTTAAAAAAATAAGAATCACAAACTTCAAGATCTCTTAATTCAAGCAGTATATAAATTTGTTGAGTCATGGAAGTGTTTTCCAATAACAGAGCAAAATAATAAGCAATTCTAAAGCTGGGCTAGAAGTCTGAAAGAAAATTCTATCAAGTATTTCCAGTGGAACTCTACTAGATAATGCACCATGCTCTACCACAGTACAAACAAAATATCTAAGTAATAACAGGATTCCTCACTATTTACCAGGAATGCAGACAGAAATACTTCATTTTCCTGGTTTTGATCAGCTTACATACTGCCAACACTACACAGTAAAATTCGATGAATAGAAAACAGTGAATTCTTTTCCCTACTATTGGTTTTCAAAGTTAACACTCATGACAAGAAAGCACAACAAACAGAAATATTTGATGCAAGAATACTATAAACACATATATTCCAACATGTGCACATATTTGTATGCACACACACAAATTCTTGTTTCTCATTTCCACACCTTCTAGATTGTTTTTACCTCCAAAATCACTTTGGAAAAAAAAAAAAAAATCATGCTTTGTACTTCGATTATGTATTTGGCCAAAATTTTGGTGCCCGCAGTAGAATTTGATCCATATTTCGATCCTTGATATAGTCACTGTAGCTGTTAAAGAATTGACATGTGAATTGCCACTGCAACTTATTTTGCATTAAATACTAATTCTTTACTTATACTTCAAGATTCAATATGGTAGAACTTCTTCCAAATGAAGAAGCTGAAATTGCAAAGCACAAATACAGAAGCAAAGCAAAACCTAAAGATATGGAGAGAAGCCAATCCCTGAAAATAATTCACTTTTTTCCCCTATCATGTATTTTTATTGCATGGCATAATGTGGCCTGCTCATAATCTCACAAGCCAAGATGAACCTTGATACATCCTTATTCCAAATTCCACATATTCAACACGGTTGAGGCAATTTCTGATTGTCTGAAGGTGAACTTCCATCTCTTTCCATCCTACTGTGTCAGAATTTTGCTAGTAAATATTTTGTAGTTAATGGTCATGGGATATTGGTTTCAGTCAGGTTGGGTTTTTTTCTCATTTTTGGTTTTTTACCTACTACTATTCATTACAAACTCAGGAGCATTTTATGAGAGTGCTGCATAAGCACTAAACTTCATTAAATCTTGACTCAGTATTAGCCCAAATGTGATGTTAGAGGAATCAATGAAGTGGGAGCAAGGACACTTTCAAATATCTTTCTCCTATTCATCATCGACATACTCAAATGATAACTCAGTGGAAAACCTTGGTGTTTATATTCATTGAACTCAGTGTTTTAGAGTTCAAAGTAATTTTAGTTTCATGCTCCAGAGTCATATAGGCATTTTTGTGCACTCACATTTTAATTACATTAGTTTTCTTTCTCGAGGATCTTTCTCTTTTCTTTCTCGAGGACCTACTAAGATTAAAATTATTTTTCAAAATACATCTAAGCAAGAAGGTGACTTTAAGGTTCATTATCTAATTGATCAAACAACCTGCTAATTAAATATATGTGGGCCTAATCAAAGTAGAGACATAATGCAGCAACACAGTGCAACTGTCAGCAAGGTGTGTGAGACTCCCACCATCAAGGCAAATGGAGCTCACGATGCTGCTTAATTACATTAAGATTTTCCAGGAAGCCTAGCTGAGAGAATCGGCTGTGTGTCTTATGTTGCCCTGGATATGTAAGACTGTGGTTTGGAAGTGCCTGAGTTTTAGCAATAAGCTCTGTTTCACGTGACTGCTCTTGCCAAGCTTGCTCAGCTCCTACAATCTTGACTCAGCACATTTGAGGCTAGTGTAAAATCTGGGCTGAATGACCTAAGTGAACAGTCTTGTTTATTGTTCCACAGTCAAGGCCAGACATATAGATCTGCTAGATCTCTAGTGTTCAATAAATACCCTTGTTTTTAGTGTTTAAAAGTAATGAGCTGCAATGAGATTTACACAAACTGCCTTGTGCTTTCCCTTAACTCTAAAGCCAGTAGTGTTTTCTTTTTCATTACGGTGTATCCCCATTCTGAAATAAAAACAAATAGCTGACTAATCTCTATAAATCTGCTAATGGCAATGACTCATCTAAAAAGAAAAGGAGATTGGGGAAAACTCCACACTTTTTCCTACTATAAGAAAAAACAGCAACTATATCCTTTGAGGAAAGATTTAACAATCTAGATTGACAGAATGGGTTGGAGACACATTAAATATATTCTTAGGTCTATCTGAATAATAGGTAGGTCTCACTGACTGGAGGCTGATCTATTCAATCAAGACTAATGTATACTTTGCACTCAATGTGTATGCAAAGGTGAACTATATTTTTCATCATAAGTATCGCATTTATTGCAGTAACATCTGGAAGTGCAAATCATAGTGGTAATCCTGAGAGAATCTTACCCCAAAATTGACCTTAAAAGTGAGGACAGAGGCAAGAGTATTTGTCTAATCCCATGAAAAAAATCAAGAGCACATTTATCACCCAAGCTCAGTCTTCTGCTCGAACTTGTGGGCAAAACTCCAGTTGTTTAATGATGTGGATAAAAACTCTAAACCATGTCTCTGCCTGGTGTCACTCCTGGTTAGTGACCAGTTGTACACTGCTGCAGTATACATTGCCCTGGAGCCAGCACAGTTTCCCCATTATTTTATAGAGTGGCATCTTCAAAATGGAAGAAATTAGCTGCTAATTATGATCATACACCACTGGCAAATATCCCCTAATTTTTTGAGTATTTTCAAACTTCTCACTACTGTGAAAGATACAGAGCAATAACCTCCAACAGAGAGAAATATCTTCTGCCAAAGAGGACATTTGCAGACATTTGCCTGGGTAGAGTAGAAATCTCCAGTTGTAATTCATATAGAAATGTTTCCATAAGTCCAAGTATAATGGTTTTCACACTGTGCCTCAGAAGCCAAAACCAGAAATAGAAAATATGGTTTTATAAGCCTGAAATAAATAAAAGCAGGTTCCAAAGTAAAGATCTAATGAAATTCACTTCAGTGTCAAGAGAATAGGAGGTAAGGATAGAAGAAAAAAAGAAAAATTAAAAGCCTATGTTTTTAAACAGATTTTGCAGCTAAGCCAGACTTCAGGAGCTTTAGCCGTAATTATATTCACAAACATTGTAATTGTTCCTGGGAAGCATCAGCTGGTTTTAAACCACCTTCCTTTTGACATTAGTTCAATATGTTTACTACTAGCTCCCCCAAACTTCACTGATGTACTCTGATTTGAATCTTAACCATTGTGGGTATATCTAACCACTGTCTTTGAGTTTACTGTCAAATCCAGTGTCATTTCAAAAACTCCAAAGGCTGTTACAGCAACAAAAATTACAACATAACCTTCTAATTGAAAGCATTTTAGCAAGAACAAAAATTTTGATGGAAAGTTCATGTGCATGTCAGGAAGAAAGCATGCACATATAGCAGTATAAGTTTGAATACGTATATGAACTAAAACATGAAATTTCTTTTTTTTTTTTTATCAAATTAATTTCATACCTGACTTGCAGTTTTCAGAGGCAGCAGGCCATTAATCATCAGTGCTACTCAGTTCCCAGTAGGTCCTTTCAGTTCTTTAGTTTTACTTTTGAGTTATTTGTACAAGGAGATGAACCAACTGGTTTTCTTTAAATGCAAAAAAAAAAAAAAAAAAAGCAACCAAAAAACCCCAAACCAATCACCCAAAGCCAAAATCCATATCTTAATAAGTAAGTGCAAAAAAGCTTCTAAAAATTCAAATCTTGCAGTTTTTCTCTAGGTAATAGCCTAGTAAAAAGAAGCATTAATTCAGAGACAGAAGTTGCCTGCTGTTTCAAAAATTTAGTACAACTAGAAATTTCACTACTAGACACAGATTTGGGGAAGATTGGGTCATTGGGTAAATCTGTAAAGTTTTAACGTCTTTAGACTGGCAGAAACTGAGGGGCCTGATGCAGATTCAGCCAAAGGACACTATG